>NC_135575.1:144861956-145161956 GCF_965152235.1 Eretmochelys imbricata
TTCTGGGGTGGGACCACTTAGCCGAGGGGCCCGAGCGAGCCATGCATCGGGCCTGGCAACCGACTAACAGAACGAGGGCAGGCAAAGACGTGTATCAGCCAACCCCCGCTGAACCAGCCCCTTCCCCCATGTGACTCCAGGTAATCTGCCAGACCCCGAGCCAACGCAGAGTGACCAAATTCCATCCCAGCTCTCCGCCGATGAAACGGACCGGCACAAACCCAACCGAGAACCCTCTGCCCCTCTGGGTCAGACAACTCCAGGACCCAGGTCCAGCAGCAGGGCCAGAGCTGGGTCAGTACCTCATCCACCACTCACCCACCCATGAGCCACCCACTGGAATCCTGACACCCCCAACCTGGAGCACCCCTCCACTTCGTCTGACCCTCCCCTTCAGCACCTGCAATGCCCAGCCTCCACTTGGAGGCATTGGTCGACTCGGACACAGCTTGGTAACTTCATTGATCAAGAAATTGTCAAGGGTCATTGGGTTCCTACCTCTCCACCAAGGGACTCCCCTCAGCTCGTTGAGACCATCAAGGGGTCACTCTCTGTTCAGAGCCGGTCACCTATCAAACAGCACCTCTGGAGATCATCACCAGCAGCGGTCACCGGGAATCATGGAGTTCAGGGTGATCTGTGCCCCACATTCACCAGTTGTCTTTGGTGCCCCTTGGCTTGTTGCCCATGGACCTCCCTAATTGGCTGGTAATCGTTGTTCACTGCAGTTGCCAACGAGAATGCCTCCTGAGCCCCCTGTCCACAGTCAACAATGCTCTGTGGTTCACTCCACACCCCGAGGACTCCAGGAGAGGCAAGCAGCAGGCCAAGCCACACCGAAGATGCTGTCAAATACCTGGAATTTGCCAAGGTGTTTGACAACTGAAGTCAGACTCCCTACCACCCCACTGCCATTACAACTGCCCTATTGAACTCAGCCCGGGAACAGAGGTTCCCTTCGGATGCATTTATGCTCTCTCTGAGCCACAGCTCCAGAGCCCCTGGGAATAGCTAGAGGACAACCTGCAGAAGGACTTTAACCTTGGTGGCACTATATTCTTGGTAACCAAGAAGGATGGTTCTCTCCAACCCTGCATCGAAGACCTGTCACTAAATCAAATTCACAGAATGCAATAGGTATCTCTGTCCCCTTATTAAAGAGTTCCTGCAGAGACCCCTCTTCTTAAACGTACTCCTGGGTGGAGCAGATAGCATGGTCAGAATCAGCGAGGAGATGAGCCCGAGAGCGCTCTGAATGAAGCACTACCATTTTAAATATTTGATCGTGCTGTATGGCCTCTGTAATGCTCCCACTACCTTCCAGCGTTTTACAAATGACATCGTTAGGGACATCCTTGATCAGTCATGGTCATTTAGGGGACGTTCTCATCTTCTCTGCAAATCAAGAGCTCCGTGACTGCTACGTATGTATCATTCCAGATAGACTTCGTCAGAACTAACTCTGTGCCAAGCCTGAAACATGTGAATTTGACAAGGACACAGTGGAGTTCCCAGGTTACATCATTTCCCCAGCAGAACTAACCCTGGACCCCACAGGATAGCAGCAACCACAGAGTGGAAGGCACCCTCTAATGTGCTGGGGGTTCAACGATTCTTGGGCTTTGCAAACCTTAACCGGCAATTAACAGAACAAGGAGTAACAGTCTCAAGTTGCAGTGGGGGAGGTTTAGGTTGGATATTAGGAAACACTATTTCACTAAGAGGGTGGTGAAGCCCTGGAATGGGTTACCATCCTTTTTAAGGCCTGGCTTGACAAAGCCCTGGCTGGAATGATTTAGTTGGGGTTTGGTCCTGCTTCGAGCAGGGGGTTGGACTAGATGACCTCCTGAGGTCCCTTCCAGCCCTGATATTCTATGTTTCTATGAATTCATTAAGGGGTTTGTTATGCTGCACTCCATATGTTTTATGGAAATATCCTAATGAGTGTGAATATAATGTAACTGGAATATGCTTCATGCAAAAGGTCTCTTGTAAAATATCATTAAAAAGATTATAATCTACTGAGTGTGTTCACCCAATTTGTTTGCATGTTTCACTCTTGTCTCTGAAGCTAGAAATATAAAGTATAACTCTGAGGTATGATTGTAATTATGCAAAGTGTGGGCCATTGATGGTGGTTTAGAATCTTGATGGCTCCCATTGACTAGGACAGTTGGCTGTCAATGGCTCTGTTTACTTGCAAGCCTTCCTGCGTATGTGTAAGCCAGCCCGGGAAGAATGGAGGTTGGGGGGGGTCTCACAGGACATGTGATCAGGTCACATGATGCTGAAATCCATCTTAAATCTGGTACGTTTCCATTTAGAAGGACGGGTGGGGACCCAGAGAGACAAAAGATTCCCGCCTTGGGCCAAAGCTATAAAAGGGGGTGCAACAGAACAAAGGGGGCTGCCAGTCGTGAGAAATCCCCTAGTTACCACCTTAGCTGGAACTAACAAGGATTGTACCAGGGGAAAGGTCGGGCCCAGACTAGGAAGGAGTCTTCAGTCTGTGAAAGAAGCTTATTGGAACTAGGCAGTCGCCCAGGGCACCAAGTGGTTGGGGGCGCCAGAAAGTGGTGCCTGGGCTCGGCAGGGAGCAGCCGCCTTCCTGAGGCACCGGAGAGCCAGAGCGTTGGCTTGCGGGGGTGGCGAGCCCCAGCTATGGAGGAGTCGGTGCGGCGTGGGGGGGAGCAGCCCTGCAAAGGCAGTGGTGCTGCTACCAGGGAGCGGCCATGCGCCCCGCCCCTTCTGCCCAGGCTGCGGCCCGGCACCCACCCCGGGGGGCTCCTGCAGGTTGCAGAAGATTCACATGGGCAGCTGCCCCCATGCACCCCCTGGCTCCCCCCTCGCCGCGCTCGGGCTCTGCGGCTCCTGGGAATGTGAGCCGTCGCTGCCCCTCCGGCTCACATGCCCAGGAGCCGCAGAGGCCGAGCGTGGCGAGTTTAGCCTGGAGGTGCACAGGGGTTGGCGCATAAATGCATATTTAGGGTTCTTCAATAACCTGATATCCCATCACATTGCATTTTTGGCCTTTTGTGTTTGAAAAGCAGATTCTGTGTTCACCGTTGAAAATCTTGGTTACGTTCCAGAACAATGGCACAGAATTCAGAAGAAGCCCTGCCTAGATTATAGTTTATCATGCAAGATGGGAATATTCTTCAGATTTCAGATAAAAAAAGACCAATTACATGGTTGAGGAGTAAATATAAAGTATTTTAATGTGTTTACAGAAAGTGAGTTTGTTTATACTTGGACCATCACATCTTAAAAACAGTCGTGTTTTACTAACTGTAATATTGTTAAAAATTCACAAAGAAAGAAAATGATTTTGAAAGTTGAGAATGAAAAAAACAGCCATACGTACCACTGTTGTTTGCCTATGCACCTGTTATAGCCTGTATTTAGACTACTGCATGCCACAAGTGGCCACAGCAATGGTTCCCTCAACCCACCCAGCAATACGGTTAACCTATCCAACTATACTCTCAGCCCAGCAGAAGAATCTGTCCTATCTCGGGGCCTCTCCTTCTGCCCCTCCACCCCCACGAACATGATACAGTTCTGTGGTGACCTAGAATCCTATTTTCAACATCTCCGACTCAAGGAATATTTCCAACACACCTCTGAACAATGTACTAACCCACAGAGACCTTCCTACCAAGACTACAAAAGGAAGGATTCTGGGTAGACTCCTCCTGAAGGTCGAAACAGCAGACTGGACTTCTATATAGAGTGCTTCCGCCGACGGACACGGGCTGAAATTGTGGAAAAGCAGCATCACTTGCCCCATAACCTCAGCCGTGCAGAACACAATGCCATCCACAGCCTCAGAAACAACTCTGACATCATAATCAAAAAGGCTGACAAAGGAGGTGCTGTCGTCATCAGGAATAGGTCAGAATATGAACAAGAGGCTGCTCGGCAGCTCTCCAACACCACTTTCTACAAGCCATTACCCTCTGATCCCACTGAGAGTTATCAAAAGAAACTACAGCATTTGCTCAAGAAACTCCCTGAAAAAGCACAAGAACAAATCCGCACAGTCACACACCTAGAACCCCCGACCTGGGATATTCTATCTACTATCCAAGATCCATAAACCTGGAACTCCTGGGCGCCCCATCATCTCAGGCATTGGCACCCTGACAGCAGGATTGTCTGGCTATGTAGACTCCCTCCTCAGGCCCTACGCTACCAGCACTCCCAGCTATCTTCGAGACACCACTGACTTCCTGAGGAAACTACAATCCATCGGTGATCTTCCTGATAACACCATCCTGGCCACTATGGATGTAGAAGCCCTCTGCACCAACATTCCACACAAAGATGGACTACAAGCCGTCAGGAACACTATCCCCGATAATGTCACAGCTAACCTGGTGGCTGAACTTTGTGACTTTGTCCTTACCCATAACTATTTCACATTTGGGGACAATGTGTATCTTCAGATCAGCGGCACTGCTATGGGGACCCGCATGGCCCTACAGTATGCCAACATTTTTATGGCTGACTTAGAACAACGCTTCCTCGGCTCTCGTCCCGTAACCCCCCTACTCTACTTGCGCTACATTGATGACATCTGCATCATCTGGACCCATGGAAAAGAAGCCCTTTAGGAATTCCACCATGATTTCAACAATTTCCATCCCATCATCAACCTCAGCCTGGACCAGTCCACACAAGAGATCCACTTCCTGGACACTACAGTGCTAATAAACAATGGTCACATAAACACCACCCTATACCGGAAACCTACTGACCGCTATTCCTACCTACATGCCTCCAGCTTTCATCCAGACCACACCACACGATCCATTGTCTACAGCCAAGCTCTACGATACAACTGCATTTTCTCCAACCCCTCAGACAGAGACAAACACCTACAAGATCTCTATCAAGCATTCTTACAACTACAATACCCACCTGCTGAAGTGAAGAAACAGATTGACAGAGCCAGAAGAGTACCCAGAAGTCACCTACTACAGGACAGGCCCAACAAAGAAAATAACAGAACGCCACTAGCCGTCACCTTCAGCCCCCAACTAAAACCCCTCCAAAGCATTATTAAGGATCTACAACCTATCCTGAAGGATGACCCAACACTCTCACAAATCTTGGGAGACAGGCCAGTCCTTGCCTACAGACAGCCCCCCAACCTGAAGCAAATACTCACCAACAACCACATACCACACAACAGAACCACTAACCCAGGAACCTATCCTTGCAACAAAGCCCGTTGCCAATTGTGTCCACATATCTATTCAGGGGACACCATCACAGGGCCTAATCACATCAGCCACACTATCAGAGGCTCGTTCAACTGCACATCCACCAATGTGATCTATGCCATCATGTGCCAGCAATGCCCCTCTGCCATGCACATTGGTCAAACTGGACAGTCTCTACGTAAAAGAATGAATAGACACAAATCAGATGTCAAGAACTATAACATTCAAAAACCAGTCGGAGAACACTTCAATCTCTCTAGACACTCGATTACAGACCTAAAAGTGGCAATTTTTCAACAAAAAGACTCCAAAAACAGACTCCAACGAGAGACTGCTGAATTGAAATTAATTTGCAAACTGGATACAATTAATTTAGGCTTGAATAGAGACTGGGAGTGGATGAGTCATTACACAAAGTAAAACTATTTCCCCATGTTTATTCCCTCCCCACCCTCCACTGTTCCTCAGTCGTTCTTGTTAACTGTTGGAAATGGCCCACCTTGATTATCACTACAAAAGGTTTTCTCCCCACCTCCCCCCGCTCTCCTGCTGGTAATAGCTCATCTTAAGTGATCACTCTCGTTAAAGTTTGTATGGTAACACCCATTGTTTCATGTTCTCTGTGTATATAAAATCTCCCCATTGTATTTTCCACTGAATGCATCCGATGAAGTGAGCCGTAGCTCACGAAAGCTTATGCTCAAATAAATTGGTTAGTCTCTAAGGTGCCACAAGTCCTCCTTATCCTTTACTATGTAGCAATTTAGTTCCTAGCACAATGGGGCCCCAACTTGGCTGACGCCTCTGACGATACAAATCTTTAAGATTAATATTTTTAAAACACAGGGCCCTGGGAATTGTGCTCCATAACTCCACCCAGAGTAGCAGCGTTTCTCCAGCCCCCATGCTTCAGGCACTGAAGCATGTGAATAACTTTAAACAGAGCAGGACGGCTCATGGGGTTGAAGTTCCGCGAGCGCTTCAGTGCTGTATTGTCTAATCATCAGTTCGTAGATGCAATGGCATTTGACGTGCTCTTTAACTATAAACTGACAGATTCGTGTTGTCCTGCACCCTAGGACCCATAGGACATGGTTGCAAGTCGTCCTGCTTCAGGGACTCACTCTGGGGACCCTTGGTGCACAAATTCCCTCAAAAGGTGCTGGGCTTCAGACTTGGTCATGTTCCCCTTACACCTTTCTCCACAGTGGTTGCAAATATGGTAGCCTGTCCTCGAGGGATGGTGTACCATGCACATGCCCCATCCCTGCTCGCTGGAGTTCTTGGGAGGCAATGTGCCTATTCCATTGAAAATGAGGCATATGGGTGTCATGTTGGCCCAAGGATATGTCTATGTAAGAGCTAGCTCTTCTAGATGTTCCTCTGAGGTGCCTTGCAAGGGAGAAGAATTTGTGTGTTGCAGGAATTCGGAGGAAAAGCTGGGAATAGAACATGGATCTGCTCACTCCCAGGGACGTGACTCACACACAAGACCTTCCTTCTTCGCAGCATGTATGATTTACATTATAAGAGAAAAAGACTTATAACCCAATAATAAAATATCCCCTCTGCCCTTGTATTGTATGATTGTATTCATTACTGATCATTAAGAAATATCTTTTTAATAATCAAGACGTAACAGGTGCAGTTAGAGCTATAAAGGCTTGTTGGGATCTGCCCCTCAATGAACCGATGTGCGGGGGTGGGGGTGGGGCACGCAAGGTGGAAGTTTTGCCTAGGGCGCAAAATATCCTTGCATCGGCCCTGATTCCTCATCAGACCCTTGTGCCCCCGACACACCTGCTCAGAGAGCCTCAGGTGCTCTGGGAAATGTGAAATGAGTGGGAGCGATGCAGAAACGGGGAGTTGGTCCAATGGCACTGCCTGGGTGACCCTGAGAAAGACACTTCATCTACTTTGGACCTCAGTTTCCCATCTGCACAATGACGATAACAGCCCTGCCCTCCTTATGGGGGTTGAATCTATTAATGGTTGTGAGGCTCAGATTCCCCAGTGAGGAGGGCATTTACATTGGAGAGGGGTCAGAGAAGAGCCATGAGAATGATTAAATTCTATGCCTATAGTGACAGACTCAAGGAGCTCAAAGAGAAGGTTAAGGGGTGACTTAATTACAGTCTGTAGGTACCCGCATGGGGAGAGATTAATAAGAGTGGGACTGTTCAGCTTGGGAAAGAGGAGACTAAGAGGGGATATGACTGAGGTCTATAAAATCATAACTGGGGTGGAGAAAGTAAATAAGGAAGTGTTATTTACTCCTTCTCATAACACAAGAACCAGGGGTCACCCAATGACATTAATAGGCAGCAGGTTTAAAACAAACAAAAGGAAGTATTTCTTCACACATCACACAGTCTACTTGTGGAACTCCTTGCCAGAGGATGTTGTGAAGGCCAAAACCCTAACAGAGTTCAAAAAGGAACTAGGTAAGTTCATGGAGGATAGATCCATCAATGACAGGTTTCAGAGTAACAGCCGTGTTAGTCTGTATTCGCAAAAAGAAAAGGAGTACTTGTGGCACCTTAGAGACTAACCAATTTATTTGAGCATGAGCTTTCGTGAGCCACAGCTCACTTCATCAGATGCATACCGTGGAAACTGCAGCAGACTTTATATATACACACAGAATATCATCATTTCAGGCATTGGCACCCTGACAGCAGGATTGTCTGGCTATGTAGACTCCCTCCTCAGGCCCTACGCTACCAGCACTCCCAGCTACCTTCGAGACACCACTGACTTCCTGAGGAAACTTCAATCCATCGGTGATCTTCCTGATAACACCATCCTGGCCACTATGGATGTAGAAGCCCTCTACACCAACATTCCACACAAAGATGGACTACAAGCCATCAGGAACACCATCCCCGATAATGTCACGGCTAACCTGGTGGCTGAACTTTGTCCTCATCCATAACTATTTTACATTTGGGGACAATGTATACCTTCAGATCAGCGGCACTGCTATGGGTACCCGCATGGCCCCACAATATGCCAACATTTTTATGGCTGATTTAGAACAACGCTTCCTCAGCTCTCGTCCCCTAAAGCCCCTACTCTACTTGCACTATATTGATGACATCTTCATCATCTGGACCCATGGAAAAGAAGCCCTTGAGGAATTCCACCATGATTTCAACAATTTCCATCCCACCACCAACCTCAGCCTGGTCCAGTCCACACAAGAGATCCACTTCCTGGACACTACAGTGCTAATAAACAATGGTCACATAAACACCACCCTATACCGGAAACCTACTGACCGCTATTCCTACCTGCATGCCTCCAGCTTTCACCCTGACCACACCACACGATCCATCGTCTACAGCCAAGCTCTGCGATACAACCGCATTTGCTCCAACCCCTCAGACAGAGACAAACACCTACAAGATCTCTGTCAAGCTTTCTTACAACTACAATACCCACCTGCGGAAGTAAAGAAACAGATTGATAGAGCCAGAAGAGTTCCCAGAAGTTACCTACTACAGGACAGGCCTAACAAAGAAAATAACAGAACGCCACTAGCCGTCACCTTCAGCCCCCAACTAAAACCCCTCCAACGCATTATTAAGGATCTACAACCTATCCTAAAGGATGACCCAACACTCTCACAAATCTTGGGAGACAGGCCAGTCCTTGCCTACAGACAGCCCCCAAACCTGAAGCAAATACTCACCAACAACCACATACCACACAACAGAACCACTAACCCAGGAACTTATCCTTGCAACAAAGCCTGTTGCCAATTGTGCCCACATATCTATTCAGGGGACACCATCACAGGGCCTAATAACATCAGCCACACTATCAGAGGCTCGTTCACCTGCACATCCACCAATGTGATTTATGCCATCATGTGCCAGCAATGCCCCTCTGCCATGTACATTGGTCAAACTGGACAGTCTCTACGTAAAAGAATAAATGGACACAAATCAGATGTCAAGAATTATAACATTCATAAACCAGTCAGAGAACACTTCAATCTCTCTGGTCACGCAATCACAGACATGAAGGTCGCTATCTTAAAACAAAAAAACTTCAAATCCAGACTCCAGCGAGAAACTGCTGAATTGGAATTCATTTGCAAATTGGATACTATTAATTTAGGCTTAAATAGAGACTGGGAGTGGCTAAGTCATTATGCAAGGTAGCCTATTTCCTCTTGTTTTTTCCTACCCCCCCCCCCAGATGTTCTGGTTTAACTTGGATTTAAACTTGGAGAGTGGTCAGTTTGGATGAGCTATTACCAGCAGGAGAGTGAGTCTGTGTGTGTATGGGGGTGGTTTTTGGAGGGGGGTGAGGGAGTGAGAGAACCTGGATTTGTGCAGGAAATGGCCTAACTTCATTATCATGCACATTGTGTAAAGAGTTGTCACTTTGGATGGGCTATCACCAGCAGGAGAGTGAATTTGTGGGGGCGGGGGGGTGGAGGGTGAGAAAACCTGGATTTGTGCTGGAAATGGCCTAACCTGACGATTACTTTAGATAAGCTATTACCAGCAGGACAGTGGGGTGGGAGGAGGTATTGTTTCATATTCTCTGTGTATATATAAAGTCTGCTGCAGTTTCCACGGTATGCATCTGATGAAGTGAGCTGTGGCTCACGAAAGCTCATGCTCAAATAAATTGGTTAGTCTCTAAGGTGCCACAAGTCCTCCTTTTCTTTTTCCGAATACAGACTAACACGGCTGTTACTCTGAAACCTGTCATTATGCAAGGCACTGCATTTAGCCGTATGGAGTGGAAATCTATCAACTGCATGAAAAAACTTGCACAGATACAGACAGACATCATCTTCCTTTCCAAATGCAAACAGATGGACATCGTACCAAAAGGACTGAAGGTAAAAAATCCATTACAATCTACATACCACACAGACTATGCTGACAGCTTGTGCCACACGCTCTCAAAGAAACTGCGGAATCACCTGATCAACATCCTCTACAGCAAACAGGGAAAGATTAAGAATGAGCTCTCAAAACTGGATACTCTCATAAAAACCCAACCTTCCACACAAACTTCCTCGTGGCTGGACTTTACTAAAAGTAGACAAGCCATTTACAACGCACACTTTGCTTCTCTACAAAAGAAAAAGGACACTAAACTTTCTAAACTACTACATGCTACAAGGGGCCACAGCAATGGTTCCCTCAACCCACCTAGCAATATTGTTAACCTATCCAACTATACTCTCAGCCCAGCAGAAGCAGCTGTTCTATCTCGGGGCCTCTCCTTCTGCCCCTCCACCCCCATGAACATGATACAGTTCTGTGGTGACCTAGAATCCTATTTTCGACGTCTCCGACTCAAGGAATATTTCCAAAATACCTCTGAACAACATACTAATCCACAGAGGTCTCCCTACCAACACTACAGAAAGAAGGATTCTAGGTGGACTCCTCCTGAAGGTCGAAACAGCAGACTGGACTTCTACATAGAGTGCTTCCGCCGACGTGCACGGGCTGAAATTGTGGAAAAGCAGCATCACTTGCCCCATAATCTCAGCCGTGCGGAACGCAATGCCATCCACAGCCTCAGAAACAACTCTGACATCATAATCAAAAAGGCTGACAAAGGAGGTGCTGTTGTCATCATGAATAGGTCGGAATATGAACAAGAGGCTGCTCGGCAGCTCTCCAACACGAGTTTCTACAAGCCATTACCCTATGATCCCACTGAGAGTTACCAAAAGCAACTACAGCATTTGCTCAAGAAACTTCCTGAAAAAGCACAAGATCAAATCCGCACAGACACACCCCTGGAACCCCGACCTGGGATATTCTATCTACTACCCAAGATCCATAAACCTGGAACTCCTGGGCGCCCCATCATTTCAGGCATTGGCACCCTGACAGCAGGATTGTCTGGCTATGTAGACTCCCTCCTCAGGCCCTACGCTACCAGCACTCCCAGCTACCTTCGAGACACCACTGACTTCCTGAGGAAACTTCAATCCATCGGTGGCCTTCCTGATAACACCATCCTGGCCACTATGGATGTAGAAGCCCTCTACACCAACATTCCACACAAAGATGGACTACAAGCTGTCAGGAACACTATCCCCGATAATGTCACGGCTAACCTGGTGGCTGAACTTTGTGACTTTGTCCTTACCCATAACTATTTCACATTTGGGGACAATGTATACCTTCAGATCAGCAGCACTGCTATGGGTACCCGAATGGCCCCACAATATGCCAACATTTTTATGGCTGATTTAGAACAACGCTTCCTCAGCTCTCGTCCCCTAAAGCCCCTACTCTACTTGCGCTATATTGATGACATCTTCATCATCTGGACCCATGGAAAAGAAGCCCTTGAGGAATTCCACCATGATTTCAACAATTTCCATCCCACCACCAACCTCAGCCTGGTCCAGTCCACACAAGAGATCCACTTCCTGGACACTACAGTGCTAATAAACAATGGTCACATAAACACCACCCTATACCGGAAACCTACTGACCGCTATTCCTACCTACATGCCTCCAGCTTTCACCCTGACCACACCACACGATCCATCGTCTACAGCCAAGCTCTGCGATACAACCGCATTTGCTCCAACCCCTCAGACAGAGACAAACACCTACAAGATCTCTGTCAAGCTTTCTTACAACTACAATACCCACCTGTGGAAGTAAAGAAACAGATTGATAGAGCCAGAAGAGTTCCCAGAAGTTACCTACTACAGGACAGGCCTAACAAAGAAAATAACAGAACGCCACTAGCCGTCACCTTCAGCCCCCAACTAAAACCCCTCCAACGCATTATTAAGGATCTACAACCTATCCTAAAGGATGACCCAACACTCTCACAAATCTTGGGAGACAGGCCAGTCCTTGCCTACAGACAGCCCCGCAACCTGAAGCAAATACTCACCAACAACCACATACCACACAACAAGAAAAGGAGTACTTGTGGCACCTTAGAGACTAACCAATTTATTTGAGCATGAGCTTTCGTGAGCTACAGCTCACTTCATCAGATGCATACCGTGGAAACTGCAGCAGACTTTATATATACACAGAGAATACAATGTGCATGATAATGAAGTTAGGCCATTTCCTGCACAAATCCAGGTTCTCTCACTCCCTCACCCCCCTCCAAAAACCCACCCCCATACACACACAGACTCACTCTCCTGCTGGTAATAGCTCATCCAAACTGACCACTCTCCAAGTTTAAAACCAAGTTAAACCAGAACACCGGGGGGGGGGGGGTAGGAAAAAACAAGAGGAAATAGGCTACCTTGCATAATGACTTAGCCACTCCCAGTCTCTATTTAAGCCTAAATTAATAGTATCCAATTTGCAAATGAATTCCAATTCAGCAGTTTCTCGCTGGAGTCTGGATTTGAAGTTTCTTTGTTTTAAGACAGCGACCTTCATGTCTGTGATTGCGTGACCAGAGAGATTGAAGTGTTCTCCGACTGGTTTATGAATGTTATAATTCTTGACATCTGATTTGTGTCCATTTATTCTTTTACGTAGAGACTGTCCAGTTTGACCAATGTATATGGCAGAGGGGCATTGCTGGCACATGATGGCATAAATCACATTGGTGGATGTGCAGGTGAACGAGCCTCTGATAGCGTGGCTGATGTTATTAGGCCCTGTGATGGTGTCCCCTGAATAGATATGTGGGCACAATTGGCAACGGGCTTTGTTGCAAGGATAAGTTCCTGGGTTAGTGGTTCTGTTGTGTGGTATGTGGTTGTTGGTGAGTATTTGCTTCAGGTTGCGGGGCTGTCTGTAGGCAAGGACTGGCCTGTCTCCCAAGATTTCTGAGAGTGTTGGGTCATCCTTTAGGATAGGTTGTAGATCCTTAATAATGCGTTGGAGGGGTTTTAGTTGGGGGCTGAAGGTGACGGCTAGTGGAGTTCTGTTATTTTCTTTGTTAGGCCTGTCCTGTAGTAGGTGACTTCTGGGAACTCTTCTGGCTCTATCAATCTGTTTCTTTACTTCCGCAGGTGGGTATTGTAGTTGTAAGAAAGCTTGACAGAGATCTTGTAGGTGTTTGTCTCTGTCTGAGGGGTTGGAGCAAATGCGGTTGTATCGCAGAGCTTGGCTGTAGACGATGGATCGTGTGGTGTGGTCAGGGTGAAAGCTGGAGGCATGCAGGTAGGAATAGCGGTCAGTAGGTTTCCGGTATAGGGTGGTGTTTATGTGACCATTGTTTATTAGCACTGTAGTGTCCAGGAAGTGGATCTCTTGTGTGGACTGGACCAGGCTGAGGTTGGTGGTGGGATGGAAATTGTTGAAATCATGGTGGAATTCTTCAAGGGCTTCTTTTCCATGGGTCCAGATGATGAAGATGTCATCAATGTAGCGCAAGTAGAGTAGGGGCTTTAGGGGACGAGAGCTGAGGAAGCGTTGTTCTAAGTCAGCCATAAAAATGTTGGCATACTGTAGGGCCATGCGGGTACCCATAGCAGTGCCGCTGATCTGAAGGTATACATTGTCCCCAAATGTGAAATAGTTATGGGTAAGGACAAAGTCACAAAGTTCAGCCACCAGGTTAGCTGTGACATTATCGGGGATAGTGTTCCTGACGGCTTGTAGTCCATCTTTGTGTGGAATGTTGGTGTAGAGGGCTTCTACATCCATAGTGGCCAGGATGGTGTTATCAGGAAGATCACCGATGGATTGAAGTTTCCTCAGGAAGTCAGTGGTGTCTCGAAGGTAGCTGGGAGTGCTGGTAGCATAGGGCCTGAGGAGGGAGTCTACATAGCCAGACAATCCTGCTGTCAGGATTCTACGTAAAAGAATAAATGGACACAAATCAGATGTCAAGAATTATAACATTCATAAACCAGTCGGAGAACACTTCAATCTCTCTGGTCACGCAATCACAGACATGAAGGTCGCTATCTTAAAACAAAGAAACTTCAAATCCAGACTCCAGCGAGAAACTGCTGAATTGGAATTCATTTGCAAATTGGATACTATTAATTTAGGCTTAAATAGAGACTGGGCGTGGCTAAGTCATTATGCAAGGTAGCCTATTTCCTCTTGTTTTTTCCTACCCCCCCCCCCCGGTGTTCTGGTTTAACTTGGTTTTAAACTTGGAGAGTGGTCAGTTTGGATGAGCTATTACCAGCAGGAGAGTGAGTCTGTGTGTGTATGGGGGTGGGTTTTTGGAGGGGGGTGAGGGAGTGAGAGAACCTGGATTTGTGCAGGAAATGGCCTAACTTCATTATCATGCACATTGTGTAAAGAGTTGTCACTTTGGATGGGCTATCACCAGCAGGAGAGTGAATTTGTGGGGGGGGGTGGAGGGTGAGAAAACCTGGATTTGTGCTGGAAATGGCCTAACCTGTTGCTCACTTTAGATAAGCTATTACCAGCAGGACAGTGGGGTGGGAGGAGGTATTGTTTCATATTCTCTGTGTATATATAAAGTCTGCTGCAGTTTCCACGGTATGCATCTGATGAAGTGAGCTGTAGCTCACGAAAGCTCATGCTCAAATAAATTGGTTAGTCTCTAAGGTGCCACAAGGACTCCTTTTCTTTTTGTGTAAAGAGTTGTCACTTTGGATGGGCTATCACCAGCAGGAGAGTGAATTTGTGGGGAGGGTGGAGGGTGAGAAAACCTGGATTTGTGCTGGAAATGGCCTAACCTGACGATTACTTTAGATAAGCTATTACCAGCAGGACAGTGGGGTGGGAGGAGGTATTGTTTCATATTCTCTGTGTATATATAAAGTCTGCTGCAGTTTCCACGAGATCCATCAATGGCTGTCATAGGCGCTGACTCCGTGGGTGCTCTGGGGCTGGGGTCCAACAGGGGCAGGGAGGGGGCGGAGTTGGGGCAGGGACTTTTGGGAAGGGGTTGGAATGGGGGTGGGAGGGGATGGGGCAGGGGTGGAGTCAGGGCAGAGCCAGGGAGCAAAACTCATTGGTCCCAAGGAAGGAAAATCACTATAGCAACAGGTGGCCTTGCTATGAAACTTTGGGTTTGTCCTGCCAAGACTTCCCTGGAGCATCATGTCACGACCGACGATCCCGGCTCCTCCCTACCCGCGATCAGCCTAGCTGGCCACTAGATTGATCCAGACTCTGGACTGATAACTAGAACCTCGACTGGCAGGACAGCGTGTGTGGTGTGACTGAATGCATATGCTAATTGCTGTATCTTCAGTAAACGCAGCGTATTGCCTTTTCCCCTGAAGCAAGGTCCTGTGTGCTCCTTATTTCTACACTACAAAGTTAAGTTGACTTAAGTTATGCCGACGTGCAGCCACTGCTGTAAGAACACCGCGGTCGCATGCCACGCTATGCTCTTGCGTCAGTGCACTGTGGGTAGCTATCCCACTGGCCGCAGGGTGCTTTGGGAAGGGTTTGCAATGCCTCATGGGGCAGGCACAGCGTCAGAGGATGAAGGTTTCTCAGTCCCATTGTTCCATGGGCAGCCTACTGGATTGCCAGCTGCTTTTCAACTGCCCTGGTAACCTGCAGCCCAGCCATCTCTGTCAGGAAGCCTGGGCCCTGCACTGTGCTCAGAATTGTGCTGGGCGTTATCCGCACGAGGCTAAGCGGAGCCCAAGGGGAGGCTATCCAGCCGGAGATGCCTTGACCAAGCACGGTAACCGTGAGCCACGGGGCGTGTGTTGCTGCGGTGTGCGGAGCCTGGCACTGTTTGTTTGCACCGAGCCAGGAACCTGTAACGATCGCTGTGTGCACCCGAAGAGCAACACGTTGCACGCCACTCTTCCCATCAGCCCTCCGTAACATCACCAAACCGACATCGCTGAACAGGAACAGGAGAAATGGGGGGGGGAGTGTGTGTGCGTGTGAGAGAGAGACGGTGTGTTGGGGGGAGCGAGCGTGTCGGCACGCTGTCTCTTTAAATTCAGCCAGCAGCAACCAGGCCTGAGGTAGAAGCTAGTGCACAGACAGCTGGTGCCCCCCCCCGCCCCCTCACCTCCTCTCAGCAGCGACTGGTACACAGGGGAGGGGGGCACCCTGCAATCAGCCCCCGCCCCCTCCCCAGCTCTGCACAGCCCAGCCGTGTCTCTCCCCCTCCGGGCCACAGCAGCCCATCCTGCCTGCCTGCTGCTGTGGTCCTAGTGCCGGGGAGTGCGGGATTCTGCACTAATGCTCTGGTTCCAAGATTCCCTCCGCGTCCCCCCCACAGACCCAGGAGATTCCCCCCCACCCCCCGGGCGTGCGCTGCCGGGCTCAGCGGGGGCAGTAGCTAGGGGAGCGATCAGCAGCAGCAGACCCGCCGACAGCAATTCTGAAAGGAGAGGGGCACCTGCCTATGCACGTGGATGCGGGGCAGCCGAGTTCACAACGGTCACGGTGGGCTTCGTGGGATACCTCCTGGAGGCCGGTTACAGCCGTGTAACGAATGCACGCAGTGCCTACACTGACATTGCTCCATTGACTTTGCTGCAAAAAGCTCCCTGCCTCTTGGCAAGGCGGCTTGGTTTTGTCAGCCAGGCAGGAGAGTTTTGTCGACGGGAGGAGCATTGTAGCGCGTACACCTCCACGGCTTTGTCGGCAAAAGCTGCCTTTTGTTCACAAACCTGTGCAGTGCAAGGCAAGGCCTAAGCCGACTGGAGAGCTCTCTGCCAGTGTGGGGTGGACGCCCCATCACACATACTCCCCCTCAGGACCGGTACCCTTGGGGAGGGAGGTGGGATTATCACCTCCCCTGTTTCCCACTCAGCTGGACCCACAGGGCATCCCTCTCCTGCCTTGTCCCTTTCAATAGGAAACAAACATTTCCTTTTGTGATGTTGCACTCTATATGATTTTATGAAAATATGCTAATGAGTGTGAATATAATGTAACTGGAATATGCTTCATGCAAAAGGTCTCTTTTGTATCTGAAACTAGAAATATGAAATATAACTCTGAGGGCCTACTATAATTATGCCAAGCATGGGCCATTAATGGTTTGGAATCTTGATGGTTCCCATTAACCAGGACAATTGACTGTAGATGGCTCTGTTTACTTGTAAGTCTTCCTGTGTACTGGCAGGTGGGTAATGAACTCTTACAGTGACATGTGATCTTGTCACCTGACCTGCAATCCATCTTTAATCTGGTGCTTTTCCATTTAGAAGGAGGGGTGGGAACCGAGAGGGACAAAGGATTCCCGCCTTGTGTAAAAGATATAAAAGGGGGTGGAACAGAACAAAGGGGGCTGCAGTCATGAGAAATCATAGAATCATAGAATATCAGGGTTGGAAGGGACCTCAGGAGGTCATCTAGTCCAACCCCCTGCTCGAAGCAGGACCAATTCCCAGTTAAATCATCCCTGCCAGGGCTTTGTCAAGCCTGACCTTAAAAACCTCTAAGGAAGGAGATTCTACCACCTCCCTAGGTAACGCATTCCAGTGTTTCACCACCCTCTCAGTGAAAAAGTTTTTCCTAATATCCAATCTAAACCTCCCCCACTGCAACTTGAGACCATTACACCTCGTTCTGTCATCTGCTACCATTGAGAACAGTCTAGAGCCATCCTCTTTGGAACCCCCTTTCAGGTAGTTGAAAGCAGCTATCAAATCCCCCCTCATTCTTCTCTTCTGAAGACTAAACAATCCCAGTTCCCTCAGCCTCTCCTCATAAGTCATGTGTTCTAGACCCCTAATCATTTTTGTTGCCCTTCGCTGGACTCTCTCCAATTTATCCACATCCTTCTTGTAGTGTGGGGCCCAAAACTGGACACAGTACTCCAGATGAGGCCTCACCAATGTCGAATAGAGGGGGACGATCACGTCCCTCGATCTGCTCGCTATGCCCCTACTTATACATCCCAAAATGCCATTGGCCTTCTTGGCAACAAGGGCACACTGCAGACTCATATCCAGCTTCTCATCCACTGTCACCCCTAGGTCCTTTTCCGCAGAACTGCTGCCTAGCCATTCAGCCCCTAGTCTGTAGCGGTGCATTGGATTCTTCCGTCCTAAGTGCAGGACCCTGCACTTATCCTTATTGAACCTCATCAGATTTCTTTTGGCCCAATCCTCCAATTTGTCTAGGTCCTTCTGTATCCTATCCCTCCCCTCCAGCGTATCTACCACTCCTCCCAGTTTAGTATCATCCGCAAATTTGCTGAGAGTGCAATCCACACCATCCTCCAGATCATTTATGAAGATATTGAACAAAACCGGCCCCAGGACCAACCCCTGGGGCACTCCACTTGACACCGGCTGCCAACTAGACATGGAGCCATTGATCTCTACCCGTTGAGCCCGACAATCTAGCCAGCTTTCTACCCACCTTATAGTGCATTCATCCAGCCCATACTTCCTTAACTTGCTGATCCCCTAGTTACCACCTGAGCTGGAACACTGGCTGTACCAGGGGAAAGGACTGGGCCCAGACCAGGAAGGAGTCTAGCCTGTGACAGGTTTCAGAGTAGCAGCCGTGTTAGTCTGCATCCACAAAAAGAACAGGAATAAGGGGGGGTGCAAGTGTTGGGAGGATTGTGCATTGTTCTTAAGATCCAAGGGTCTGGGTCTGTAGTCACCTAGGCAAATTGGTGAGGCTTTTTACCAAACCTTGTCCAGGAAGTGGGGTGCAGGGTTTTGGGAAGTATTTTGTGGGGAAAGACGCGTCCAAACAGCTCTTCCCCAGTAACCAGTATTAGTTTGGTGGTGGTAGCGGCCAGTCCAAGGACAACGGGTGGAATATTTTGTACCTTGGGGAAGTTTTGACCTAAGCTGGTAAAGATAAGCTTAGGAGGTTTTTCATGCAGGTCCCCACATCTGTACCCTAGAGTTCAGAGTGGGGGAGGAACCTTGACATTAAACTTGGAGAGTGGTCAGTTTGGATGAGCTATTACCAGCAGGAGAGTGAGTTTGTGTGTGTATGGGGGTGGGTTTTTGGAGGGGGGTGAGGGAGTGAGAGAACCTGGATTTGTGCAGGAAATGGCCTAACTTGATTATCATGCACATTGTGTAAGGAGTTGTCACTTTGGATGGGCTATCACCAGCAGGAGAGTGAATTTGTGTGGGGGGGTGGAGGGTGAGAAAACCTGGATTTGTGCTGGAAATGGCCTAACCTGATGATTACTTTAGATAAGCTATTACCAGCAGGACAGTGGGGTGGGAGGAGGTATTGTTTCATATTCTCTGTGTATATATAAAGTCTGCTGCAGTTTCCATGGTATGCATCCGATGAAGTGAGCTGTAGCTCACGAAAGCTCATGCTCAAATAAATTGGTTAGTCTCTAAGGTGCCACAAGTACTCCTTTTCTTTTTGTGGCACCTTAGAGACTCACAAATTTATTTGAGCATAAGCTTTCGTGAGCTACAGCTCACTTCATCAGATGCATATCGGAGCTGTAGCTCACGAAAGCTTATGCTCAAATAAATTTGTGAGTCTCTAAGGTGCCACAAGTCCTCCTGTTCTTTTTGCAGTCTGTGAAAGAAACTTATTGAAACATCTCTGAGGGGGAGATTTTATCTGTATTCAGTTTTATTACTGTATTAGGCTTAGATTTGCGTGTTTTATTTTATTTTGCTTGGTAATTCACTTTGTTCTGTCTGTTACTACTTGGAACCACTTAAATCCTACTTTTTGTATTTAATAAAAATCGTTTTACTTAATTAACCCAGAATATGTATTCTGGCGGGCAGAGGAGGGGGCAAACACTGTGCATCTCTCTCTGTCAGTGTTCTAGAGGGCGAACAATTTATGAGTTTAGCCTGTATAAGCTTTATACAGAGTAAAACGGATTTATTTGGGGTTTGGACCCCATTGGGAGTAGGGTATCTGAGTGCTGGAGACAGGAACACTTCTTAAGCTGTTTTCAGTTAAAGCCTGCAGGTTTTGGGGGACGTGGCTCAGACCTGGGTCTGTGTTTGCAGCAGGCATGAGCGTCTGGCACCACCAGGCAGGGCACTGAAGTCCCAGGCTGCCAGGGAACACAGGCTCAGAGTTAGTCCCAGCACATCAGGTGGCAGCTCCCAAGGGGGTTTCTGGGATCCAGCCCGTCACGCCTCTCTCCTCTCTGGCATACCGGGTGTCTCTGGAACTCTCGATAACTACTGCCGCTGCACCATAATCTCCAGCAAGTGAAAGCTAATGTACTCAATGCTTTTTTTGCCTCTGTCTTCACTAACAAGGTCAGCTCCCAGACTGCTGTGCTGGGCATCACAACATGGGGAATAGATGGCCAGCCCTCTGTGAAGAAAGAGGTGGTTAGGGACTATTTAGAAAAGCTGGACGTGCACAAGTCCATGGGGCTGGACGAGTTGCATCCGAGAGTGCTAAAGGAACTGGCGGCTGTGATTGCAGAGCTATTGGCCTTTATCTTTGAAAACTCGTGGCGAACGGGGGAAGTCCCGGATGACTGGAAAAAGGCTAATGTAGTGCCAATCTTTAAAAAAGGGAAGAAGGAGGATCCTGGGAACTACAGGCCAGTCAGCCTCACTTCAGTCCCCGGAAAAATCACGGAGCAGGTCCTCAAGGAATCAATCCTGAAGCACTTACATGAGAGGAAAGTGATCAGGAACAGTCAGCATGGATTCACCAAGGGAAGTTCATGCCTGACTAATCTAATCGCCTTCTATGATGAGATTACTGGTTCTGTGGATGAAGGGAAAGCAGTGGATGTATTGTATCTTGACTTTAGCAAAGCTTTTGACACAGTCTCCCACAGTATTCTTGTCAGCAAGTTAAAGAAGTATGGGCTGGATGAATGCACTATAAGGTGGGTAGAAAGTTGGCTAGATTGTCGGGCTCAACGGGTAGTGATCAATGGCTCCATGTCTAGTTGGCAGCCGGTGTCAAGTGGAGTGCCCCAGGGATCAGTCCTGGGGCCGGTTTTGTTCAATATCTTCATAAATGATCTGGAGGATGGTGTGGATTGCACTCTCAGCAAATTTGCGGATGATACTAAACTGGGAGGAGTGGTAGACACGCTGGAGGGCAGGGATAGGATACAGAAGGACCTAGACAAATTGGAAGATTGGGCCAAAAGAAATCTGATGAGGTTCAATAAGGATAAGTGCAGGGTCCTGCACTTAGGACGGAAGAACCCAGTGCACAGCTACAGACTAGGGACCAAATGGCTAGGCAGCAGTTCTGCGGAAAAGGACCTAGGGGTGACAGTGGACGAGAAGCTGGATATGAGCTAGCAGTGTGCCCTTGTTGCCAAGAAGGCCAATGGCATTTTGGGATGTATAAATAGGGGCATAGCCAGCAGATCGAGGGACGTGATCGTCCCCCTCTATTCGACATTGGTGAGGCCTCATCTGGAGTACTGTGTCCAGTTTTGGGCCCCACACTACAAGAAGGATGTGGATAAATTGGAAAGAGTCCAGCGAAGGGCAACAAAAATGACTAGGGGTCTGGAACACATGACTTATGAGGAGAGGCTGAGGGAACTGGGATTGTTTAGTCTGCGGAAGAGAAGAATGAGGGGGGATTTGATAGCTGCTTTCAACTACCTGAGAGGTGGTTCCCGAGAGGATGGTTCTAGACTATTCTCAGTGGTGGAAGAGGACAGGACAAGGAGTAATGGTCTCAAGTTGCAGTGGGGGAGATTTAGGTTGGATATTAAGAAAAACTTTTTCACTAGGAGGGTGGTGAAACACTGGAATGCGTTACCTAGGGAGGTGGTAGAATCTCCTTCCTTAGAAGTTTTTAAGGTCAGGCTTGACAAAGCCCTGGCTGGGATGATTTAATTGGGGATGGGTCCTGCTTTTGAGCAGGGGGTTGGACTAGATGACCTCCTGAGGTCCCTTCCAACCCTGATATTCTATGATTCTCCCGCAGGTACCAGTTCGCCTCCCACCCTCTGTGCTGATTTTCTAGCACCTGCCTCAGCAGGGCCTGGATCCGCTCTGGCTGCTTGTCTCTCCCCTTCTTTGGGGGTGACAAGTCTGGGGACAACAGCCTGGGAAGGTTTTGCTGCCCTCTTCAAAGAGTGCCTCTGCCCAAGGCAACTCCATAGTCTTTTCTCTTCCTACCACACCTCAGGGTTGCCTGTCCTGTGCCACACTCTTCCCTTCTGTCAGGGGTGACTGTGCGATATAATCTCTTTCCGTTCCCCTTCCTCTGGGCCAACTACCCGGTGCTCAGTCCCCCACACCATCCCCTTACCTCTGGGCAACTGAATGCCCATGTTCTCCACCACCTTGTCACAGGGCGCAGCCCTCAGCACCAGACTGGTGCCCCCTCCTGGTAATGCTGGGCATTAGCTCCAGGCTGACACCCATGGTTTACACACCAGCACTCTGTCTCTGCTCCCGCCTATAGCTCCTCTCTCAGTTCCCAGGATCGCAGCATCCTCTTCTCGACTCAGCTCGCCACCTGGGTTGTCATCTGTGTTTCCCCTTCTGGGTGAGATATCTCTGTCAAACAGTCCAGCCACTTCCCCATTGGCAAGTGGAGGGGGACCCAGGCTTGTTGTCAGACACCACTGGTGTGGTGCTCTGCTCTTGTTTGATGATGATAACAGTCAGCTGCATGCGTGTGCTCCCTCTGTGTGCTGCCCCGGCTCTGCGCAGATAGCTGACCCAGAAGACCCCGAGAGAACCCCCAGAGTCCACAGACTCTGGTAAGGTATGAAGGCACCCGGCCAGATTTATTGTCCAACGGAGCACAGTGATAGTTCCTATAGACTCTACCAGACATACTATGAATATGTGCCCCCTGGCAACGGACACAGCTCAGTCAGGGGCGGGACGCTCCACTGCCCCCTCGGCTGGACAAAGACATCCACTCAGGGATGTATTCTTATACCCAGGTGCAAACAAGTTACACATCACTCCTGACGCATTGAGGTACACCCCTCTACGCATTAGGGTGCTGCCTTTCACAAAACAACTCTACCATATTACCTTCCTGCCCCTGTCCTGAGGATAGGTCAGCCTCTTCCTGTTATCTGGTACTACCCCATTCCCCACAGAGCGTTCGGTACCATCTTGGCACATGGTCCCATAACTAGTGCCCAGGACCTTGTTGGGATGTGTATTTTTGCAACATCAGCCCTCTTCTTGCCAGATTCTGGGAGCAGGGCCTGCCTCTGGCTCACAGTTTAACTTTGCTTTATGTTAGCAAAGTCTTGACCGTTACTTTAGTTCAGGCCTCCAGCCTCATACCAGGCCTCCGATGCAAGAGTTTCAGGGCCTCATCTTACTACAGGGCCCACCCACTACTCTGGGTCCCAGCCCAGGGACCCTGTAGCTAGCAGCCTCCAGCTGCACCTCAAATTCCTTTCACTGCTGCTATGTCTCCCTGGGCCCCTTCCCCATGGCCACAGCACCTTCTTTGCCCTCACCTAAGGGAACTCAGCTGCTCAGTCCCAGGAGCCAGCCACTGCCCTGTCCAAGGGGCTTACCATTCTCAGCCCTTCAGGGACACAGTCCTTAATCCCCAGGCTCCCAGCAGCCACTGACCCTGCTCTGCCCTGCAGCTCCCTTTTATATAGCCCAGCTGGGCCTGATTGGCTGTTCCTCACAGCCCCTCTCCTACTGGCTGCTTTCTACGCAGCCTCCCTCGTGCTCTGTTAACCCCTTGCATGTCAGCGTGGGGCAGATGCTCCATCACATAACCGATTCGGACTTTTATGTCTCTTTACTTGTATTCTCGTCAATCTATCCTTGTGTAGCTAATACACGTCTTTTCTCTAAACCAGTATGTTTGAACTGAGGTGTTTGGGAAGCTCCATTTGGGCTGACAGGGTTGGAGCACATCATTGTCCCTGATGAACGGCTGGCGTTTCTAGGAGCTCGTGTTGAGCGGGAGGGGGCTGGGCCGTGCCAGACACAGGTTGCTGGGGGTGTCTGGGCCTGGGCAGTAGCTGGTGTTGCCCCGCAGTGTAATGTACGAGCGGCTGCCTGCGGCTGCAGACACGCTACCTGGGAGTAACTCCCATGCCGTTCGCCAGCCCAGATTCCCCAGGCAGCGGGTGCAATCCTTGTGGAGCATCCCTGTTCCAGTCAGAGAGCAGGTTTCTGGGGCTCCCTGTGTCAGCTGGGAAGAGGTTAAAGCCAAACCCCGAGAAGCCTCGCTCGTCACCCCGATCAGCACATTCCCCTGGGGCTCAGCGCCAGCTTGGCTGCCTGGCTGAGAGCCTGGCTGCAGTTAGAGCAGGGCCCTGTCCCGTGCACTCAGGGCCTTGGTGCTGGGGCTGGAGCGTACAGCCGTGCCCCCCCCGGAGTTCAGAGCCCTGTGCAGGTGCTGCTGGGCTAGGCCGTGGCTTTGGCAAGACAGTCGTTAACCGCAGGGAAAGCCGAGCAAAGGTATTAACACATTGGTGCCCGGAGGGGGCGGAAATCAGCAAATAGCTTCCCTTCTGGTGGCATCGGGGCTCTGAGGCTAACGTCAGGCTGGAGAGGAGCAGGGGAAATTGAGGATTACAGAGGATTGGAACAGGCAGCTAAGGGGTGAGAGGCCCCCCGCCCTCTGTGAGCCGTCTAGCCCTTCCCCACCCAAATCCTCTATAAGCCATCCAGCCCTTCCCTCCGAACCGCCTGTGAGCCGTCCAGCCCTTCACCCCCAAGTCCTCTATGAGCCATCCAGCCCTTCACCCCCAAGCCCTCTATGAGCCGTCCAGCCCTTCCCCCCGTGAGCCGTCCAGCCTTTCCCCTCCCAAGCCCCCTGTGAGCCGTCCAGCCCTTCCCCTCCACAAGCCCTCTGTGAGCCGTCCAGCCCTTCACCCCCAAGTCCTCTATGAGCCATCCAGCCCTTCAGCCCCAGCCCTCTGTGAGCCGTCCAGCCCTTCACCTCCAGCCTTCTGTGAGCCGTCCAGCCCTTCCCCACCTGCCCAAACCCTCTGTGAGCCGTCCAGCCCTTCCCCCCCGTCGGCCGTCCAGCCCTTCCCCTCCCAAGCCCCCTGTGAGCCATCCAGCCCTTCCCCTCCACAAGCCCTCTGTGAGCCGTCCAGCCCTTCCTCTCCACAAGCCCTCTGTGAGCCGTCCAGCCCTTCACCCCCAGCCTTCTGTGAGCCGTCCAGCCCTTCCCCACCTGCCCAAACCCTCTGTGAGCCGTCCAGCCCTTCCCCCCCAGCCCTCTGTGTCCAGCCCTTCCCCCCGAGCCCCCTGTGAGCCGTCCAACCCTTCCTCTCCACAAGCCCTCTGTGAGCCGTTCAGCCCTTCACCCCCAAGCCCTCTGTTAGCCATCCAGCCCTTCCTCCCCAGCCCTCTGTGAGCCGTCCAGCCCTTCCCCCCCAGCCCTCTGTGTCCAGCCCTTCCCCTCCACAAGCCCTCTATGAGCCGTCCAGCCCTTCCCCCCCAGCCCCCTGTGAGCCATCCACCCTTCCCCCTCTGTGAGCCGTCCAGCCCTTCCCCCCCAGCCCTCTGTGAGCCGTTCAGCCCTTCCCCTCCACAAGCCCTCTAAGAGCCATCCGGCCCTTCCCCCCCCAGCCCCCTATGAGCTGTCCAGCCCTTCCCCCCCCAAGCCCTCTATGAGCCGTCCAGCCCTTCCCCACCCAAGCCCTCTATGAGCCGTCCAGCCCTTCCCCCTGCCCGCCAATGCCACAGTATGAACCAGCTGCAGTCCCCTCCTGAGCTCAGCCCTGGCCCGCTCACCAGCCCCACTGCACCCTCTTTCCTCTGAAACTCCACCTGCTGGGAGAGGAAGTTCTCCCAGGCTGCGCTCAGGCAGGCAGGGCCCTGAGGGGACTGGAGGCAGAAGCAGCCCCTGCATGCTCATGTACATCCATACTCATGCACACGCACCCACACACATCCCCTCCCTGCACTGCTTATTTACATTTCTCTTTTAAGCCACTGATTCCCCCCCAAGCTGGATCCCTACGTTCCCCTCACACGGCATTGCTGCATTAATCCGTCCCTTAGTAAGGCTGTAAAACCCCCTCCCTGCCTGGCTCACGCTGGCAGGAGTAGGGGTCCCGTTTCCTCTCTGTGAGCCCAGCCATGAGAGGGCACCACGGCACACTCCCCCCCGCGGGGTGTGTTTCCATCTGGTCTCCCCCTCCTCACAGGCCCAGGGGAGCAGGGCTTTGGAGTCGCAAGGCAGGGGCCCCCCAGCCACCGTCTTCCCCTCTCCCTGCCTGATGGCTGGCTGGGCTGGCCTGGTTCCACTGCGGACAGGGTGTGCCAGGGGAGAGGGATGTATGGAGAGGCTGGCGCCTCCAGCCACTACCAGTGACCAGCACTAAGAATCCTAGAATCCTAGAATCTCAGGGTTGGAAGGGACCTCAGGAGGTCACCTAGTCCAACCCCCTGCTCAAAAGCAGGACCAATCCCCAATTTTTGCTCCACATCCCTAAATGGCCCCTTCAAGGATTGAACTCACAACCCTGCGTTTAGCAGGCCAATGCTCAAACCGCTGAGCTATCCCTCCCCCCAAAGCACTGGCCAGCCCCCCGCCCCGCTGCCCCCATGGCAGCAGCCCTGCCCCAGGTGGCTGGGGCCAGACTCACCGCAGTTGGCTCCGGTGACAATGGCTGTCTTGCCTGTCAGGTCAGTGGGAGACATGCGGGGGTGCCAGGAGCCCTTTCTCCTGGCTCGGAGGAGGAGGGCCAGCACCAGCACACACGTAGCCCACCCCAGGTGGCTGCTGAAGCAGGAGATCTCCATAGCAGGCTGCAAAGCTCAACTCCTCTGGGATGATCAGCGTGGTGAGTTCCCAGGGAGGCTGGCATCAGGAGCAGGGACCCCGCCCACGCGCCACCCCGCAGGCTGCACCCCACGCTCCCTCGGGGTCTGAGCTTCTGCCACACCCCCAGCTGCCTCTGCCAAGAGGAATGTCAGCTGCTACACAGGGAGGGGCAAATGGCAGGCTGGGATGGAAGCCGAGTACACACTGCCTGGCTGCAATGCCTGACCATACAAGCCTCCCTCTTGTGATAATCACTCGCAGTGAGGGGCCTGTGGTTTCTCACTGGGGTCGATTTCCAGCTGGGTCAACTCCCGTGCCCCTGTTGGGGAGCCACAGGGCCCCCAGCACTTCCCCCTGGGGCACTTCCCAGCTGGCTCAACCCCCGTCGGGGAGCCATGGACCCTGGCCCTTCCCCCCCGGGACAATTCCCAGCTGGCTCAACCCCTGTCGGGGAGCCACGGAGCCCGGCCCTTTCCTTTGGGGCAATTCCAGGACGGATCCACCCCATGGGGGAGCCAGAGGGACCCCAGCCCTCCCCCCTGCCTCCGGGGCAATTTCCAGCCAGCTCAACCCCCATCAGGGCCCCCGGCCCTTCCGCAGCAGGGATCCATCTGGCCTGGTCTCCTGACTCTGACACCAGCCAGTCCCAGCCCTTCAGTCTGTGACTCTTTTGCCAGGCGGAGTCAGCAGCAACAAGGATCAGGTTCAATCTCCAGGGGCCCCTCTTAACCATACAACACAGAACCGACTCCGTTGCAGGCTGCCCATGACCCCTGCACTCAATACGAAAGTGATCTGTAGCCCAACGCCAGCCGACGGCGATCAGCAGACTGCTGTGTTCAGAAGGGAATACCTAGGCAGCACACGTGGGTTTAAGCAAATACGGCCTGGTCCTGAAGCCTTGTCTCCCAGCTCATCACTAGGTGCCAAGGGAGAGCTCACTCACACCCTGCTTTCACAGGGAAGGGAGAAAAACCCATAATGGACAATTCCAGACTAAGCTGTCACAGGTGAGGTGGCCCTCTGGGACTTTGGGGCTCAGCCTGCCCCATGCCAGCCTCAGCCCACTGTCTCAGGCAGAGGGGATGAATGCAGGACCCCATGGTGGGAGCATGTGATTCAGAACCAGGCCTGCTGGGGTTGGGGGGAGGAGGGCAGCCTGAGCTCAGCCTGGGGCGGGGCCCTCCTCTCCAGTGCAGGACTCTCTACCACCCTTTCTGCAGTGCAGGTCTGGCTACGGCAAATCAATTCACACCTCAGGGATTTCCTCAGCTATTCCTTCCTGAATGGCCGGCTGGTGCAACAAGACCCCCTCAGGATCTGAGATCCGCCAAGCATGGACAGGAGCTGTCTCGCCTCCTAGATCGAACCACGTGAGAGTGATCGGAAGAAACGGGTTCAGAATTGAATTTCAATTTAGAAGTGTGAGCAACAAGGGTGATGTCGTGGTGGGAGTCTGCTACAGACCACCAGACCAGGGGGATGAGTTGGACAAGGCTTTCTTCCAGCAACTCATGGAAGTTACTAGATCACAGGCCCTGGTTCTCATGGGGGACTTCAATCACTCTGATATCTGCTGGGAGAGCAATACAGCGGTGCACAGGCAATCCAGGAAGTTTTTGGAAAGTGTGGGGGACAATTTCCTGGTGCAAATGCTGGAGGAACCAACTAGGGGCAGAGCTCTTCTTGACCTGCTGCTCACAAACCGGGAAGAATTAGTAGGGGAAGCAAAAGTGGATGGGAACCTGGGAGGCAGTGACCATAAGATGGTCAAGTTCAGGATCCTAACACAGGGAAGAAAGGAGATCAGCAGAATATGGACCCTGGACTTCTGAAAAGCAGACTTTGACTCCCTCAGGGAACTGCTGGGCAGGATCCCCTGGGAGAATAACATGAAGGGTAAAGGAATCCAGGAGAGCTGGCTGTATTTTAAAGAATCCTTATTGAGGTTACAGGGACAAACCGTCCCGATGTATAGAAAGAATAGTAAATATGGCAGGCGACCAGCTTGGCTTAACAGTGAAATCCTTGCTGATCTTGAACACAAAAAGGAAGCTTACAAGAAGTGGAAGATTGGACAAATGACCAGGGAAGAGTATAAAAATATTGCTCGGGCATGCAGGAGTGAAATCAGGAAGGCCAAATCACACCTGGAGCTGCAGCTAGCGAGAGATGTTAAGAGTAACAAGAAGTTTCTTCAGGTATGTTGGCAACAAGAAGAAAGTCAAGGAAAATGTGGGCCCCTTACTGAAGGAGGGAGGCAACCTAGTGACAGAGGATGTGGAAAAAGCTAATGTACTCAATGCCTTTTTTGCCTCTGTCTTCACGAACAAGGTCAGCTCCGCTGCACTGGGCAGCACAGCCTGGGGAGGAGGTGACCAGCCCTCTGTGAAGGAAGAAGTGGTTTGGGACTATTTAGAAAAGCTGGACGGGCACAAGCCCATGGGGCCAGATGTGCTACATCCGAGAGTGCTGAAGGAATTGGCGGATGCGATTGCAGAGCCATTGGCCATTATCTTTGAAAACTCATGGCGATCGGGGGAGGTCCCAGATGACTGGAAAAAGGCTAATGTAGTGCCCATCTTTAAAAAAGGGAAGAAGAAGGATCCTGGGAACTACAGGCCAGTCAGCCTCACCTCAGTCCCTGGAAAAATCATGAAGCAGGTCCTCAAGGAATCAATTCTGAAGCACTTAGAGGAGAGGAAAGTGATCAGGAAGAGTCAACATGGATTCACCAAGGGCAAGTCATGCCTGACTAATCTAATTGCCTTCTATGACGAGATAACTGGTTCTGTGGATGAGGGGAAAGCAGTGGACGTGTTGTTCCTTGACTTTAGCAAAGCTTTTGACACGGTCTCCCACAGCATTCTTGCCAGCAAGTTAAAGAAGTATGGGCTGGATGATTGGACTATAAGGTGGATAGAAAGCTGGCTAGATTGTCGGGCTCAATGGGTAGTGATCAATGGCTCCATGTCTAGTTGACAGCCAGTATCAAAAGGAGTGCCCCAAGGGTCGGTCCTGGGGCCGGTTTTGTT
Source organism: Eretmochelys imbricata (assembly GCF_965152235.1). NCBI lineage: Eukaryota > Metazoa > Chordata > Testudines > Cheloniidae > Eretmochelys > Eretmochelys imbricata. The sequence goes on from NC_135575.1 coordinate 144,891,768, forward strand.
CAATATCTTCATAAATGATCTGGAGGATGGCATGGATTGCACCCTCAGCAAGTTTGCAGATGACACTAAACTGGGAGGGGAGGTAGATACGCTGGAGGGTAGGGATAGGATACAGAGGGATCTAGACAAATTGGAGGATTGGGCCAAAAGAAATCTGATGAGGTTCAATAAGGACAAGTGCAGAGTCCTGCACTTAGGACGGAGGAATCCCATGCACCGCTACAGACTAGGGACCGAATGGCTCGGCAGCAGTTCTGCGGAAAAGGACCTAGGGGTTACAGTGGATGAGAAGCTGGATATGAGTCAACAGTGTGCCCTTGTTGCCAAGAAGGCCAATGGCATTTTGGGATGTATAAGTAGGGGCATTGCCAGCAGATCGAGGGACGTGATCGTTCCCCTCTATTCGACATTGGTGAGGCCTCATCTGGAGTACTGTGTCCAGTTTTGGGCCCCACACTACAAGAAGGATGTGGAAAAATTGGAAAGAGTCCAGCGGAGGGCAACAAAAATAATTAGGGGACTGGAACACATGACTTCTGAGGAGAGGCTGAAGGAACTGGGATTGTTTAGTCTGCGGAAGAGAAGAATGAGGGGGGATTTGATAGCTGCTTTCAACTCCCTGAAAGAGGGTTCCAAAGAGGATGGCTCTAGACTGTTCTCAGTGGTAGCAGATGACAGAACAAGGAGTAATGGACTCAAGTTGCAGTGGGGGAGGTTTAGGTTGGATATTAGGAAAAACTTTTTCACTAGGAGGGTGGTGAAACACTGGAATGTGTTACCTAGGGAGGTGGTGGAATCTCCTTCCTTAGAAGTTTTTAAGGTCAGGCTTGACAAAGCCCTGGCTGGGATGATTTAATTGGGGATTGGTCCTGCTTTGAGCAGGGGGTTGGACTAGATGACCTCCTGAGGTCCTTTCCGACCCTGATATTCTATGATTCTATGATTCAAGCATTCTAGTCACAAAGCCTGGCAAACTACTCAGACGTGGAGGGTCAATGGAAGTCTGGGCAAGAGGGAGTACCCAGACATACCCACTTCCCAGGGGAGTAGTAGGGCCAAAACATGTAACTGGCTTCAAGACAGAGCTAGAGAAGTTTATGGATGGGGGTGGTATGAGGAGATAACGGCATGTAGCCGATCCGCGACTGCTAGCAGCAAATATCTCCTATGGCCAGCAATGGGACACTCGATGAGGAGGGTCTGTGTTACTACAGAGAATTCTTTCCCAGGTGTCTGGCTGGTGGGTCTTGCTGAAATGCTCAGCATCCAACTGACCACCATATTTGGGGTCAAGAAGGAATTTTCCTCTGGGTCAGATTAACAGAGACCCGGGAGGTCTTTTGCCTTCCTTTGCAGCATGGGGCACGGGTCACTTGCAGGTTTGAACCAGTGTAAATGGCGGATTCTCTGTAACCCAAAGTCTTTAACTCATGATCTGACTTCAGTAACTCAGCCAGACGTCAGGGGTCTGTTACAGGAGTGGGTGGGTGAGGTTCTGTGGCCTGTGATGTGTGGGAGGTCAGACTAGATTATGATGGTCCCTTCTAGTTGCAAAGTCTACGAGTCCACAAGTGCCCCTCCCTCCAACTGTTTTCTCAGTATTATCCGGAAGGGGGCCATATGTGGTCTCTGCCAAGAGCTAGGAACTAGCTGATTGGCATGGTCCTTGTGAGATGTTTGTACAGGAAATAGTTTATGAGCTATGTCAAATGGAGACTATTAGGTTGCAAAGCTACTGAAGTGACTCGTCACCTGAGGCGGGGTGGGTTTCAGGGCTAATTCAGCCAGCGTAGAGAACAATAGATAACTGTGGGACCAGCACTTCGGCCTGGCCTGCACTAGGGCCTGCTCGATGTTGGGATGGTGCCAAATTGGTGTGGCCGTGCTGAATGAATGATGTGAGCATAACTTGACATGACTTAAACATGGCTGAATGGCTGCAGAGGATCCTGGAAGCAGGGTCCCTTTAAGTAGAAGCAGATTTGACAAAGGACTGGCAAAGCCTGCGTGGACAATCGATAGTGAACCTATTGGTCAGCAAATATGGGCCCAGGCAAAGTAAATATCACATGCATACACTTCCAGCATGGAGCAAAGGCCAACCTGCTTATAGTGACCCTACAGCCAGGACACCACGCAGCAAGCCACAGGGAATGATTGATGAGTGGTAAATGTGGAGTGGTCTTTGTTTGGTACCCGGCCCCAGCCCCTTCCAAAATACTAATCAGCCAAAATTAATAACCACACGCCCACTGGGCATGCTTTTGAGACATGTGACTCCTCTGAGAAAAAAAGAGTATAAGAATCAAGCAAAGTAAATTACTGGAGGGAGAGGGGATTCCTTAATTGATGCTTGAAGAAGCTGCTAGACCAGAGGTAGGCAAACTACGGCCTGTGGGCCACATCTGGCCTCTGGGACCGTCCTGCCGGGCCCTTGAGCTCCTGGCTGGGGAGGCTAGCCCCCAGCCCCTCCCCCACTGTCCGCCCTCCCCCCCAGTCACGCCACCGGGAGCGGGGGGTTGGATAAGGGGCAGGGGGTCCCGGACGGCAGTCGGGAACAGGGGGCAGTTGGATGGGGCAGAGGTTCTTGGGGAGGAGGGGAGGAGGAGGAGGTTTGGATAGGTGTGGGAGTCCCAGGGGGCCTGTCAGGGGGCAGGGGTGTGGCTAGGGGTCGGGGCAGTCAGGAGATGGAGGGGTTGGACAGGGGTAAGGTCCCAGGGGGGCGGTTAGGGGCGGGAGTCCTGGGAGGGGGCAGTCAGGGGACAAGGAGCAGGGGGGGTTGGATGGGTCGGAGGTTCTGAGGGGGGCAGTCAGGGGGCGGAAAGTGGGAGGGGGCAGATAGGGGGCAGATAGGGGGCAGGGGCCAGGCTGTTTGGGGAGGCACAGCCTTCCCTACCCGGCCTCCATACAGTTTTGCAACCCCAATGTGGCCATTGGGCCAAAAAGTTTGCCCACCCCTGTGCTAGACAGAGTAGCTAACACTCTGCGGCGTGGGCTCAAGTAGGACTGTGATCGGAGGGGTTTCCCGGCAGCCAAGGCCTGGCCTCGAGGGAATCTGAGACAGACCAGAGGGCTGAGGAGACCAGACCAGGAGGGAAGAAGTCATCAATAGAATTGGTAACCACCTTCGCTGTTGGCCAAGCAGGAACTGTGTGAGGCTAGCACAGGGCCTGTTTGCGAAAGAGAGGCTCGCTAAGAGGAATCAGAGGAGCAGCTGTGTTAGTCTGTATCTGCAAAAAGAACAGGAGGACTTGTGGCACCTTAGAGACTAACCAATTTATTTGAGCGTAAGCTTTCGTGAGCTACAGCTCACTGCATCGGATGCATTCAGTGGAAAATATAGTGGGGAGAATTTATATACACAGAGAACATGAAACAATGGGTGTTACCATACAGACTGTAACCAGAGTGATCAGGTAAGGTGAGCTATTACCAGCAGGAGAGCGCGGGGGGTGGGTGGGTAGGGAACCTTTTGTAGTGATAATCAAGGTAGGCCATTTCCAGCAGTTGCAAATATCCAGTTTGCAAGTTCATTCCAATTCAGCCGTCTCTCGTTGGAGTCTGTTTTTGAAGGTTTTTTGTTGAAGAATTGCCACTTTTAGGTCTGTAATCGAGTGACCAAAGAGATTGAAGTGTTCTCCGACTAGTTTTTGAATGTTATAATTCTTGACGTCTGATTTGTGTCCATTTATTCTTTTACGTAGAGACTGTCCAGTTTGGCCAATATACATGGCAGAGGGGCATTGCTGGCACATGTCACTTTGACAGAGGCTTGTTCACCTGCACAGCTACCAAGCATTCTGACAATACCCACCTGCAGAAGTGAAGAAACAGACTGACAGAGCCAGAAGAATTCCCAGATGTCACCTACTACAGCCATCACCTTTAGCCCCCAACTAAAACCTCTCCAGCGCATCATCAAGGATCTACAACCTATCCTGAAGGACGATCCCTCACTCTCACAGATCTTGGGAGACAAGCCAGTCCTCGCTTACAGACAGACCCCCAACCTGAAGCAAATACTCACCAGCAACCACACACCACACAACAGAACCACTAACCCAGGAATCTATCCTTGCAACAAAGCCCGTTGCCAACTGTGTCCACATATCTATTCAGGGGACACCATCACAGGGCCTAATCACATCAGCCACACGATTAGAAGCTCGTTCACCTGCACATCCACCAATGTGATCTATGCCATCATGTGCCAGCAATGCCCCCCTGCCATGTACATTAGCCAAACCGGACAGTCACTACGCAAAAGAATAAATGGACACAAATCAGATGTCAAGAATTATAACATTCATAAACCAGTCGGAGAACACTTCAGTCTCTCTGGTCACTCGATTACAGACCTAAAAGTGGCAATTCTTCAACAAAAAAACTTCAGAAACAGACTCCAACGAGAGACTGCTGAATTGGAATTAATTTGCAAACTGGATACAATTAACTTAGGCTTGAATAAAGACTGGGAGTGGATGGGTCATGACACAAATTAAAACTATTTCCCCTTGTTTATTTCCCCCCCTACTGTTCTTGTCAACTGCTGGAAATGGCCCACCTTGATTATCAGTATAAAAGGTCCCCCCCACCCCGCTCTCCTGCTGGTAATAGCTCACCTTTCCTGATCACTCTGGTTACGGTCTGTATGGTAACACCCATTGTTTCATGTTCTCTGTGTGTATAAAATCTCCCCACTGTATTTTCCACTGTATGCATCCGATGAAGTGAGCTGTAGCTCACGAAAGCTTATACTCTAATAAATTGGTTAGTCTCTAAGGTGCCACAAGTCCTCCTGTTCTTTTTGCTAAGAGGAATGCATCGCTCTTAACATATAGTTCTTGACTGTCTAACATAGGAGTTATGTGTTTAATGTAGCCCATTACCACTTGTGTAATTCCCTCTCACTAAACTGCAGTGTGTGCAAGGTAATTACTGTGGACCTTTTTCATTGGCATGACAGTAACCTGCTCCACTGGGAGCCAGTAAAGATCCATTCAGCGGTAATAGCCCCCTGGTGCCAGCATTTGGTGGCAGAGGATGGTTACTGTTGTGTCCAAGAAGAAAAGGTCTTTAAACGGAATCAAACTGTTTCTGAACTGGTTGCCTGTGAAGAACTTGGTATCTTGAATCACTGGTGTTAACCAATTTAAATATTGTTCTGAATCAGTTCTCCCTTATATTAATTCTAGCTCAGGGGCCAGATTTAGTTACAGCATGCAGAGAGGGAAATATACCGGTGAGCAGGGTTGTATTGGTCGTTCCTATGTTGGATTAACAGTAATAATTAATACATTTATGTTGTGGAAAATGTAAGAAAGAATAACTCCAGAATAGGCCACGGATTTAGCCTGACCATTAGAAAGAAATAAGTCTCTCAGCCTGCTCTCTCAACTTGCTGAGTTTGTGCTAATTGAAACAGGCCTGCCAGTTTTCAAGGTCTGTGCTAACTGTAGAAAAATATCCAGAGACAAAGAGTTTGTTCTAAAAGTAACAAGATAACAGCTGTCCTTTATGGCTGGAAAAACTTTGTTTTTTCTTGAACTCCAAAATAAGATTTGTGAAACTCTCCCCCCCCCCGACTCTTGCATGCTTATCTTGTTTGTTTCCTTTTAGTTTTAACAAGTGGGATGAATAGACTTACTGAAGTCTGCCATAGCCCACTGATTTTAGAATGGTTATGTTAAAGGATGGGATGCAGATGTGACAGGATATATGCTGGAATCATAGAATATCAGGGGTGGAAGGGACCTCAGGAGGTGATCCAGTCCAACCCCCTGCTCAAAGCAGGACCAATCCCCAATTAAATCATCCCAGCCAGGACTTTGTCAAGCCTGACCTTAAAAACTTCTAAGGAAGGAGATTCCACTACCTCCCTAGGTAATGCATTCCAGTGCTTCACCACCCCCCTAGTGAAAAAGTTTTTCCTAATATCCAACCTAAACCTCCCCCACTGCAACTTGAGACCATTACTCCTTGTTCTGTCATCTGCCACCACTGAGAACAGTCTAGAGCCATCCTCTTTGGAACCCTCTTTCAGGGAGTTGAAAGCAGCTATCAAATCCCCCTTCATTCTTCTCTTCCGTAGACTAAACATCGCGAGTTCCCTCAGCCTCTCCTCATAAGTCATGAGTTCCAGACCCCTAATCATTTTTGTTGCCCTCTGCTGGACTCTCTCCAATTTTTCCACATCCTTCTTGTAGTGTGGGGCCCAAAACTGGACACAGTACTCCAGATGAGGCCTCAACAATGTCGAATAGAGGGGAACGATCACGTCCCTCGATCTGCTGGCTATGCCCCTACTTATACATCCCAAAATGCCATTGGCCTTCTTGGCAAAAAGGGCGCACTGTTGGCTCATATCCAGCTTCTCGTCCACTGTAACCCCTAGGTCCTTTTCTGCAGAACTGCTGCCGAGCCATTCGGTCCCTAGTCTGTAGCTGTGCATTGGGTTCTTCCGTCCTAAGTGCAGGACCTTGCACTTATCCTTATTGAACCTCATCAGATTTCTTTTGGCCCAATCCTCCAATTTGTCTAGGTCCCTCTGTATCCTATCCCTACCCTCCAGCGTATCTACCTCTCCTCCCAGTTTAGTGTCATCTGCAAACTTGCTGAGGGTGCAATCCACACCATCCTCCAGATCATTTATGAAGATATTGAACAAAACCGGCCCCAGGACCGATCCTTGGGGCACTCCTCTTGATACCGGCTGCCAACTAGACATGGAGCCATTGATCACTACCCGTTGAGCCCGACAATCTAGCCAGCTTTCTATCCACCTTATAGTCCATTCATCCAGCCCATACTTCTTTAACTTGCTGGCAAGAATACTGTGGGAGACAGTGTCAAAAGTGTGGAGTGTGAGTGTGATTGTGATTGTATGTATGATTGAATGAGGAATGCAAGATTAACGGTTGAGGTGCCAGTCTTAAAATAAGGGTATGTCTACACTATGAAAATTAGGTCGAATTTATAGAAGTCGGTTTTGTAGAAAGCGTTATTATACAGTCGACTGTGTGCGTCCCCACACAAATGCTCTAAGTGCATGTAGTCGGCGGAGTGTGTCCACAGGACCGAGGCAACCGTCGACTTCCGGAGCATTGCACTGTGGGTGGCTATCGCACAGTTCCCGCAGACTCTGCCACCCATTTGAATTCTGGGTAGAAATCCCAGTGCCTGATGGGGCTAAAACATTGTCGCGGGTGGTTCTGGGTACATGTCGTCAGGCCTCCCTTCCCTCCCTCCCTCCGTGAAAGCAAAGCAAGGGCAGACAATTGTTTTGCGCCTTTTTTCTTGAGTTACCTGTGCAGACGCCATACCACGGCAAGCATGGAGCCCGCTCAGCTAACCGTCACCGTATGTCTCCTGGGTGCTGGCAGACGTGGTACTGCATTGCTACACAGCAGCAGTTCATTGCCTTTTGGCAGCAGACAGTGCAGTATGACTGGTACCCATCATCGACGTAGTCCTGGGTGCTCTTTTAACTAGGCGCCTGGGCAAACATAGGAGTGACTCAGCCAGGTCATTTCCCTTGTTTCGTCTCATGGCGATTGAGTCCTATCGGCAGTGCGCTGTCTTTTAACCTCCAGCCAGCAGAAGAGGATGGCCAGCAGTCATACTGCACCGTCTTCTGCCGAGCACCCAGGTGTTCATAGAATCATAGAATATCAGGGTTGGAAGGGACCTCAGGAGGTCATCTAGTCCAACCCCCTGCTCGAAGCAGGACCAATCCCCAATTAAATCATCCCAGCCAGGGCTTTGTAAAGCCTGACCTTAAAAACTTCTAAGGAAGGAGATTCCACCACCTCCCTAGATAACGCATTCCAGTGTTTCACCACCCTCCTAGTGAAAAAGTTTTTCCTAATATCCAATCTAAACCTCCCCCACTGCAACTTGAGACCATTACTCCTTGTCCTGTCCTCTTCTACCACTGAGAATAGTCTAGAACCATCCTCTCGGGAACCACCTCTCAGGTAGTTGAAAGCAGCTATCAAATCCCCCCTCATTCTTCTCTTCTGCAGACTAAACAATCCCAGTTCCCTCAGCCTCTCCTCAGAAGTCATGTGTTCCAGACCCCTAATCATTTTTGTTGCCCTTCACTGGACTCTCTCCAATTTATCCACATCCTTCTTGTAGTGTGGGGCCCAAAACTGGACACAGTACTCCCAGATGAGGCCTCACCAATGTCGAATAGAGGAGAATGATCACGTCCCTCGATCTGCTCGCTATGCCCCTACTTATACATCCCAAAATGCCATTGGCCTTCTTGGCAACAAGGGCACACTGCTGACTCATATCCAGCTTCTTGTCCACTGTCACCCCTAGGTCCTTTTCCGCAGAACTGCTGCCTAGCCATTCGGTCCCTAGTCTGTAGCTGTGCACTGGGTTCTTCCGTCCTAAGTGCAGGACCCTGCACTTATCCTTATTGAACCTCATCAGATTTCTTTTGGCCCAATCCTCCAATTTGTCTAGGTCCCTCTGTATCCTATCCCTGCCCTCCAGCGTATCTACCACTCCTCCCAGTTTAGTATCATCCGCAAATTTGCTGAGGGTGCAATCCACACCATCCTCCAGATTATTTATGAAGATATTGAACAAAACCGGCCCCAGGACCGACCCCTGGGACACTCCACTTGACACCGGCTGCCAACTAGACATGGAGCCATTGATCACTACCCGTTGAGCCCGACAATCTAGCCAACTTTCTACCCACTTTATAGTGCATTCATCCAGCCCATACTTCTTTAACTTGCTGACAAGAATATTGTGGGAGACCGTGTCAAAAGCTTTGCTAAAGTCAAGAAACAATACATCCACTGCTTTCCCTTCATCCACAGAACCAGTAATCTCATTATAGAAGGCGATTAGATTAGTCAGGCATGACCTTCCCTTGGTGAATCCATGCTGACTGTTCCTGATCACTTTCCTCTCATGTAAGTGCTTCAGGATTGATTCTTTGAGGACCTGCTCCATGATTTTTCCGGGGACTGAGGTGAGGCTGACTGGCCTGTAGTTCCCAGGATCCTCCTTCTTCCCTTTTTTAAAGATTGGCACTACATTAGCCTTTTTCCAGTCATCCGGGACTTCCCCCGTTCGCCACAAGTTTTCAAAGATAATGGCCAATGGCTCTGCAATCACAGCCGCTAATTCCTTTAGCACTCTCGGATGCAACTCGTCCGGCCCCATGGACTTGTGCACGTCCAGCTTTTCTACATAGTCTCTAACCACCTCTTTCTCCACAGAGGGCTGGTCATCTCCTCCCCATGTTGTGATGCCCAGCACAGCAGTCTGGGAGCTGACCTTGGTCGTGAAGACAGAGGCAAAAAAAGCATTGAGTACATTAGCTTTTTCCACATCCTCTGTCTCTAGGTTGCCTCCCTCATTCAGTAAGGGGCCCACACTTTCCTTGGCTTTCTTCTTGTTGCCAACATACCTGAAGAAACCCTTCTTGTTACTCTTGACATCTCTTGCTAGCTGCAGCTCCAGGTGCGATTTGACGATGGCTAGCGGTCGTACTGCACAGTCTGCTGCCAGCAAGATGTATAAAGATAGATGAAATGGCTCAAAACAAGAAATAGACCAGATTTGTTTTGTATTCATTTTCTCCTCCCTCCCTCTGTGAAATCAATGGCCTGCTAAACCCAGTTTTGAGTTCTATCCTTGAGGTTTTGAATTCTATCCTTGAGGGGGCCATTCAGTTTCTCACAAAGCCACCCCTTTGTTGATTTTAATTCCCTGTAAGCCAACCCTGTAAGCCATGTCATCAGTCGCCCCTCCTTCCATCAGGGCAACGGCAGACAATCGTTCCGCGCCTTTTTTCTGTGCAGACGCCATACCACGGCAAGCATGGAGCCCGCTCAGATCACTTTGGCAATTAGGAGCACATTAAACACCACACGCATTATCCAGCAGTATATGCAGCACCAGAACCTGGCAAAGCGATACCGGGCGAGTAGGCAATGTCAGCACGGTGATGTGAGCGATGAGGATATGGACACAGACTTCTCTCAAAGCACGGGCCCTGGCAATGTGGGCATCATGGTGCTAATGGGGCAGGTTCATGTGGTGGAACGCCGATTCTGGGCTCGGGAAACAAGCACAGACTGGTGGCACCGCATGGTGTTGCGGGTCTGGGATGATTCCCAGTGGCTGCGAAATTTTCGAATGCGTAAGGGCACTTTCATGGAACTTTGTGACTTGCTTTCCCCTGCCCTGAGGTGCAAGAATACCAAGATGAGAGCAGCCCTCACAGTTGAGAAGCAAGTGGCAATAGCCCTGTGGAAGCTTGCAACGCCAGACAGCTACCGGTCAGTCGGGAATCAATTTGGAGTGGGCAAATCTACTGTGGGGGCTGCTGTGATGCAAGTAGCCAACGCAATCAAAGATCTGCTGATATCAAGGGTAGTGACCCTGGGAAATGTGCAGGTCATAGTGGATGGCTTTGCTGCAATGGGATTCCCTAACTGTGGTGGGGCCATAGACGGAACGCATATCCCTATCTTGGCACCGGAGCACCAAGCCAGCGAGTACATAAACCGCAAGGGGTACTTTTCAATAGTGCTGCAAGCACTGGTGGATCACAATGGACGTTTCACCAACATCAACGTGGGATGGCTGGGAAAGGTACATGACGCTCGCATCTTCAGGAACTCTGGTCTGTTTCAAAAGCTGCAGGAAGGGACTTTATTCCCAGACCAGAAAATAACCGTTGGGGATGTTGAAATGCCTATAGTTATCCTTAGGGACCCAGCCTACCCCTTAATGCCATGGCTCATGAAGCCGTACACAGGCAGCCTGGACAGTAGTCAGGAGCTGTTCAGCTACAGGCTGAGCAAGTGCAGAATAGTGGTAGAATGTGCATCTGGACGTTTAAAGGCGCGCTGGCGCAGTTTACTGACTCGCTTAGACCTCAGCGAAACCAATATTCCCACTGTTATTACTGCTTGCTGTGCGCTCCACAATCTCTGTGAGAGTAAGGGGGAGATGTTTACGGCGGAGTGGGAGGTTGAGGCAAATCGCCTGGCTGCTGGTTACGCACAGCCAGACACCAGGGTGGTTAGAAGAGCACAGGAGGGCACGGTGCGCATCAGAGAAGCTTTGAAACCCAGTTTCATGACTGGCCAGGCTACGGTGTGACAGTTCTGTTTGTTTCTCCTTGATGAAACACCCCGCCCCTTGGTTCACTCTACTTCCCTGTAAGCTAACCACCCTCCCTTCCTCCCTTTGATCACCACTTGCAGAGGCAATAAAGTCATTGTTGCTTCACATTCATGCATTCTTTATTAATTCATCACACAAATAGGGCGATAACTACCAAGGTAGCCCAGGAGGGGTGGTGGAGGAGAGAAGCACCAGGAGGGGTGGTGGAGGAGGGAAGGCTAAGGCCACACAGCACTTTAAAAGTTTAAAACTAAAAACTTATTGAATGCCAGCCTTCTGTTGCTTGGGCAATCCTCTGGGGTGGAGTGGCCGGAGGCCCCCCCACCGCATTCTTGGGCGTCTGGGTGAGGAGGCTATGGAACTTGGGGAGGAGGGCGGTTGGTTACACAGGGGCTGTAGCGGTGGTCTGTGCTCCAGCTGCCTTTCCTGAAGCTCAACCATACGCTGGAGCATATTGGTTTGATTCTCCAGCAGCCTCAGCATTGAATCCTGCCTCCTCCCATCACGCTGCCACCACCTTTCAGCTTCAGCCCTCTCCTCAGCCCGCCACCCCTCCTCCTGGTCATTTTGTGCTTTCCTGCACTCTGACATTGTCTGCCTCCACGCATTCGTCCGTGCTCTGTCAGTGTGGGAGGACAGCATGAGCTCAGAGAACATTTCATCACAAGTGCATTTTTTTCCACCTTCTAATCTTCACTTGCCTCTGGGAAGGAGAAGATCCTGTGATCCTTGAAACACATGCAGCTGGCGGAGAAAAAAGAAGGGACAGTGGTATTTAAAAAGACACATTTTATAGAACAATGGCTACACTCTTTCAGGGTAAACCTTGCTGTTAACATTACATACATCGCACATGTGCTTTCGTTACAAGGTCGCATTTTGCCTCCCCCCAGCCTGTGGCTAGCCCCTCCACCCTACCCAAGGCTAACAGCGGGGAACATTTCTGTTCAGCCACAGGCAAACAGCCCAGCACGAACGGGCACCTCTGAATGTCCCCTTAAGACCTAAAAGTGGCTATTCTTCAACAAAAAGACTTCAGAAACAGACTCCAACGAAAGACTGCTGAATTGGAATTAATTTGCAAATTGGATACTATTAACTTTGGCTTGAATAGAGACTGGGAGTGGTTGAGTCATTGCACAAAGTAAAACTATTTCCCCATGTTTATTCCCCACCCCACCCCCCCAAACTGTTCCTCAGACATTCTTGTTAACTGCTGGAAATGGCCCACCTTGATTGTCACTACAAAGGGTTTTCTCCCCCCTCCCCCACTCTCCTGCTGGTAATAGCTCATCTTAAGCGATCACTCTCCTTACAGTGTGCATGATAAACACCCATTTTTTCATGTTCTGTGTATATATAAATCTCCTCACTGTATTTTCCACTGAATGCATCCGATGAAGTGAGCTGTAGCTCACGAAAGCTTATGCTCAAATAAATTGGTTAGTCTCTAAGGTGCCACAAGTCTGCCTTTTCTTTTTCCGAATACAGACTAACACGGCTGTTACTCTGAAACCTGTCATTATGCAAGGCACTGCATTTAGCCGTATGGAGTGGAAATCTATCAACTTCATGAAAAAACTCATACAGATACAGACGGACATCATCTTCCTTTCCAAATGCAAACAGATGGACATCATACCAAAAGGACTGAAGGTAAAAAATCCATTACTATCTACACACCACACAGACTGTGCTGACAGCTTGTGCCACACGCTCTCAAAGAAACTGCGGAACCACCTGATCAACATCCTCTACAGCAAACAGGGAAAGATTAAGAATGAGCTCTCAAAACTGGATACTCTCATAAAAAAACAACCTTCCACAAAAACTTCCTCGTGACTGGACTTTACTAAAAGTAGACAAGCCATTTACAACACACACTTTGCTTCTCTACAAAAGAAAAAGGACACTAAACTACTGCATGCCACAAGAGACCACAGCAATGGTTCCCTTAACCCACCCAGCAATATTGTTAACCTATCCAACTATACTCTCAGCCCAGCAGAAGCAGCTGTCCTATCTCGGGGCCTCTCATTCTGCCCCTCCACCTCCACAAACATGATACAGTTCTGTTGTGACCTAGAATCCTATTTTCGACGTCTCCAACTCAAGGAATATTCCCAACACACCTCTGAACAACATACTAATCCACAGAGACCTTCCTACCAACACTACAAAAAGAAGGATTCTAGGTGGACTCCTCCTGAAGGTCGAAAACAGCAGACTGGACTTCTACATAGAGTGCTTCTGCCGACGTGCACGTGAAATTGTGGAAAAGCAGCATCACTTGCCCCATAACCTCAGCCGTGCGGAACGCAATGCCATCCACAGCCTCAGAAACAACTCTGACATCATAATCAAAAAGGCTGACAAAGGAGGTGCTGTTGTCATCATGAATAGGTCGGAATATGAACAAGAGGCTGCTCGGCAGCTCTCCAACACCACTTTCTACAAGCCATTACCCTCTGATCCCACTGAGAGTTACCAAAAGAAACTACAGCATTTGCTCAAGAAACTCCCTGAAAAAGCACAACAAATCCGCACAGACACACCCCTGGAACCCCTACCTGGGGTATTCTATCTACTACCCAAGATCCATAAACCTGGAAATCCTGGGCGCCCCATCATCTCAGGTATTGGCACCCTGACAGCAGGATTGTCTGGCTATGTAGACTCCCTCCTCAGGCCCTACGCTACCAGCACTCCCAGCTATCTTCGAGACACCACTGACTTCCTGAGGAAACTACAATCCGTCGGTGATCTTCCTGATAACACCATCCTGGCCACTATGGATGTAGAAGCCCTCTACACCAACATTCCACACAAAGATGGACTACAAGCCGTCAGGAACACTATCCCCGATAATGTCACGGCTAACCTGGTGGCTGAACTTTGTGACTTTGTCCTCACCCATAACTATTTCACATTTGGGGACAATGTATACCTTCAGATCAGCGGCACTGCTATGGGTACCCGCATGGCCCCACAGTATGCCAACATTTTTATGGCTGACTTAGAACAACGCTTCCTCGGCTCTTGTCCCCTAATGCCCCTACTCTACTTGCGCTATATTGATGACTTCTTCATCATCTGGACCCATGGAAAAGAAGCCCTTGAGGAATTCCAACATGATTTCAACAATTTCCATCCCACCATCAACCTCAGCCTGGACCAGTCCACACAAGAGATCCACTTCCTGGACATTACGGTGCTAATAAGCGATGGTCATGTTGGGGACACTGGGCATGGCCACTAGGTAACTCGAGGGGATGGAAGATCACAAGTGTCGATGAAGCCCCTCGCACTAGGCCCAAGTGTCCTTGGCCCCCCCGCCTGGAGGCACTCGCAGCAGTTATGCTGAGGATCTGCAACAAGATGTTGCAGAGTCAGACTGCCTGAAACTAAACAAGGCCAAACAGGGCAGATATGGAAGAACAATGCTGAATAAAGCAGCTTTATGTATGGTTTAACAGATGGTACAGAGAACCAGGGAACTAGCTGGGAACTGGATTGGCTGGCTATCTGGACACTTAGGGCAGCTTGCTATTGGATAAGTATGCTGAAGAAAGGATGTATAAAAGCCTGTGTAACTTCCTGCTCGGGGTGCAGGATTTGAGATTCTATTCTCCCTGTACTTTGTTTGCAGCTGCAAATAAGCTTTTCTGCTTCTCCACCCCGTTGTGATTATTGGGTGACGCACACCGGGGCAACGAACCCCTGCTGTCGTTCGCCTCTGGCACTGGGTGCCGGCAACAGCTTTTGGCGTCCCTGGGTGGGCGACAAGGCTGCTATTTAGCCTTGCCCGGACTCCTCCTGGAGGTCGAGAATTGCGGCGACGACCGACGCCCAGCGCACATCCGTGAGTTCATCGGGGGCCTCGGAGGAGATGCGATTTGATCGACCCCAGAGGGCACAATGGTGCAACGCACTCATATAGTGGAGAAGCAGCTGTGGGCGACAGTGAGGAACCGATCCCTTGGACATAGGGGAGGAGCAGCTGCGGGTGATGGTGGGGAACCAGTCCCTTGGATAAGGTAGGAACCTTTTGAAATCCGGATTGTATGCTCTGTTGGAACCTGGGGATGCCCAGAGTTACCCTGTAGGTATGGGACAGAGACAGAGCTCAGGGGTGAGGGCACAGTGTACGCCCCTTGAATGCATTCTAGCAAACTGGAAAGTGTTTGGATCAGATCCAATGACAAAAAGCAAATTGAAAAGGTTTTGTACAATAGACTGGCCTCAATATCGGCTAGAGGACCAGGAACAGTGGCCACCGGGAGGGTCAATCAATTATAATACTATCTTCCAATTAGTTTTGTTTTCTCAGTGAATGGGTAAATGGAATGAACATCTGTATGCACAAGCGTTTATGGCTTTAAGTGATAGAACAGAGCTGTAATTCTGCAGAGCTGTAATTTGACTCCGACTGGTTCGGTAGCAGCTAATGTTTGTCCCCAGACCCCCACCCCCACTGTAATGGCAGAGCCGGTGTCCCCTTCGACCCCCACCTTATAAGGGTAGGATGCCTCGGGTTACAGAGATTGCCCCCTTGGTGGGACTCTATCCTTTGATTACCGAGACTGTTGTGGCTTGCTCAGGGGCAAATGGACATCAGGCTACCACCATGCAAGTTTACACCCATGTGCCATTCAATCCAATAGACTTAGCAGCTTTTAAAACACAGGCTGGGGAATTCTCCACAAACCCAAGCCAGTTTATTTCAGTCTTTGAGGGGTGTCTCAGTAGTCACAAGCCGGATTGGGACAATTGTAATATCCTCCTGAGAACTCTGTTGTCTGAGGTGGAGCGGAATCAAGTTACAGCTAAGGCAAGGGGAGCGTCAGCTTTCAAGCGAAAGAAAGGAAGCTATCTGTCAAGTTCCTACCCCAAGCAATCGTAAGTGGCTCAGGGCATTTCTGGGCATGGCAGGCTTTTGCAGGATATGGATCCCAGAGTTTGAACTATGGGCTAAACCCCTGTACGACTTTGTAAAAGGAGCAGATCATGACCCCTTCTATTGGACCCCAGAGGCTGACAGCGCATTTAAAATCTTGAAAAGGAAGTTGATGGAACCCCCGGCTCTGGGCCTGCTGGATCTCTCTAAGCCGTTTCAGTTGTATGTACATGAATGAAAGGGGGTGGCCCTAGGAGTGCTCACACAGCTGTTAGGAGCATGGAGACGTCCCGTGGCTTATTTTTCTAAGCAACTGGATCAGGTTGCAAAGGGTTGGCCGGTATGTTTACGGGTGGTCACAGTTACTGTCCAAGTGCTTGAGGAAGCCGAGAAGCTAACTTTGGGAGGGGTTATGCAAATCTGTACTCCCCAGATGGTCCGAGCCTTATTGGATGCAAAGGGAGGGCTTTGGCTCACCCAGGCTCGGATTGCTTGGTATCAGGCCAAGCTGTTAGAGAACTCTGAAGTCACCTTACAGCCTTGCCCCTCCCTTAACCCAGCCACCCTCTTGCCAGAAACAGAGGAACAGGAACATGACTGTTTAGAGATCATAGATGTCCAGTACTCCAGCCGTCCAGATTTAAAGGATGCACCCCTCCCAAATGCAGATTATGAGTGGTACACTGATGGTAGCAGTACTGTAATAGATGGGCAAAGGAGGGCGGGTTATGCTGTTGTGACCCTCCATGACACTGTGGAAGCTGAAGGTTTGCCTGCTGGGACCTCTGCCCAGCTTGCCGAACTAATAGCCCTGACCCGTGCACTTGAACTGTCAAAAGGAAAGCGGGTCAACATTTTTACTGATTCAAAGTATGCTTTTGGTGTGCTGCATGCTCATGCTGGCCTATGGAAGCAAAGGGGAATGCTGACAGCCCAAGGCTCCCCAGTCAAGTATGGGCCCCAAATCCTCCGGCTCCTAGAAGCTGTACAACTCCCCTCGGAAGTGGCGGTGGTACACTGTAAAGCCCATCAAAGGGAAGATCAAGATGTGGCCAGAGGTAACGCCCGGGCAGATAGAGAGGCGAAGCATGCTGCCACCCTGCCATCCCCTCAGACTGAGAACGCCCATATGCATGCCCTTAGCCCATCAGGAGGGGAGCTTCCAACCCCTCAGTACTCTGGGGAGGAGAGACAGCTAACTGACAAACTCGATCTCCGGGAAAAGGAGGGATGGCTCCATTCCCCAGAAGGGAAGGTCCTCTTACCAAAGAGCCTAATCCGTCCAGTGCTGCAGAAACTACATCAAACCACTCATGCTGGCAGGGAAGCACTTATCCAACTAATGGGAAAATACTTTATCACTTCCGGACTCCGACCCCTGGCTTCCCAGGTACAAGTGGACTGCTTAGTCTGCCAAAAGAATAACCCCCGACCGGGGCATCCTGTGCCACCAGCTGCCCTAGAACCCACTCCGGGCCCCGGACGGGTGTGGCAAATAGACTTTACTGAGTTTCCCCGGACCCAAGGGTTCAAATATCTCCTTGTCATAGTGGATCGGTTCGGCGGATGGCCAGAAGCCTTCCCATGCCGTAACTGCACTGCCAGGACAGTGGCCCTCAAGTTTGTTAAGGAGATCATTCCTCGCTTTGGACTCCCCCGTGGATGGAATCTGACAACGGGACACACTTCACGTCAAAAATCATCCAAAGCATCTCACATGCCTTACAGATCCCCTGGAAACTCCATACGCCCTGGAGACCGCAAGCCAGTGGGGTAGTGGAGCGGACCAATCAGATCCTTAAACAGCATCTCTCAAAAGTGTGCCAAGAAGCCTCACTGCGATGGCCTGATGCTTTGCCCCTCGTCCTACTCCGTATCCGCGTTCTCCCAAAGGGTAGATTAGGGCTCAGTCCCTTTGAAATTATGTTTGGAAGGCATATGAATGGCACCCCGGTTCTGTCAGGGGAATGGGAGTTGGGTAATGGTTTTTTGTCACAGTATGTGTGTTCCCTGTCTGCTGTTCTCTTGTCTCTTCACAGGTATACCAAGGATTCCCAGCCTCTCCCCTTGGACACTCCCGTCCACTCCTTACAGCCGGTGACTCTGTGCTTGTTCGCACCTGGAAAGACGAGCCTTTCCAGGAAAAGTGGAAAGGACCCTATACCGTTCTGCTGATCTCCCATACAGCGGCAAAAATTAAGGAACACAAGAACTGGATTCATCACTCTCGTCTGAAGGCAGTACCCGCCCCCTCGTCAGCAGAACAGTGGGCCATCCAACCTGCTGACTCCTCATCTAGTGACGATCTCGGGCTAAAGCTACTGTTTAAAAGACACAAATAGCGGGCACCTTAACGTTAAAATGGGCCCACCCAGGTACTGGAGACCCTGGGTTGGGAAGACTCTGGTGATAATTAATTGGGTAACATTATTGTTGTCTGTATTGTTATTTCCAAACTGTGCATATCGGGAGCATAACTCCTTTGTTTCGCTTGCGCACCATGTTGCTACTTTAACAAACCAGACTGATTGCTGGGTATGTGTTCCAACTCCATGGTCCCCCAAAACGGGAATGACCCTTGACATGCTGCCCCTGACCGTAGCAGAATTAGCCGCCACCAAAGAGCAGGAAAGAACAGACTCGCCGTTCTGGAATAAGACCTCCTTACAGCAAGCCACCTATCAGGACCAGGAGTATTCAGTTGCAGTACTCACTGAGGGAGTGTTATGTTTTACCCGAAGCCAATCTGATCACTTTGGGCGTCCTGTGGGAAAGAGCTCCTCTGTTATTACACAGTGGGCTGATGGGTATTGGATAAAGACCAAAAGGGAGGCCAGCAAGGTGGGTGTAATGGTTCCTCCCTTTTCAGGGAAACTCTTACGAATAATCTTACCACAAAAGAAGGGTTTGGAAATGTAACTTGCCCTCCAGTTCATAGAATATCAGGGTTGGAAGGGACCTCAGGAGGTCATCTAGTCCAACCCCCTGCTCAAAAGCAGGACCCATACCCAATTAAATCATCCCAGCCAGGGCTTTGTCAAGCCTGACCTTAAAAACTTCTAAGGAAGGAGATTCCACCACCTCCCTAGGCAACGCATTCCAGTGTTTCACCACCCTCCTAGTGAAAAAGTTTTTCCTAATATCCAACCTAAACCTCCCCCACTGCAACTTGAGACCATTACTCCTTGTCCTGTCCTCTTCCACCACTGAGAATAGTCTAGAACCATCCTCTCTGGAACTACCTCTCAGGTAGTTGAAAGCAGCTATCAAATCCCCCCTCATTCTTCTCTTCTGCAGACTAAACAATCCCAGTTCCCTCAGCCTCTCCTCATAAGTCATGTGTTCCAGACCCCTAATCATTTTTGTTGCCCTTCGCTGGACTCTCTCCAATTTATCCACATCCTTCTTGTAGTGTGGGGCCCAAAACTGGACACAGTACTCCAGATGAGGCCTCACCAATGTCGAATAGAGGGGGACGATCACGTCCCTCGATCTGCTCGCTATGCCCCTACTTATACATCCCAAAATGCCATTGGCCTTCTTGGCAACGAGGGCACACTGCTGACTCATATCCAGCTTCTCGTCCACTGTCACCCCTAGGTCCTTTTCCGCAGAACTGCTGCCTAGCCATTCGGTCCCTAGTCTGTAGCTGTGCATTGGGTTCTTCCGTCCTAAGTGCAGGACCCTGCACTTATCCTTATTGAACCTCATCAGATTTCTTTTGGCTCAATCCTCCAATTTGTCTAGGTCCCTCTGTATCCTATCCCTGCCCTCCAGCGTATCTACCACTCCTCCCAGTTTAGTATCATCCGCAAATTTGCTGAGAGTGCAATCCACACCATCCTCCAGATCATTTATGAAGTTATTGAACAAAACTGGCCCCAGGACCGACCCCTGGGGCACTCCACTTGACACCAGCTGCCAACTAGACATGGAGCCATTGATCACTACCCGTTGAGCCCGAGAATCTAGCCAACTTTCTACCCACTTTATAGTGCATTCATCCAGCCCATACTTCCTTAACTTGCTGACAAGAATACTGTGGGAGACCGTGTCAAAAGCTTTGCTAAAGTCAAGATACAATACATCCACTGCTTTCCTTTCATCCACAGAACCAGTAATCTCATCATAGAAGACTATTAGATTAGTCAGGCATGACCTTCCCTTGGTGAATCCATGCTGACTGTTCCTGATCACTTTCCTCTCATGTAAGTGCTTCAGGATTGATTCTTTGAGGACCTGCTCCATGATTTTTCCGGGGACTGAAGTGAGGCTGACTGGCCTGTAGTTCCCAGGATCCTCCTTCTTCCCTTTTTTAAAGATGGGCACTACATTAGCCTTTTTCCAGTCATCCGGGACTTCCCCCGTTCGCCACGAGTTTTCAAAGATAATGGCCAATGGCTCTGCAATCACAGCCGCCAGTTCCTTTAGCACTCTCGGATGCAACTCATCCGGCCCCACGGACTTGTGCACGTCCAGTTTTTCTAAATAGTCCCTAACCACCTCTTTCTCCACAGAGGGCTGGCCATCTATTCCTCATGTTGTGATGCCCAGCACAGCAGTCTGGGAGCTGACCTTGTTCGTGAAGACAGAGGCAAAAAAAGCATTGAGTACAATAGCTTTTTCCACATCCTCCGTCACTAGGTTGCCTCCCTCATTCATTAAGGGGCCCACGCTTTGCTTGGCTTTCTTCTTGTTGCCAACATACCTGAAGAAACCCTTCTTGTTACTCTTAACATCTCTCGCTAGCTGCAGCTCCAGGTGCGATTTGGCCCTCCTGATTTCATTCCTACATGCCCAAGCAATATTTTTATACTCTTCCCTGGTCATATGTCCAACCTTCCACTTCTTGTAAGCTTCTTTTTTATGCTTAAGATCTGCTAGGATTTCACCGTTAATATCTCCAATGTAGCAAGCCAATGGTGGGTTTGTAGTGATCCCTATGGCGAGTGTAATTTGAACGGCACAATTAGAAACGCTCCCACTTGTACCCAATCAGGAGGATGGGATGCCCCCTTAGGGGCATATGAAATGTTTGGAAAAGCAGACAAAGCAGCCTTAAATATCCCAAGAATCCCCTTAAGAAACAGTCCTTACTGGGCCCTACAGGGTCACTATTTGTATGTGGCCGAAAGGCTTACAAGGTGCTGCCAGTCAACTGGACAGATAGCTGTTATATAGCTCATGGAGTTCCTCATCTTTCCATAACTGCCACACTGCCCAAAGGAAAGATTAGAAATGCCCGAGATACCTCTGTTGAGTCACGAGAAAAGACCCTGCGGCGACTGACTATGGCATTGGAGGGCAATATGAAGACTTCCCTCACAACCGAGAAGCTGGTAGGGTGCTCTGTATTGGGAATAGCGCCACTGTTTACCGGGCCAGCCATGGCAGGCATAGGCTGCTATACTGTAAGGCTGCAAATGGTACTTGAGAAAGTTGCCTTAGAGTTAGAGGACTCTGTTAGTGATTTAGGGTCAGCAGTAAAAACATTAAATAAAGAGGTACAGCAGCTCAGGACCTTTTCCCTCCAAAACAGGCTGGCTTTGGACTATCTCTTGGCATCCCAAGGAGGGGTTTGTGCCCTCGTCGGTTCCCAATGTTGTGTATATGTAAATGATAGCAGTTATGAGATCTATGAAAAGGTGGTACAGGCTGAGGCCCATGCCGGAGCCGGAGCACAGGTTGCCTATACTGCCCCCGGGAGCGATTGGTTGCAAACCTTGTTTTCAGGCTGGGGTTTGTCGTCTTGGCTTGGTGGTTTATTTATCCTGTTATTGAAACTTCTCTTTCCTGTATTGCTTGTATTAATGGTATTATGCTGTGCAGTCTCAAGTGTCAGGACCCTTTTGCAAAAGTTAATAAGTCATTCTCTTCAGGGCTATCACAAAGTGTTTATGCAAAGTCCTATTGTAAAGAAATAAGTAGCCCAAGTGAGAAAACTCAGAGCCAAGGCTGTTGAGTGTTCTCAAAGGAGGGAGTTGTTGGGGACACTGGGCATGGCCACTAGGTAACTCGAGGGGATGGAAGAGTGTCGATGAAGCCCCCTCGTACAAGGCCCAAGTGTCCTTGCCCCCCCGCCCCCCCCGCTTGTAGGCACTCGCAGCAGTTATGCTGAGGATCTGCAACAAGATGTTGCAGAGTCAGACTGCCTGAAACTAAACAAGGCCAAACAGGGCAGATATGGAAGAACAGTGCTGAATAAAGCAGCTTTATGTATGGTTTAACAGATGGTACAGAGAACCAGGGAACTAGCTAGGAACTGGATTGGCTGGCTAGATGGATACTTAAGGCAGCTTGCTATCGGATAAGTATGCTGGGAAAAAGGATGTATAAAAGCCTATGTAACTTCCTCCTCTGGGTGCAGGATTTGAGATTTTATTCTCCCTGTACCTTTTTGCAGCTGCAAATAAACTTTTCTGCTTCTCCACCCCGTTGTGACTATTGGGTGACGCATACCGGGCAATGAACCCCTGCTGTTGTTCACCTCTGGCACTGGGTGCCAGCAACAGTCACATAACCACCACCCTATACCGGAAACCTACTGACCGCTATTCCTACCTACATGCCTCCAGCTTTCACCCTGACCACACCACACGATCCATTGTCTACAGCCAAGCTCTGCGATACAACCGCATTTGCTCCAACCGCTCAGACAGAGACAAACACCTACAAGATCACTATCAAGCATTCTTACAACTACAATACCCACCTGCTGAAGTGAAGAAACAGATTGACAGAGCCAGAAGAGTACCCAGAAGTCACCTACTACAGGACAGGCCCAACAAAGAAAATAACAGAACGCCACTAGCCGTCACCTTCAGCCCCCAACTAAAACCTCTCCAACTCATCATCAAGGATCTACAACCTATCCTGAAGGACGACCCATCACTCTCACAGCTCTTGGGAGACAGGCCAGTCCTTGCCTACAGACAGCCCCCCAACCTGAAGCAAATACTCACCAGCAACCACAGAACTCACCAGCAACTCACCAGCACAACAGAACCACTAACCCAGGAACGTATCCTTGCAACAAAGCCTGTTGCCAACTGTGCCCACATATCTATTCAGGGGACACCATCACAGGGCCTAATAACATCAGTCACACAATCAGAGGCTCGTTCACCTGCACATCTACCAATGTGATATATGCCATCATGTGCCAGCAATGCCCCTCTGCCATGTACATTGGTCAAACCGGACAGTCTCTACGTAAAAGAATAAATGGACACAAATCAGACGTCAAGAATTATAACATTCATAAACCAGTTGGAGAACACTTCAGTCTCTCTGGTCACTCAATTTCTGACCTAAAAGTGGCTATTCTTCAACAAAAAGACTTCAGAAACAGACTCCAACGAAAGACTGCTGAATTGGAATTAATTTGCAAATTGGATACTATTAACTTAGGCTTGAATAGAGACTGGGAGTGGCTGAGTCATTACACAAAGTAAAACTATTTCCCCTTGTTTATTCCCCCCTTTCCCCCCCACCCCCAACTGTTCCTCAGACGTTCTTGTTAACTGCTGGAAATGGCCCACCTTGATCATCATTACAAAGGGTCTTCTCCCTCCCATTCCCCCCACTCTCCTGCAGGTAATAGCTCATCTTAAGTGATCACTCTCCTTACAGTGTACATGATAAACACCCATTTTTTCATGTTCTGTGTGTATATAAATCTCCTCACTGTATTTTCCACTGAATGCATCCGATGAAGTGAGCTGTAGCTCACGAAAGCTTATGCTCAAATAAATTGGTTAGTCTCTAAGGTGCCAGAAGTCCTCCTTTTCTTTTTGTGACTACAGACTAACACGGCTGCTACTCTGAAACCTGTCCTACCATGGTGGATGGAATAAGGCTGCCCTTCCCAGAAACCTTTTGCAAAGGCTTTGGGAGTATATCCAGGAGAGCCACGAATGCCAGGGCAAATTAATCATTAAACATGCTTGCTTTTAAACAATGTACAGTATTTTAAAAGGCACACTCATCAGAGGTCCCTTCAGCGCCTGGCGGGTCCGGGAGGCAGCCTTGGGTGGGTTCGGGGGGTACTGGCTCCAGGTCCAGGGTGAGAAACAGTTCCTGGCTGTCAGGAAAACCAGTTTCTCTGCTTGCTTGCTGTGTGCTATCTACAACCTCATCATCATCATCCTCATCCCACAGCATTCCTGTCAGCAAGTTAAGGAAGTATGGGCTGGATGAATGCACTATAGGGTGGGTAGAAAGCTGGCTAGATTGTCGGGCTCAACGGGTAGTGATCAATGGCTCCATGTCTAGTTGGCAGCCGGTGTCAAGTGGAGTGCCCCAGGGGTCAGTCCTGGGGCCGGTTTTGTTCAATATCTTCATAAATGATCTGGAGGATGGTGTGGATTGCACTCTCAGCAAATTTGCTGACGATACTAAACTGGGAGGAGTGGTAGATACGCTGGAGGGGAGGGATAGGATACAGAAGGACCTAGACAAATTGGAGGATTGGGCCAAAAGAAATCTGATGAGGTTCAATAAGGATAAGTGCAGGGTCCTGCACTTAGGACGGAAGAATCCAATGCACCGCTACAGACTAGGGACCGAATGGCTAGGCAGCAGTTCTGCGGAAAAGGACCTAGGGGTGACAGTGGACGAGAAGCTGGATATGAGTCAACAGTGTGCCCTCGTTGCCAAGAAGGCCAATGGCATTTTGGGATGTATAAGTAGGGGCATAGCGAGCAGATCGAGGGACGTGATCGTCCCCCTCTATTCGACATTGGTGAGGCCTCATCTGGAGTACTGTGTCCAGTTTTGGGCCCCACACTACAAGAAGGATGTGGATAAATTGGGGAGAGTCCAGCGAAGGGCAACAAAAATGATTAGGGGTCTAGAACACATGACTTATGAGGAGAGGCTGAGGGAGCTGGGATTGTTTAGCCTGCAGAAGAGAAGAATGAGGGGGGATTTGATAGCTGCTTTCAACTACCTGAAAGGGGGTTCCAAAGAGGATGGCTCTAGACTGTTCTCAATGGTAGCAGATGACAGAACGAGGAGTAATGGTCTCAAGTTGCAGTGGGGGAGGTTTAGATTGGATATTAGGAAAAACTTTTTCACTAAGAGGGTGGTGAAACACTGGAATGCGTTGCCTAGGGAGGTGGTGGAATCTCCTTCCTTGGAAGTTTTTAAGGTCAGGCTTGACAAAGCCCTGGCTGGGATGATTTAACTGGGAATTGGTCCTGCTTCGAGCAGGGGGTTGGACTAGATGACCTTCAGGGGTCCCTTCCAACCCTGATATTCTATGATCCTATGATCCCCAAAACCTGCTTCCGTGTTGCCTCCATCTTCATTGAAGGAGTCAAACAACACGGCTGGGGTAGTGGTGGCTGAACCCCCTAAAATGACATGCAGTTCATCATAGAGGCAGCATGTTTGGGGCTCGGACCCGGAGTGGCCGTTTGCCTCTCTGTTAGGCTTGCCTCAGCTCCTTAAATTTCACGCGGCACTGCTTCGGGTCCCTCTTACGGCCTCTGTCCTTCATGCCCTGGGAGATTTTGACAAAGGTTTTGGCATTTTGAAAACTGGAACAGAGTTCTGATAGCAAGGATTCCTCTCCCCATACAGCGATCAGATCCCGTACCTCCCATTCAGTCCATGCTGGAGCTCTTTTGCGATTCTGGGACTCCATCGTGGTCACTTCTGCTGTTGAGCTCTGCATGGTCACCTGCAGCTTGCCACGCTGGCCAAACAGGAAACTGAAATTCAAAAGTTCGCGGGCCTTTTCCTGTCTACCTGGCCAGTGCATCTGAGTTGAGAGTGCTGTCCAGAGCGGTCACAATTGAGCACTCTGAGATAGCTCCCAGAGGCCAATACCGTCTAACTGCGTCCACAGTACCCCAAATTTGACCCAGCAAGGCCGATTTCAGCGCTAATCCCCTTGTCAGGGGTGGAGTACGGAAATTGATTTTAAGAGCCCTTTAAGTCAAAAAAAGGGCTTCGTCATGTGGACGGGAGCAGGGTTAAATCGATTTAATGCTGCTAAATTCGACCTCAACTCCTAGTGTAGACCAGGGCTAAGACCGTTTGGCTGAAGAATATAGTGGATGAGATAGCCCAATAACCCTGAGGGCATACTTGCCCCAGAGACAGGAAGGCCTAAGAACAAGATAACATAGTGTCATTGCTGTGCCATCTGCATGATTGATTATCACTTCAAACGTGAGAACAGTTGTTAGGGGGCTTATTCCTTCACCCGTTTACTTCCCTGGTCCTTCTCGCATGAACAGAGAGCAACAATACCCAAAGTCCAAAGGTGCAAACAAGCTCAGTGGTTTGAGCATTGGCCTGCTAAACCCAGGGTTGTGAGTTCAATCCTTGAGGGGGCCACTTAGAAATCTGGGGCAAAAATTGGAGATTGGTCCTGCTTTGAGCAGGGGGTTGGACTAGATGACCTCCTGAGGTCCCTTCCAACCCTGATATTCTATGATGTTTATTGGGGTGAACTTCCAGCAAGCATGATTCCAGTTTCTTTCCTTAGTGTCCCCCTTCCCAGCTCTGACACCTGTGTCCCTGTTCCCATTCCCCCCCTTAGCCAAACATGATTCCAATTCCCCACCCCCATTTCCTGTTCCCATTCCCCCCCCCACACACACACACACTCTTCCTGATTGACTGCAGACTATATAGTAAAACTTGAGTTCTGCTTAGCTATACCTTAACTAATCATTTTCCTGAAATTTAAACTAACCAATCCTAATCATGTTGTTGGGAACACTGGGGCATGGCCACTAGGTAACTCGAGGGGATGGAAGACCACGAGTGTCGATGAAGCCCCCTTGCACTAGGCCCCGGTGTCCTTGGCCCCCCTCCTGCCTGGAGGCACTCGCAGCAGCTCTGCGTACTAGGCCCAAGTGTCCTTGGCCCCCCTGCCTGGAGGCACACACAGCAGTTATGCTGAGAATCTGCAACACTATGTTGCAGAGTCAGACTGCCTGAAACTAAGCAAGGCCAAACAGGGGAGATATGGAAGAACAATGCTGAATAAAGCAGCTTTATGTATAGTTTAACAAATGATACAGAGAATCAGGGAACTAGCTGGGAACTGGATTGGCTGGCTATATGGATACTTGGGGCAGCTTGCTATTGGATAAGTATGCTGGGAAAAGGATGTATAAAAGCCTGTGTAACTTCCTGCTCTGTTGTGCAGGATTTGAGATTTTATTCTCCCTGTACCTTTTTGCAGCTGCAAATAAACTTTTCTGCTTCTCCACCCCGTTGTGATTATTGGGTGCAGCACACCGGGTAACGAACCAACTCAAGCTGTTGTTCAGCCTCTCGGCACTAGGTGCCGGCAACAACGTTATAACATTATTTAACCAATTATATCCCACCACCTTAATTAGTTTACACCCAGCAAAATTAATTATACAGCAGACAGAAACAATCACAGAACCAGACAGGGACCATGCAAACAAACAATAGCAAAGTGGGAACTATAATGACAAAACAATACAGAAGTAAGGATTTCACAACTACATCTATAAAGACATAAGGATTTCCCAGGTGTGTCTATTGATAAGTGAGTTCTCACTGAACAGAAAACTATCAAACTAAACTTCCTTTTACATCCTCTAGGCTCTTTCCTTTCTCTGAAGGTGATAGAACAGCCCCAGATTGCCTTATTTCAATGTGACTAGTTTGGAATGAGAGGAGGTGACCTGTCGCTTCCCAGCTTATGGCTGCCTCTGCTGCTTAGCCAGAGATCTCAGCCTAAGCACAGGGCCTCAGACTGTCACAGTAAGAGAAGGCCCTTACACCGGCAGACAGTGATTTTGATTCTTCCTTTTATACCTCTATAACTAGCTAAGTGATAAGAATACACCTACATTCTTAGAGTCTAGGCCTTTACAGACAGGCCTGAATATCTATATCCTAACAACAGTCATTGATTATCACTTCAAACATAACAGCATGATGAGGCAAATACATGAGGATGGATCCCTATAGGAACAGACCCTGAAGACTGAGGACTTTGGATCTGATTTTGCAAACCAACTTCCAGGAGCATCGGATGTGCATCTGACAAGGCCCGGCTCCATCCTTGTGTCCAGGCCACCTGGCCAGTGACTTGGTACAAGCAACTCCTAGGCTGGTAACTATGACAACAACCTTGCAGAACCTGTGTGTGTATGAATGAATGAATGTGTGAATGAATGTGAAATTGAATGGAATGTTATAGCTATAACTGACTGCTTACTAGGATTCTTTCTGTATTCACAATAAACATGGCGTACTGCCTTATCCCCTTTAATACAACCCTGCTGGTTTGTATTTTTTTGGTATAACATTTTGGTGGAGAATTGCGAAAGGGGGAATATTGGCATATGTCTTGGTTATTGTGAAAATCGGTGTGCACACTGCCAGCTCTAGAGAGCTTGGCACTTCTATCTTGCCAACCAGACAAACTCTGAAGGATCTAGGAGTTTGTCCACCCCCTAGGTCTTGGAGGAGATATATAGATATACATAGACAGGTGTAAATCAACCTCCTGGCCTTGAAGGATGTATGTAGGCAGAGGTGAAATATATTTTTAAAAAGTACTATTGAGCTCATACTGACAAACTCTGAAGGATAGAGGAGTTTGTCCACCCCCTAGGTCTTGGAGGAGATATATAGGCAGAGGTAAATATTATTCAGCTACGATTTCAGAATCCAGGCTGTGTCACTCGCTGACCTGTGTCGGGGTGATGGGAAAGTTTGAACAAGTTTTAAGAAAAAGTTGAAGGCAGGGGAAGGGGGAAGTAGAACTAGTGGGAGCCCCAACCTCCCCTTTTGTTAAGGGGATCACACCTTTTAAACAAATCCTTCAAAAATTTGGGCCCAGTCCTTGGACTGAACAAGCCCTAGCTGATGTCTGCACCATTTCGGAGCTAGAGGATAGATTGGCTCAGTATCTCCTCACGTACAAACCCTCTAGTGCTGCCAAAAGAGATGCAGCAGCAATTTGGTTGTTGTGGGAGGCATGTAAGGATTGTTACCTTCGCTTAGCTTCCTGTAGAGAGGACGAGGCATCTCTACAGTAAAAGCTAAATCAAACAGAAAAGGGAGCAGACAATTGGAAGGTACTGGCTATGAATATTCAGAGCCAGCTGGAACTGGTAAAAGAGGTGCTCTGGGAATGCAGAAAGAGAGGGGTGGGGGGTAGCTATGTTAGTCTGTATCAGCAAAAACAATGCTGAGTCCTTGTGGCACCTTAGAGACTAACAAATTTATTTGGGCATAAGCTTGTGGGCTAGAACCCATTTCATAAGATGCTTGGGGGGAAAAAAATAGAGGAGCAGGTATATTTATACTTAGTACATGAAAAGATGGGAGTTGCCTTACCAGGTGGGAAGTCAGTCTAACGAGACAATTCAATTAACAGTAGAATACTAAGGGAGGAAAAAAATCACTTTTGTAGTGGTAATGAGGATGGCCCATTTCAAACAGTTGACAAGGTGTGGGTAACAGTAGGGGGAAATTAGTATGGTAAAATTAGGCTTTGTAATGACCCATCCACTCCCTGTCTTTATTCAGGCCTAATTTGATGGTGTGCAGTTTGCAAATTAATACCAGTTCTGCAGTTTCATGTTGGAGTTTGTTTTTGAAGTTTTTTTGTCAAAGAATTGCCACTTTTAAGTCTGTTATTGAGTGACCAGGGAGATTGAAGTGTTCTCCTACTGGTTTTTGAATGTTGTAATTCCTGATGTCAGATTTGTGTCCATTTATTCTTTTGCGTAGAAACTGTCCGGTTTGGTCAATGTACGTGGCAGAGAGGCATTGCTGGCACATATCACATTGGTAGATGTGCAGGTGAATGAGCCCTGGCAGATCAGGCTGAAGCCTCTGAGGGAATTGAAAAACATAATTGTGTCCAAGGCATGGTAAAAAAGAAATTAAACTTGGAGCAGGGCAGAGCACCTGCAAATCATAGTCATGGCAAATAACAAATTAAGAGCCTGAGAAAGAAGTTGGGCTTTGCCCGTGGGGTGATTACGAAGAGGAAAGGGACCAGAAGGGGTGGAGGCTAGTTGAGGAGCCCACCCTCCTTGCTAAACAGGAGTGGGACAAAGCCTGTGCCCATGGGAAAGGATGGTTCAGCGAGGAAAGCAGGTTCGTGCCCAAACAAGCAGGCAGCCACCAGATAAAGATTGGAAAACAGGTTAGGAGCCCTGAGGGACACAGTAAGAGGAGTAAGGGAAGGAGTAAGTACAGGCATGGGGATTTCAGACCCCTGGGACAATACTTGGAATGGTGAAATCTGAGCTAATGAAGGTGTCATTTGGGAGATAAGCAAGTGATTTAAGAAAAAAAAAAGAGCAAGAAGTTAACTCTGCAGAGGCTGGAGGGAATTAAGCAGTTGAATGTAAAAATATTAAAAAAGGAAAAATTATAGAAAGAGAACTCTTGGTTTCTTTGCAACCATCCAAAGGAAAGACGGGCCCTTTTCCAAAGGAATGTATGTAAATAATCCAGGCAAAGAGACAATCTAATTGAAATAATTTGACTGGACAATTTAGTCAAGTTTGCTAAAAGAACATAAGGGGTTTCTGTTGGAACTTAACTACCTCAAATGTATAAAGGGAATGTAATCTATGTAACAGAGCAGTGTAAGGGATGTTAAGAAAAAATAATGTGTGTGTATTTATACATTGTGTAAATATGTGAGATTTTAAGGACTAAATCAACTCTCCTGGTTTATAGGTTTAAGATGAATTGGTTTGGTTTCATTTTTAATTAATACCACTAAAATCCATTTACATCTTTCATTCAAAGTTGTAAAACTGAAAAACACTTTTTGCCAGACACAGGTAACTAGTGTTGTTTGGCTTTGGTATTAGCATTTAACCCTCAATGCTTTATAAAGTTTAATATATTTTTAAAAACCAATGTTGTGGCTGCACCAGGGCAGTCAAAACCAGGAGACTAGGAAGAGATTCTGGAGTTTTTTGGTAACAAAATAGCAGACGAAAGCTGTAGTAAAAGAATAAGAAATTAAAAAAAACAGTGCCCCTCTGAAGCAACAGAAGGGGTGAGGTGCACCAAACAAAAAGAAGCAATGTTAGAAACACTGAGCCTTGGGTGGCTCTGAGTAATCCGATTGTCACTTTAATAATCTAGTATGCCAAGGGGGTGGTGTCTGTATAATAATTCAAAGGGGGAAAACCCAGTTGAGGCCTGAGGTACCTCCCGGATTGCAAACATAAGGTAGAGTAGTAGGGTGTCTCAATCCTTCCCATCTCAACTTACCACTTTCCTTATCATTGCCTTGAGGGTTCAGTTAAACCTTTCTACCAGCCCATTGGACTGCGGATGATACTCTGAGAACTTCAGTCTATGTATATGGAGCAGTGTACAGAGGTCCTTCATTAGCTTCGACATAAATGGGGTACCTTGGTCTGTTAGTATCTCCTTTGGAAGCCCCACACAGGCAAAGATCCCCACCAGATCTTTAGCTATCGTTTTAGAGGCCGTGTTCTGCAGGGGGATGGCTTCTGGGTAGCGAGTAGCATAATCCAGAATGACAAGTATATATTGGTGGCCCTGGGCTGTCTTCTCCAGGGGTCCCACTAGATCCATGGCTATTTGCTCCAAGTGGACCTCTATGATGGTAAGGGGTATTAAAGGTGCCCTCAAGTGGGGATCGGGACTGTGCAGCTGACACTCTGGGCAGGATGCACACAGTACCTCCGCACTTCATATACTCTGGGCCAGAAGAATCGTCGCAGGACCCGTGCCAGGGTCTTCTCTACCCCCAAAAAAGATGACTATGGGCCAGACTTAATACAGCATTCTGGTGTTTGAGGTACTAGGATCTGCTGTACCTTCTGCCCCTGTACTGGTGCAACCCAGTAGAAGAGATTCTTCTTCATTATGAAGTAGGGTCCTGGTCCCTGGGTTTTCCCTTCCATGGGGACCCTGTCTATTTCGGTCACCTCCTTCCTAATGTTGTCGTACCTTGGGTCTTCAGCCTGGTCCCATCCAAAGTTTCCTCTCCCGGGGCTAATCTGAATTCACAGTCCAGGTCGACTCCTCTTGTGTCTGTCCAGGAGTTGGGAGGATTTGGGGGGGAACCCAGGCCCGCCCTCTACTCCAGGTTCCAGCCCAGAGCCCTGTAGAATGCAGCTGTCTAGAGTGCCTCCTGGAACAGCTGTGCGACAGCTACAACTCCCTGGGCTACTTCCCCATGGCCTCCTCCCAGCCCCTTCTTTATCTTCACCATAGGACCTTCCTCCTGGTGTCTGATAATGCTTGTACTCCTCAGTCCTCCAACAGTCCGCGGTCTCACTCTCAGCTACTAGCGCCTCTTGCTCCCAGCTCCTCACACACACACCACAAACTGAAGTGAGCTCCTTTTTAAAACCCAGGTGCCCTGATTAGCCTGCCTTAATTTATTCTAGCAGCTTCTTGATTGGCTGCAGGTGTTCTAATCAGCCTGTCTTAATTGTCTCCAGAAGATTCCTGATTGTTCTGGAACCTTCCCTGTTACCTTACCCAGGGAAAAGGGACCTACTTAGCCTGGGACTAATATATCTGCCTTCTATTTCTCTCCTATAGCCATCTAGCCTACCCTGTCACAGTCCCTTTTAAGACAGTCTCAGAGCTGCTGATGGCTTTGAATCCAAAAGCAAGCCAGAAAGCATCTGTGTCGATGCAAATTACCTAACGGATAGAGGAAGGTGAGAACTGCCCACAAATAGCAGCACAAAGAAGCTGCAGATAAACAACATATCTGGTCAGCAAACAAACTACCTGAAACCAAAAGGCTCAAATTATGAGCCTCCAGAGGAAGGTGGAAAAAGGAGTCAAACCTACAACTAAGAGAGGAACAGGTTAACCTTAAGTAGAAAAATGCAGTATGCAGTGCTGAAATCTGAAGACCGGTACAAAAGGGGTCTGCTCATATGCATGACACTCCTACCTTTTAATTCACCAAAACCCTAAGGATATAATTCATAGTATAACAAGATACCTTTAATAGATTTGATGCTAATGGTATTGTTAATATTAAAATTAAACATTGGAATACATTTAATGTTAAGAAGTACCCCTGTAACAATGTATAGTTTTTTTTTTTTAAATCATACCCACAACCACACACAGACCTTTAGGGTCATATGGTAATGATGCTTCTCATCTATTACCTGTGAATAAACTTAAAGCTTAGCACAGCAGAGAAACATTACAAACCTGGCCTGCCTAGAGAACAAAAAACCACAGGAAAGTATGGGGGTAATTTCTCTGTTTTGCCTGCAATCAGCAAGGGTATTTGTAAAAGAAAGGGATATTTTAAGCAATAATCTGCTACCCCAAAAGGAGTAGAAACATGTTTTTGTCTTTCAGAAAATCAGAAAAAGCTGGTGCCAGCTGAAGAGCAACCCAGAATACCATGGATCTACTGTTGTGACAAAAATTGCGTTGTGTTTTATGTTTTGTCTTGTGTTGTTTGTCTTGTTGCTACCATTGTTGTGTATTGAAAACGACCAATGTTGCAGAAGGGCAGAGGTCAAGGAATGCCAGTCTGTTAACAGGGAAACATCCTCAGGTAGCAAACGCCATATTAGAAGGGATTGGTTTTGGAGCAGGAATTATAAATACCGAGACTTAGAGGTAATTAAGAATAAGTTAAGTTCCTTGACACAACTGCAAGATAGTCTCATTCACAAGCAGGCAGATACTACTGTGGATTTGCAAAAACAACAAGGAGTACTTGTGGCACCTTAGAGACTAACAAATTTATTTGGGCATAAGCTTTCGTGGGCTAAAACCCACTTCATCAGATGTGTGGAGTGGAAGATACAGTAGAAAGATATATATACACACACAGAGTACATGAAAAGATGGGGGTTGCCTTACCAATTCTAATGAGACAATTCAATTAAAGTGCTCTTTTATCAGCATGAGGAAAAATCACTTGTGGTGCTAATCAGAATGGCCCATTTCAAACAGTTGACAAGAAGGTGTGAGTAATGGTGGGGGGAAAATTAGCATGGGGAAATAGTTTTTAGTTTCTGTATTCACTGTGAAAATCTAAAAGCAAGGGCACAGTGGGACAGAGATCTCCGCATTAAAATGATTGTGATGGAAAAGTCCCTCCAGCAGTCTGTCTCAGGAGACACCAACAACTCAATCACAGGCCAGCAAAACTTCTCACGAGGGCAATGCTCAGCCTTCCAATACCTCAAAGAAGCAAGCTTCGACCTCCCCGAAACGGAACTGTAGCGAAGCGACGACTCACTGGTGCAACACCTCCTGCTGGTCATCAGGGAATTAGCTCTTCTCCAGCATACAGAGTGCCCTCTGCAGGCTGGTGTCTTTCCTGCCGCTGGCCCCGTGTCTCTCTGGAACCCTGGTGCCCTTTACCTCAGGGTTCTGCTCCCCGCAGTACCCCCGCACTCTGGGTCTCCCCTCCCAGGGGAGCCCCCAACCCTCTAAACCCACCTTGCCTCCGTGACTACTGCCAGTCACCATCTAGCCCCCGCTCACTGGGGCAGACTGCAGTCTAATGGCCACTCATCGCGGGCAAGGGGGTTGGACCAGCTGCCTCTGCCTATCCCCGGGCTGCCCCTCTCCAGTCCCAGTACCTGCTTAGGCCTTTAACAAGGCCTCAGCCTGGGGAGTTGCCAGGCTGGAGCTCCCCAGCTCCTCTTGGCCTTCCCCAGCCCTGCTCAGCCTTGGGTACCTTGTGCTCCCAGGCAGCCAGGTCCTTCCCACTCCAAGGCTGGGGAGAGTCTGACCCAGCTCCTCCCTGCGCCCTTATATCAGGGCCACCGCTGTGGCCTGATTGGGTGTGGCCCCAACTGTGGCCGCTTCCCCAGTCCGCCTGTCTTTTCCCCCAGGAGCGGGGTAACTGCCCCGCGACAATGGCACATTTGTGAAGCCCTCGTTGCTGCTGCTGCCATGCATCTGTTACACTTGTGGGGAAGGCGTGTGGGTGAGGCAGGACCCAGGGAGACCTGGATTCAGCTTCTAGCTCTGCTCCGGGCTTTCTGTGTCACCTCTGGGCCTTGCGCCAACACACCTCCTGGAATCCAGGGCCTCGGGTAGGCCCAGAGCTGGGTGACATGGGGAAAGCAGGATCCCACTGCACCCAGCTCCCCCAGCCTCTGGGACATATGTGGGGAGAGGTCTCTGCTCTCTGGGGCAGACAGGAAAGAGGGCAGAGTGCAGTGGCGATGCAGGAGAGGCAGCAGGATGCAGCCCAGTGAGGGAAGAGAGGCACCTGGTAGTAAGGTGTGGTTGTTCCCATTGCATCCTCCTCTGGCAAACAGCATGTCAAGCTCCCACCTGCTGAGTGCAGCTGTCAAATATAAAGGGAAGGGTAACAACCTTTATTTATGCAGTAGCATAAAATCCCTCCTGGCCAGATGTACTGAGGGGGTTAAGGAGCTCAAATAACCTGGTTGGCACCTGACCAAAAGGACTAATAAGGAAAGAAGATACTTTCAAATTCTACGGGGGGAGGTTTTGTTTGTGCTCTTTGTTTGTTCCCTCTCTGGATGGAGGGAGAGAGACGAGGCAGGTAAAACATCTCCTGAAAACATACCTGAAATGATACATTTCCTTGCCCTTACTTACAATTTCTGTAAGTTTAAATATATTAGATTATCTTTTGGTTTAGCTTGTGAATTTTCCCTATGCTAAGAGGGAGTTTCATTCCTGTTTTTTGTAACTATGAAGCTGAGCCCAGAGGGGAATCCTCTGTGTTTAAATCTTTATTACCCTGTAAAATTACCTTCCATCCTCATTTTGCAGGTGTGATTCTTTTACTTTCTTTAAATAAAGTTCTTCCTTTAAGAACCTGTTTGATTTTCAGTGTCCTAGAGACAAAGGGTCTGATCGGTACTCACATTATTCTCAAGCCTCCACAGGAAAGGGGGTGAAGAGGCTTGGGGGAATATTTTTGGGGGGAACAGGGACTCCAAGTGACCCTTTTCCTGAATTTCTGTGTAAATCACTTGGTGGTGGCAGCAATACCATCCAAGGACAAGGAAAGGAATTTGTACCTTGGGGAAGTTTTAACCTAAGCTGGTAGAAAACAAGTTTAGGGGCTCTTTCATGCAGGTCCTCATGTCTGTACCCCAGAGTTCAGAGTGGGGAGAGAACCCTGACAGCAGGAAATAATGAACAGTGTTGGCGGATGCTCCATTGCCTGCTGCAAGACAAACAGTGCCCCCGGGTTGGGGGGGAATATCGCTCCTCACTCCCACTCCCTCCAGCTGCGGTGATGCTGACCATGGTCTGTCCCTGTCTGCTCTGACTGCCAGCTGTGGTCCACTCCCTCAGGTCAGCACAGGCTTGATCAAACATGGCAGCACCTTAACACAGACGGGTCCTCAGGTGCCTTGGCGGGAAGGAGCCTCGTCTCAGGAGAAGCCAGAGGCAGGTGGAGCTGCCAGATGTGAGGCACCTCTTGCCCTTCCTGGTTTTAAACAACTTTTGCAACCTCATTGTCATGCTGGCTTGCAGATTTCTGCTCTGTTGCTGTCACATGCTCACACACGTACCCCACTGTGGAGAAGCCAGCGCCCACCCGCCCCAGAGATCACATGGGCCAGCATCCTCACAGCTGACTGTAAGTGGATGGTCTGGGGGGACCCAGAGCCATGGGGCAGGTCTGTGGCTAAGACCTTCACCATGCGAGGTGGGTTTGGACCCTCAGCTGCTCCCAGATTCTCAGGTGGTGACACCGGCCAAGGGCTCTGGAGAGGGGTAACTCACCGCTGGCACGCCCCCCTCGTGGCTGGGTGTGCAGTAGCAGGGTCTACTCCTCTGGGCTGGCGCCCCTGCTGACAGCCCCTTTAGCCAAGTGGTGGCCCATATCTTCTTGGGATTCGCCCTCTGGCCGGGTCATGTGCAGCCAGGTAAATAAAGTCCCACGCCACCACATTCTGGGAGATCCATCCTAGGTCTACAGCCTGACCTCAGCTTCCAGTCCATATCTCCAGGGGGTCCTTGGTAGACAATAGTGGAAGCCAGGCCCGCCCTCTGCTCTGGGTTCCAGCCCAGGGACCCTGGAGCAAGCAGCTAAAGTCTGTCTATTCAGCTCCCCTGTATCCGCCCTGGGCTAGTTCCCACCTTGGCCTGTCTTACAGCCCCTTCCTGGTCTCACTTGTTACTAGCAGCTCTGTGTTCTCAGGGAACCAGGGCACAGCACCCAGCCTGTCTGACTCACAAAAGGCCTTCCCCACACCAACCTCTACTTGAGCCCAAACCAATCAGAAGAAAGACTTACAAAAAGCAATGAAAAGGCCATGGGAGACACCTAAATCCCTGGGATAAGGGTGACAGGATTAAGGCAACTCCCCTAGCCTCATTTGCATAGAAGATGGGGCAGGGAGGCATGTCCATTAACAAAGAACAGAGAATAGAGATTCCAAGGCAAAAGCCACACGGAACTCTGGGACCAGCGAAGCAGGGAAGCACTGCATGATGGGAGATCTCTGCTCCAGATGTTAATGAACCTACGCCTGCACACATCCAGCTCAGTAGTTATCAGACCAATTCTAATAATAAATCCTTTATTGGTATCCAAAATACTGACAGGTTTCAGAGTAACAGCCATGTTAGTCTGTATTCGCAAAAAAAGGAGTACTTGTGGCACCTTAGAGACTAACCGGTTAGTCTCTAAGGTGCCACAAGTCCTCCTTTTCTTTTTGCGAATACAGACTAACACGGCTGTTACTCTGAAACCTGTCATTATGCAAGGCACTGCATTTAGCCGTATGGAGTGGAAATCTATCAACTGCATGAAAAAAACTTGTACAGATACAGACAGACATCATCTTCCTTTCCAAATGCAAACAGATGGACATCGTACCAAAAGGACTGAAGGTAAAAAATCCATTACAATCTACATACCACACAGACTATGCTGACAGCTTGTGCCACACGCTCTCAAAGAAACTGCAGAATCACCTGATCAACATCCTCTACAGCAAACAGGGAAAGATTAAGAATGAGCTCTCAAAACTGGATACTCTCATAAAAACCCAACCTTCCACACAAACTTCCTCGTGGCTGGACTTTACTAAAAGTAGACAAGCCATTTACAACACACACTTTGCTTCTCTACAAAAGAAAAAGGACACTAAACTTTCTAAACTACTACATGCCATAAGGGGCCACAGCAATGGTTCCCTCAACCCACCCAGCAATATTGTTAACCTATCCAACTATACTCTCAGCCCAGCAGAAGCAGCTGTCCTATCTCAGGGCCTCTCATTCTGCCCCTCCACCCCCACGAACATGATACAGTTCTGTTGTGACCTAGAATCCTATTTTCGACATCTCCGACTCAAGGAATATTCCCAACACATCTCTGAACAACATACTAACCCACAGAGACCTCCCTACCAACACTACAAAAAGAAGGATTCTAGGTGGACTCCTCCTGAAGGTCGAAACAGCAGACTGGACTTCTACATAGAGTGCTTCCGCCGATGTGCACGGGCTGAAATTGTGGAAAAGCAGCATCACTTGCCCCATAACCTCAGCCATGCGGAACACAATGCCATCCACAGCCTCAGAAACAACTCTGACATCATAATCAAAAAGGCTGACAAAGGAGGTGCTGTTGTCATCATGAATAGGTTGGAATATGAACAAGAGGCTGCTCGGCAGCTCTCCAACACCACTTTCTACAAGCCATTACCCTCTGATCCCACTGAGAGTTACCAAAAGAAACTACAGCATTTACTCAAGAAACTTTTTTCAAATTGGTTAGTCTCTAAGGTGCCACAAGTACTCCTTTTCTTTTTGCAAAATACTGAAGCTCCCTAATTGCATTGTGAGCTCCCCCCAAGGAACACCGCCCATAGCCAGGAATGATCAGTTCCCGTTGTCTAGCCTGAACTAAACAACTTTGGTTTCCTCCCTCGAGCCATCAGTTTACCCATAAACAAATCTAGTGTTCTCCCTTGAACCATTATTCTTTCCCCATTCGCTCTGCAGCGACGCTCCTCATCCCTAAGCTAAAGATCCCTGCAGTGCCCAAAAATCCTGTGGAGTTTGCTCATCAAGTTGGTTACGACCAGGCCAATTGTAACGTGAAGTGGGGTAGGGACCTGCTGAACCTGGGGCACAGGAGGGTGGCAGTTTGGAAGTGCTGCTCAACCCAGCCTGCTGAGTCCAGGGACATAAGGGGTCAGCTTGGGAGCGCTGATTGACCCAGTCCTCTTAGACACGCTCTGTTAATATGTGTGTGTCTGATTCTGGGGCTGGAGGAACTCAGCCTTGGGGAACCGAGGTCCTGCAGGACAGCTCCATTGGGAGGGAGCTTGCAGCAGGGAAAATCAGAGCTCTGTATGAGAACACAAGTGACACAAGCAGCACATTGACAGAATTACAGAAACCGCCTTCTCCCCCAGAAGAGTAACCCTAATAAATGAGCATACCCCAAAGGAACGGGCAAAGCTGGTAGCACACTCCTCCACAGAGCCCACAAGGAAAGGAGATGAGCTACAGTGAGCAAAGCTAATGTAAAGGGCCTAGGCCAGGTCTACCTACCCCCAGGGGGCTCTGGAATAGGGCTGCCAACTTTCTAACCACACAAACCCAAATATCGTTGCCCCGCCCCACCCCTTTCCTGAGACCCCCTGCTCAGCCCATCCCTCCCTCCCTCACTCTCCCCCACCATCACCAGGCTCAGTCAATGGGTTAGGGGGTGAGAGCTCCAGCTGGGGGTGTGGGTTCCAGGGTGAGGCCAAAAATGAGGGGCTCAGGGTGGGAAAGGGGCTCCAGGCTG
This sequence comes from Eretmochelys imbricata, assembly GCF_965152235.1. Taxonomy (NCBI): domain Eukaryota; kingdom Metazoa; phylum Chordata; order Testudines; family Cheloniidae; genus Eretmochelys; species Eretmochelys imbricata. Next base: position 144,931,574 of record NC_135575.1, read on the forward strand.
GGGCAGGAGTTGGAGTGTGGGAGGGGTGAGGACTCTGGCTGGCAGTGCGGGATCTGGGGTGGGGCCAGGGATGAGGGGTTTGGGGTGCAGGAAAGGGCTCATGGCTGAGGCAGGGGGTTGGGGTGTGGCAGGGGGTGAGCAGTATCTGTTCTGGGAGGGAGTTTGAGTGCGGGATGAGGCTCAGGGCGGGGACAGGAGGTTGGGGTGCAGCAGGAGGTGAAGGGTGCGGGCTTTGGCCAAGTGGCTCCTGGAAACAATTGATACGTGGGGCTCCTTGGCTTAGGGGCGGCCAGCTGGCTCTGTGCGCAGCCCCTGCTTGCGGACACCGCTCCCATTGGCTGCAGTTCCCAGAGTGGGCGCTCAGGTTGGGGCACAGGGCAGCACGCGGAGACCCCCTAGCCACCCTTGCATGTAGGAGCTGGACATGCCGGAGCCGCGTGGAGCCAGGGCAGGTAGGGATCCTGCCTTAGCCCCGCTGCTCCGCCAACTGGACTTTGGCCTATTAAAGTCTCCCAGATTGCCTATAATAGTCATGGGGAGATTGAGGCCATGTAAGGGGACTCGGCCAGGGCTTGTCCCTCTGCGGGGTGGTGGGACACCACACTGCCTCCCTACACCCTCTCTGCTGGGTTGGGGAATACCCAGTCTATGGCCCAGACCTTCAGGCAGGGCCCCGCAAGCAGTACAATGTCAGCCCCAGCCCTGGGTCAGGGCAGACAGCAAACAAATAGTCACAGGCTCAGGCCCTTAGGCGGGGACTGAGCAAATAGTTCACCAGCAAACCCCAGGCTCCAGGCTTTGAGCGACCGGGGAGAGGGCCACCCACGAGGGGGATGGCAGGGGGACGCAGGCCCACCCACTCCACTGCGTCCCTGCCCAGGGCCCTGGCAGCAGCTGAAGACCCGCTGCCGGGTCAGCGTGGATCCTGGCCGCAACACACTGACATGGGCTCTGGCGGTGCTGCAGCCAGACTAGGGTCGGCTGCCCCCAGGCTACTTCCGGACTCCCCCTCGTAGGGTACCTGGGTCAGGGTGGTGTCCTCAGAGGGTTCCTCCACCATGGGTTCCTCCAGGTAGCTGGCAAGGGGTAGGCTTGGCAGCTCCTCTGGGCGGCCAGCGATGGTTAGGCTGGGCGGCTCCTCCATACACCAGTTGGCATCAGGCATTAGCTGATCCGGCCAGTCCTTGGGTTAGCTGCAGATTGCTGGGGTCTGCCAAGACAGGCCATAGACATCTGGCCCCTCCAACAGCTAACACCAAAGTGAGCTCCGGGGTTGGGCTTTTATACTTCCTGTCCTGTGCCTTGACCTCTGGGGGGCGGGCACAGGATCCACTGGCTCCGCCCACTTTGGTGTCTGGGGAGGGGTGGGGCACCACACCGCTTTGCTACAGGCCGATTCTTGGAGACTCCTGGCCAATCCGGGAGAGTTGGCAACCCTACTCCAGTGTCTAGTAGTCTCAGGATAGACCCTGCCCCTAACCCAGCCCAGCCTTCCTTCACAGGGCTAGCACTACAGGGCCACTCCCTCACCCGGTCAGCAACTGCTGAGCTGGACTATTCTTCTTTTAACTGGTCCCTCCAGCCTGACGCCCCCCGCAGGTGTAATAGGGCCGAGCGGATTGAGCCCACCGGCTCTTATTAACCCCCTTCCAGCCAGCATGGGGACTGTGCCCCCCCATCACATCATCCCGGCCTGGTCCACCATTTCCCTGGACGGTGGGCTGCAATATCCAGGCCTTGTCTCCTGCAGAGTGGCTCACTGAAATGCACTCCATGGGCTCCGCTGACGCTTGGGAAGGTAAAGCTGGTGCAGAGCAGAGCAGCTTTCTGGGGTGACTGATCTCTGGCTAACCCGCCTCTGGATGTGACTGTCATGCCCACGATCTCTGCAATAGGATGGTGTTGGAGGTCGGTCTTGGGTCACTAGAGCTGGCAGTGTAAACATGTGTGTCACATCGCTGGCTGCACCCTTGACCGCCCCTGCTGCCAGCACTGGGGACTAAAATCCTGCTCCCACTCAGTACAGCCTTGTGGCTGCCACCTCTCACAGCCCCGGTGAGCTGAACTCCCTCCCTAGACCGAAGAAGAGAAGCAGAGATTCTCCACAATGGTTATTCCAACTTGAACAGTGTTGGGAGCAGCCGCTGCACCCTTAGGAGGCTCACACAGGGATTGGGAACTTTGCCCTGCTACCTACCCCAAAGAGCAGCTGTGTAGGGAGCCCCCCAGAGCTCTGCCCCAGCTAGGGAGCGGTTCAGCTGAACCAGTGAGAATATTTTTGTAAATTTCGGCACTGCCATGAGACCCTGTTATAAGCCATTCCTTGAGGTCAAGCTCGACCTGTGGGCACCACCTCTTCCAGATTCCCAGTCCACATTCCACAACCTCCATACTGCACCCTCGGCCATGGGAAGAAAGAAAGGATTTAGTGCAACAGGTGCAGCAGCTTGCTTGTCTCCGCTCCACTGTTATAAGCGCTGCTCATTTTCTCTCCCTGGTCGTTAAATTCCACGTTTGGTACTGAATCTCCCTTAGCGGCTACTCTACTCTCAATCCTCTGGGTCGTTTTACAGTTCGGGTTTGGAGCTTTGTATGTTTTCTTTCCCTTCACTTTGCACATCAGCCTCACGTTTGATCAGAGCTAAACCAAAGAATTGCAGAATCAAAGAAAGAGCAAAGAAAAACATCAAGCAGCTCCCCAGTGTCTGGGGAGGGGCAGGCTTTTGCTGTTAGTCCAGTTGGCCAAAAAAGTCTCTGGGAACGCCTGGCCTAGGGATAGTTTTTGTACCGGTTGAACTATTTGGGTTAGCGGTGTGATTTATATTTTTACCAAACTAGTTATGCCAGATGTGAATGCAGTCCTAGCGGCCTGGAGGCACATTATACCCCTAAAGTGTTATTGCCCTTTCCATCCAGGAAGAGCGGTGCTACTCTGGGAGCCTTTGCTCTGGTATAAGGGGGTTGATACTAGCGGGGTTGTATGGGAGTAACGAGACCAGCGTTGTATAACTTGTCTGTAGACCAGTGATTCCAGTCCTGGATGGTCCAAGATGATCAGGAGGAATCATGGCTATGAATGGCTATATGGCCATGACAGAAGCCGCTCTGCACAGACCACAGTCTGAGCCTTGTGACCAGGGGATAAATACAGCTAACGTCCTGGTGCAGGACAGAGAGTGCTCCTTTGAGTTCTTACATATGATCATCATGTCTCACAGAAAGTCATAGAAAGGCTCTCATGGGATGCAAGAATTTGAGGATCGAAGCACAGTAGTGCCAGTCAATATGGTTTTTGGAAAACAGATTCTGTCGGACAAACTTGCTGTTGTTTTTTAATGAGATTACTAGTCTAGTCTGTGACGCTGGCTTACCAGGTACCAGCTCTTGCCAAGGTCCCATGTCTGAACTGAACACTGACAGATAAATGGCCTGAATCAGCCTGGCTCCTCTGAGCATTAGGGTTGTTAAAACAGGTACTAGGATTATAAGAATGTGTCCAATGTTCAGACGTTAGTGGATGCTGGTGAGTTGCTGCCAGCATGTCTACACTGGCAGACTGACAGCGCTGGCAGTTTCAGCACCACTCAGAGAGCGCAGAAGGGAAACCGCTCTCGTGTGTTCACACTGTCAGCTGCCCGCGCAATAGCATGTTCACACTCGGGGCACTTGCTGCGCTATTCGGAGCGGTGCACTCTGGGCAGCTATCCCACCGAGCACCTCTTTCTCTTCTGCCGCTAACAGTTGTGGGAAGGCAGAGGGGGTCGCAGGGCACCCTGGGTCCTGTCCCAATGCCCCGTGATGCATTGCTTCGCATCTCAGCAATCCCTGTGCTTCCATCCGCATTTGGCGCCATCTTCCAATGGTCTGTGTACTGCGCGCTCTGCCTCTTCGGGCTGCAGGAACAGATCCCGAGCTGCTGACCAGGATGCTGCTCGCTCTGACCAACACGTCACGAATGGCAGTGGAGTAATTCCTTCAACTACGAAGGCAAGAGGAGAGTGACATTGATCTCGCCACGCATTGTAGCTATGACATGAGGTTGCCTGTGGCATTCACGGAGGTGCTGACCACAGTGGAACGCTGCTTTTCAGCTTGGGGAACAAGTGCTGAGTGGTGGGATCACATCGTCATGCACGTCTGGGATGATGAGCAGTGGCTGCAGAACTTTCGTATGAGGAAAGCCACATTCACGGGACTGTGTGATGAGTTCGCCCCTGCCCTGCGGCGCGGGGACATAAGAATGAGAGCTGCCCTGCTGTTGGAGAAGCGCATGGCGACTGCACTGTGGAAGCTGGCTACTCCAGACTGCTGCCGATTGGTCGCTAATCAGTTTGGAATGGGAAAGTCAAGTTGGACTTGTGATGATGGAAGTGTGCAGGGCCATTAATTGCATCCTGCTCCAAAAGACCGTGACTGTGGGCATCGTGCATGACATTGTAGATGGCTTTACACAAATGGGCTTCCCCAACTGCGGAGGGGCGATAGACGGCATGCATGTTCTAGTTCTGGCACCAGACCACCTAGGCTCCAAGTACATTCATCACAAGGGGTATTTCTCAGTGGTTCTCCAGGCACTTGTGGATCACCATGGGCGTTTCACGGGCATTAACGCAGGCTGGTCCGGAAAGGTACATCTTTCGGAACACTGGCCCATTCAAGAAGCTGCAAGCAGGAACTTTCTCCATAGATCAGAAGATCACTGTAGGGGGACGTTGAAATGCTCATTGTGATCTGGGAGACCCTGCCTACCCCTTAATGCCATGGCTTATGAAGCCATTCATGAGGCAACTTGACAGCAGCAAGGAGCGATTCAACAACAGGCTGAGCAAGTGCAGAATTATTGTTGAGTATGCTTTGGCCATTTAAAAGCCCACTGGCGCTACCTGTATGGGAAGCTGGACCTGGCCGATGTACAACATTCCTATGCTTATAGCCACGTGCTGTACACTCCATAATATCTGTGAAGGGAAGAGTGAAAGCTTCACTCAGGGCTGGACCGCAGAGTCTCAGTGCCTGGAGGCTGAGTTTGAACAGCCAGAGACCAGGGCTATTAGAGGGGCCCAGTGCCGGGCCATAAGGATCAGGGATGCCTTGAGGCAGCAATTTGAAGCTGAAAGCCACTAATCTTTGTGGCTATGCTCAGGAGTGCGGAGCTTGTAATGTTAGGAGGTGATTGGTGCACATGATGCAATAAGGGGGTTTAACATAATTGTCTCTTGCTTTGCAGGGCTCTCTGTGCTTTCACTTAATAGAATAAAGATCGCTTTCAAACCAACACAACTATTTTATTAAAAGACAACAACTGGAGGAGAGAGTCAAACAAAGAAAATCATCAGCAGTGAGGGGGGCCTCCTCTCCTGTTTGCGCTTCGCCAAGATCCTACTACTGTGACTGGCTAGCCTCCTCTGGGGTAGAAAAGAGCTCCTGGCTGCATGTATCTCTGACCTCCGAGTCATCCTCTGCCTTTGGGTCCCCCTCCCTCTCCACATCCTCGTCCAAGATTTCCTCCTCCTGCCTCAGTCCACTCTCAACTGTCATGCGAGCCACCGAAGTATCCACAGTGGCCTTCACAGTGGAGGTGGGGTTGGCGCCGAGTATCACGTCTAGCTCTTTGCTCCTGCGCCTTGTGATCAGCGTTCCGCAGCTCTTTCACTTTGACCTTGCACTGCTGTGTGTCCCGGTCATGGCCCCTTTCTGTCATACATCGTGAAATCTGTCCGTAGGGATCATAATTCCTACGGCGGGAGCAGAGCTGGGGCTGGACAGCCTCCTCTCCCTAAATGCCGATGAGGTCCAGCAGCTCAGCATAGCTCCAAGCGGGGGATTGCCCGGTGCGTGGAGCAGGCCTGGCCACCTGGAAAGATGCGCTGAGACCACTGCACGCATCACCGAGCAAACAGGAAGGGGACTTTCAAAATTCCCAAGGAATGTAGGAGGTGGGGCTGACGGTTGGTCACCTGAAGGCAGGGCAGTAGAGTTCAAACAGATGACCAGAGGCGAGAACAGGCATTGAGGGACACCTCCCGGAGGCCGGTCACAGCGCTGTGATCGAGCAGGGTGTCTACGCTGGCACCGCAGTGCTGTAGCCATGGCGCAGAAAGCTCTACGCCTCTCGTCGTGGTGGGTTTTTTACAGCGCGACAACTGTGCAGTTTCTGCACACTCAGTGGCACGGCCGTGTGTACACCTCAGGAGATACAGCGCAGAAAGCTGCTTACCTGTGCAGAAACTTGCCAGTGTAGACAGGGCCTCACTTATAACATCTGTATCCCATATTGCAAGCTGATATTTAAGCATTTGTATTGTGAGCCTCTGTGACTGTGTAACTCACCAGACAGGAGAAGTAGTGTGAAGTACGGGTCTCCAACAGAAGGTGTTATGTCCTGCCCAAAAGGTAAGGTCCATCAATGCCAAATGGACTATTGAGGGACATTAAAGAGGACAAAATACTTTGTCGCTCTGCTCTCACTACCCCATGAGGATAAGTCATGCAAGTGGATTCTTCCCATCAGCTGAGTTCGCAGCTCAGAGCACATGGAATGAAAACCCCTAATGTAAGATAAGTATAACATTAAAGAATTAAAGTGTTATAAAGAAAGGCTCTTACTAGCAAATAGAAGGAAGGCCATGAAAATAATGAGTTATAAGGCCAAAAGGAATAAAGTAGGGAGGAAGTCTGGTCCAAAGAATAACTAATGAGATAAGGGGAAGGCCTCTGATTGATAAGGGTGACTGCAGATGGTTTTAAATCAAAGAGAGTCTGACTTAAAATGAGCCAACACGGCCCTTCCCCAACCCACCCACCAGTGCAGTGGATGCATCCGATGAAGTGAGCTGTAGCTCATGAAAGCTTATGCTCAAATAAATGTGTTAGTCTCTAACGTGCCACAAGGCCTCCTGTTCTTTTTGATCTAATAGGAGTGTTTCTAGTGGGTGCCACTGACATCTGTTCTTGCTTCACTGCTATTCAAGGTCTTTGTCAATGATCTGGAAGAAAATATAAGCTTGTTGCTGGGAAGGTTTGAAGATGACACACAAATTGGTGGACTGTTAAATAATGACAGGTCAGTTCAACACAGTAATCTAGATACCATGGTAAGTCAGACTCACTTGAACTACCCTTGTTTTCATGCAACTACATGGAAGGTCATAGATCCTGCACTTAGGACGGAAGAATCCAATGCACCGCTACAGACTAGGGACCGAATGGCTAGGCAGCAGTTCTGCGGAAAAGGACCTAGGGGTGACAGTGGACGAGAAGCTGGATATGAGTCAGCAGTGTGCCCTTGTTGCCAAGAAGGCCAATGGCATTTTGGGATGTATACGTAGGGGCATAGCGAGCAGATCGAGGGACGTGATCGTCCCCCTCTATTCGACATTGGTGAGGCCTCATCTGGAGTACTGTGTCCAGTTTTGGGCCCCACACTACAAGAAGGATGTGGATAAATTGGAGAGAGTCCAGCGAAGGGCAACAAAAATGATTAGGGGTCTAGAACACATGACTTATGAGGAGAGGCTGAGGGAGCTGGGATTGTTTAGCCTGCAGAAGAGAAGAATGAGGGGGGATTTGATAGCTGCTTTCAACTACCTGAAAGGGGGTTCCAAAGAGGATGGCTCTAGACTGTTCTCAATGGTAGCAGATGACAGAACGAGGAGTAATGGCCTCAAGTTGCAGTGGGGGAGGTTTAGATTGGATATTAGGAAAAACTTTTTCACTAAGAGGGTGGTGAAACACTGGAATGCGTTGCCTAGGGAGGTGGTGGAATCTCCTTCCTTGGAAGTTTTTAAGGTCAGGCTTGACAAAGCCCTGGCTGGGATGATTTAACTGGGAATTGGTCCTGCTTCGAGCAGGGGGTTGGACTAGATGACCTTCAGGGGTCCCTTCCAACCCTGATATTCTATGATTCTATGATTCTATGATCTAGATCCCACTTATGGATGGGGAGGCTCTATTTTGGAAATCGGTGACTCAGAAAGGGACCTGGGTGTCATCATGGATTACCAGCTCAACAGGTGCTCCCAGAACAACGCAGTGGCTATCAGAGAAAACGTGATCCGTGGGAGTATAAGCAGGAGACTATTGAGTCGAGGTAGTGCGATGTTAGTACCACCATATTGGCATTTTTGGGACCATTAACTGATACTGGCTCCAGTTCTGGTATCCACACTTTTAAAAGGATGTGGACAAATTGGAAAGGGTTCAGAACAGCGCTACAAGAACAATCCGAGGTCTGGAAAACCTGCCTCACAATCAGAGAATCAAGAAGCTCGATCTATTTACTTTACCCAAGAGATTGTTAAAAGGAGACTTGATCATAGCCAAGCATTACTTACATGGGCAGGAGATTTCTGATACCAGGAGACTCTATAACATAGCAGACAAAGGCAGAAAAAGATCCAATGGTTGCAAGCTGAAGCTAGACAAATTCAGAGTAGAAACGAGGCACATATTTGTTACGCTGAGGGTAATTAACCATTGGAACAACTTCCGTACAGATGTGGTGGATTCTCCACCACTAAGTCTTTAAATCAAGATTGGATGGCTCTTTCTAAAAGGTCTGCTTTAGCTAACCCATGAGTTACAGGTGTGATGCAGGAATCACTGGGTGAAATCCAGTGGCCTGTGCTATGCCGGAGGTCAGACGATGATCGGAACTGTCCCTTCTGGCCTTAAAAATCTATGAAACACAAACTCCTGCAGCCTTCACTCTGCATTCTGCAACATGAAGCCACAGGCTCCTCCTTAACCATCTTGTAACCTCTTTCGAATCCACCCCATGCACCAGGGTGGCCAGGGCCCCAAGCTAGGGAGAGTTACTCTTCCCAACCCTGGTATAGACTCCCAGGACCTAGGCATGCCCATGAGGAAGCACAGCTTTGAATTTTCTGACTTTGACCTCTTGCAGGTTGCAGCCACAGCTTGCCCACAGCGGAGTTCTGTGCACTGCGTGGAGGATGCCCTGCGAACGGTATGATACAATGTGCTTTGCCATGGGTGGGCTCAGGGTGTGCATGGTAACCAGTGAAGCGAACTGAATTCCTGCCCGCAACCTCCAGTCCCTCCTCCACTCCCACCCACACAGCTAGTTGCTCAGGGACTCGTTGCTCATGGGTTGGGACTATTGCTAACTGGGCTATGGAGACCCTCTGAGAAAAGAGAGAGGAGGAACATTTCATTAAGCAATCATCCCTGCTGCAGCTGGGCGAGGTTATAGCAGGTAAATTAATAGCATCCAGGGGGCCTGTAGCCTTGGGGCCCAGGCTGTCCCCGGGACGCTGCGGGGTCTGCTGGGTCAGAGGTGCTGGTCTGCAGGGAGGTGGAACCAAAGCAGGCAAGTGAATCATGCTGTGGGTGCTTGGGATTTATTGTTACCAAGAGCCAGGAAAGATGAGGAGGTCAGCGCAGGCAGGTCCCTCGTCACACGCACCAGCAGGTTACCACAGCCACGCAGCGAGACACCCCTGCACACCACGCTGGCTGGAGAGGCTGGGGTTCTGTAACAGGCCGTGCGATGGTACGGCACACCAGCCCAGTCCCAGAGGGGAGGGCAGGGAGCATGCTGCACTTACAAATGCTCTGGCCCTGATGACATGAGGGATGTGAGCAGAGCTGCTGGCCAGACCTGGGGCATGTGATCACAGATGAGCTGCTCCACAGCAACAGCGGGCAGGGGCACTCTGGGGCGGATGGGCCTGAGCTTTCTTTGGAAGACCCCTACCCCTCCCTCTTCATAGAGTGCACCATGGTGGGGCCCACACTTCACACTGCTGCTGTCCCTGATTGCCACTCCTGGGGCCAGCTCAATAGAGTCCAGCAGGTTGCTGGGCTTCCAGTAGACATGGCTGCTGGGTTCAAGGCTTTTCCCTTTGGAAGGCAAATGCTGTGCTCTCTTGTCTGCGTGGCTCTGACAGAAAGCCTGGGCCAGCCCACCACTCCGCATGGGCCCCGTGTCCTGGAGCAGCTTAGTGCTAATGAGCTCTCCCACCCCTGGCCCTTGGGCTGCATGGCGATGGGACTTCGTACTCCTCTGGCCACGCCCGGAGACAGTTTTGAGAACTTCCTGCCGCTTGGCCTCAACATCTGGATCCAGCACCTCCACCTGGGGCTTGATCCAGCACTTGGGTAGACGGGCTGGGTCCAGCTTGGGCATGGCGATGACTGTACCAAACTCATTGTACATCACATCCTTGATCTTGGGGGGCCTGCCCGTCTGGATCTTCAGCAGGTTGCTGCAGGACATGGGCAGGAGCTGGTGAAGGCTGCAAAGATCCTCCTGTGGTGATTCCTCAGGCAGGGTCTGTGAGAGCTGCTGCCGGAGCAGCTCCTTCTCAGTCTCCTGTAGGGGCCTGGTCATGCTCTTAAGGCTGGCTGAGTGCAGCAGTCCTCGATGGGGCCTGTATGCTTTTCTGGTCTTAGGCAAGGGGGGTGGGGCTGGGGCTGGGGCTGGCTGGGAAAGCAGATTCTGGGGCCTGGATGACTTTGCAGACTTGACCCCCTCCTCCTGAGAAGGCTGTTCGGACAGGGTGCCTGCTGGCACCTCGGGGGATCCTGTGTAGAACCGCGTCTCCTCATGGGAAAGTGTTTCCTCGGGGAGTTTGTCCAAAGACACCTGTTGGAAATAGCCATTAATGTAAAGAGAAAGCCTCAGCTTCACACGCCAGAGTGGCCACCACACCCAGGACAAGCTGTTGCCCACTCATTAGCAGGGCCTGAAGGCCATTTCTTCATACCCCAGCAAATGGGTGGAAGGCAAGAGCCAGGCCATAGTGCAGGGGGTGTTTGGGATCAAGGTCTTCAGTGTCAGAGAGGGAGCTGGTTGGTGAGGTCATGCTGGCACATCACTCCTCCCGCGCCTCTCCCAGTGGACAGCCTTGGCAGAATGAAGGGCTGAACTGACTCTGCTGTTCACCCTGAACCTCCTCTATACCCCTCCTGCCCAAGCAGCTCCAAGAGATGTTCCAACGTGAGACATCCTGCGACTGTCGCAAGATCCGACAGCAAACAAATCCCTTTCAGTGCACGCAGCAACAAATGGGAATGAGCTGGGCCCCGGATCATTCCTGTTCCTTTCTAACACATCCGCATCCTGCAACACTGCAGCCCATATTCTTCATAGTGGTATCAGTACAATAGGATTATGGCATAATTATGATGCATATTACGCAAGACAGATCACGTAGGATGTCACGAAAAGGTTAAGATTGCCTGAATATGATTATCCTATTTGTATGCATGAATCATTTTTGTACCTGAAGTTATAAATACTGACTATGTGTCTGTACTTCAAATGTAGTTACACCTGGGTAATGCCCACTAGACAAGATGCTTTCAGTCTAGACAGCGGGTAGGGCAGGGCCTATTCAGGGTAATGGGTCATTAGGAAAAACAATAGGCCTTAGGAGAAGGTTATGCCCCATCTTGGGAGCGTTCCTGAGAATGCTACAGACAGCCTGTAAGTAATGGCTGCTATGACTCTACAAGGACACGTGACCAGGCCACATGACGCTGGTCTGCACCTTGGGATGTCAGTGTTTTTCCACAGACTGGTCTGCTAACCAAGCTTGGAAACAAAGGGTCCCGCCATATGCTAAATCTATATAAGGCAGGGAGTGACATCATCTGGGGTTCTTCACAAGACGACTCCTTGAAACACCTGAGGAACAAAGACTGAAATGGGGGAAGTGCTGGACCCAGGATAAAGGGATTTCTAGCCTGTGTATGAATGATCTGGGGATAGGGCCCTCCTTAGGCATATGCAGCTTATGCGGCTGCGTAGGGCACCCGAAAATGCGGGGCACTACCGGGACAGCAGGTAAGAGCGGGTCGGCTCCCGCACACCCAGCGCGCGCTGCAGCCTCCTTAGGCAGGGGCCGTATTCACAGAGCCGAATGCTCCAGCACCGCGCGCTCTGCGTGAGGGAGAGGGTACAGGGGTCTCTGCGGGGAACTCAGACTCTCCGCCGGTGTGAGGTGGGTCGGGCAGCTCGGTATCCTTTGCTGCCTCGTCTCTCCCCCCCACGTTGCGAGCCCGGGCTGCCGCAGCATCTGCTGCATACAAAGCTCGGTGTGTGTCAGCAATGGGGGGGGTTCTTCTGGGGGTCCGTGGGCGGCAGTGGTCGCTGTGCCCCACGTCGGGCACACGGGCACCAGTTTAATAATACTGCATAGGCCCCATAAATCCCAAGGATGGCCCTGCCCAGGTTTTCCAAGCTGTAAAGCAAGTGCAGCTTGCCCCTTAAGACTCTGCAGCCTGCTTGTATAATTTTTCGGTGAGAATCTGCTAATTCATATCCAATCTACCTAATATATTAAGCTCAGTTTGCATTTTTTGTTTATTTAATAGGTAATCTGCTTTGATCTGTTTGCTATCACTTATAATCACGTAAAATCTATCTTTTGTAGTGAATAAATTTATTTTAAGTTTTAATCCAAACCAGTGAGCTTTGACTGGAGTGCTTGGGGAAAATCTCTGCTTGGTTACCACAAGTGTGCGTTGTTCTCTTCACACTGAGAGAGAGGCGGACTGGGTATTAAACCCATATACTGGCCAGATTTGACCAGGGCAGGACAGTACTGCTCTGGGTCCTAGGCTGGGAAGCTGGTAGTTAGAGGGCCTGTGTGTAACTGCAGCTGGGTGTGTCCCTACCTGTGTTAAGGCTGGAGGGGTTTGGACATCGTCACAGCAGCCCAGTGTGAGAGGGAGCCCAGGCTGGTGGGTCAGAGGGCTCAGTGGCACTCCAGTTCCAGGTGGCAGCCCAGGGGGAACCTGTCACACGTCCCTCCATTGGCTTTGAAACACACACCGAGCTTTGTATGCAGCAGATGCTGCGGCAGCCCGGGCTCGCAACGTGGGGGGGAGAGACGAGGCAGCAAAGGATACCGAGCTGCCCAACCCACCTCACACCGGCGGAGAGTCTGAGTTCCCCGCAGAGACCGCTGTACTCTCTCCCTCACGCAGAGCGCACGGTGCTGGAGCATTCGGCTCTGTGAATACAGCCCCTGCCTAAGGAGGCTGCAGCGCGCGCTGGGTGTGCGGGAGCCGACCCGCTCTTACCTGCTGTCCCGGTAGTGCCCCATTTCAAAGCTCTATTGACAATGGGTCTCTGGCACATGGGACCTGTTGGAAGGGCTGTAGGACCAGCAGGAGCTGGGAAGGAAGTATTTACACTCATACAGACATGCCATGTTGACTGACTGTCCCATGGTGGCAGGGCATTAAGGGGTCACCGCCTGCTCTGATGCACACCCAAATCTCAGCATGTCTGTGGGAACCTCACTGGCTTGGCTCGTGGGAGGGGATGAGCTACCTCACTGAGAAGGGAAGGGGGAAAGCCTATCATCCATGGGAGGGGTAGGCATACCAGTGCAATTTCTAGGGGTCAGATGACCACAGCACAAAGCCCAGCATTGCTGGACACGCTTATTGACTGGCTTGGTAGAGAGGGGGTGGCTGGAACTCCTCATCCATGGACAAAATCTCAGAGGCTGTTTGGCTCAAGGTGAAGCATCACATGCTGAGACAGGTTGTCTCTGCAGGCAGCTCCATACTGAAGAAGGCACTTGCAGGATCCATAGGCTGCAAGGGCACCCTAGTTTCCTGGAAGCTGGGGGATGGGCTGATGGTTTTTTCCATGGCATTCATCCCTGTAGGTTCCAAGCCTCACAGTGTCAGGGCACTTGTCCTCCCAACACCCCGGTGAGTACCGTATGGAAGCTCTAGCCCCATTGTACAGATGGGAAAAGAAGTCCAGAGAGATTAGGTGATTCACCCAAGGCCACCCAGGGAGCTTGTGGCAGAACAGGGATCTCCGAAGTCCAAATCCAATGCCTTAGCCACACAAACGTCCTTCCTCTCTAGGCAGAGATCCTCAGGAGGGACCCTCACACCTCTGCTCCAAGGCATTGAATAGGTGAGACAAGGCCCGGCATCCTGGCTAGTAGCTGCATGGGGCACAGCTCCACCAGAGTCTGAGACAGACTCTCCTTCAGCTTCTTGCACTCTGAGGGGCAGAGTACTGGGTGCAGCGAAGAGAACTCAGCAAACCACTGCTGCCAATGGGAGTGGGGAACTGGACTGTGCTTCTCTAATCCCAAGAGGCCGGGAGGACTTTCTCCAGTGAGCAATGGCTTAAAGGGGCAGGTGGTCAGGAGGCCTTACAAGGCTGTGACCGTGATTCTGTCTTTCAAGGCTGTCTCTCTGGCCTGAAGTCCAGGACTCACGCCCAGCAGGACTGGTCCTGTATCTCCATGGACTCCTCCGTGGTGGAGCTCCAAGCAGAATCTGGCCCTAGAGTACTAATCGGATTGAAGGCAGTTTCAGGTCTCGTCTCTTGAGCCCTGCCAGGCCCAGAATGCCTCTGTCAGGACAAGCACTCAGGAGCAGCCTGCTTCCTTCCCCCACCCCCCACTGGTCCAGAGCCAGTGCTCCCAAGGTAAGCCCTGGTGCTAGAGTACCTCTCTCCCCTGCGGTAACAGGGTCAGACTGGTTCGCATAACGGGAACTGAGCCCTGTGCCCACGAGTCTGTGACACAGGCCACTGGCTCCTCCTCCTCCTGCCAGGTGGCATCTTCTTCCACGGTGGCCTCCCCCTCATCCCGCGCCAGGAAGCGCCATTCGGCAATCTGCAGGATGGCATCCCGTGCCTGGCTGACGGTGAATGGGATGCACTGGGAAAGCAGAGCAGAGACAGAATGAGCCCAGCACCACCCACTTGCTTCCTGACTTTGGCTAGGAGTGAGGCAGGAGACCAAGACTCCATCCCAACTCCCATAGGCACACCCCACCCATCAGTGTGCCCTTGCTGTCCATGCCACCTCTGACTTTGGCCCACTGAATCTAAGGTAGTCCAAGCTGGTGCAGCTCACGTGCTGAGTCAGAAGAGAGGCGTGTGGCCAGGGAGGTGACTGTCAGGATGGGTACCCCTTCCAACTAAGCAATCTGCAGATAGTAAAATAATCCATGTTGCATGAAGCTCAGCACCCCAGAGCCTTGACGCAGTCCCACCCCTGGAGAGCAGAGGCTACTATCTCCATAATGGAGCTGAGAGGAGAGTTGAAGGCCAGGAGGGAGATGCCCATTCTATTTGGGGTATCAGACCATACCCATCACCATGGTATCTGAGTGCCTAATGGCTGAGGGCAGGAGCTGAGTGTGACTCGGGGTGTACTCAGCCTGGGAGCCGGTGGATGGGAGCATGAAGACTTCTGTGTAAGCAAAGAGATTTCCCCTGGGGTTCCAGGAGCTCTCAGCCTGAGGGAGAGGGATACAAATCCAGCTTCGAGCAAGGAGCTGGGCAGCCAAGGCAGGGTCATACAGAGGCCACTGCAACAGGAACCTCTTGCCCCATCCCCTCCAGAAGCTCCATTTCTAGTGGCCACAGGAAGGATCCGTCCTGGATCCCTGCTCTGCTTTCCTTCCTCTGCATGAAGCAAGCAGCAGCATAGAGCCGCTCCGGGTCAGATGGCCTGGTCCCTCTGGACCAATACCTTTCCCTGAACCCTTCCATCTGTTACCATAGGGCTTGGTTTCACACAGCCAGTTTTCTCAGTGGCTCCCTACAGAATGAACGCAGAAGAATGGCCCTGCGGCTGGGGCCATTCAGAAGTAGCCGGAACAAAGCCCTGGAGAGTAGCCTGTAAGGAACAGTCCTGCCCTGAGCCCAAAGCTGGGACCAAAGAGAGCTGTACCATCTACCACTTAGATTCCATGGAAAGCCGCGGCCTGGCATGCTCACCTGCCGAGCCAGGTACACTTTATAGCACTCGTCCATTACTTGGTTTATCATCCCTGCCAGGATATCTCCCACTCCATCCTCTCCTTCCTCCATGGTGACCAGGGAGATCCATTCCGACTCAGAGAGGCGCCCTGGAATGATATCCACTTGAGGGATAGGTACCGTGGGGGGGCGTGACTTCTCCGCCCGCGACTTGGAGAGAGGCACACGGTCCCGGGACGTCATTTTCTGCAGGGAAATATGACAATGCCCATCAGCACCATCCCTTTAGCACTGTACCCATAAGAACATACATAAGAAAGGCTGTGCTGGGTCAGACCAAAGGTCCATCTAGCCCAGTATCCTGTCTTCTGACAGTGGCCAGTGCCAGGTGCCCCAGAGGGAATGAACAGAACAGGCAATCACCAAGTGATCCATCCCCTGTCACCCATTCCCAGCTGCTGGCAAACAGATGCTGGAATACCATCCCTGCCCATCCTGACTAACAGCCATTGATGGACCTCTCCTTCATGAATGTATCTAGTTCTTTTTTGAACCCTGTTATAGTTTTGGCCTTCACAACATCCTCTGGCAAAGAGTGCCACAGACTGACTGTGTGTTGTGTGAAAAAATACTTCCTTTTGTTTGTTTTAAACCTGCTGCCTATTAATTTCATTGGGTGACCTTTTGTTATGAGAAGAAGTAAATAACACTTCCTTATTTACTTTCTCCATACCAGTCATGATTTTATAGACCTCTATCATATCCTCCCTTAGTCGCCTCTTTTTCAAGCTGAAAAGTCCCAGTCTTATTAATCTCTCCTCATACAAAAGCTGTTCCATACCCCTAATCATTTTTGTTGCCCTTTTCTGAATCTTTTCCAATTCCAATATATCTTTTTTGAGATGGGGCGACCACATCCGCAGGCAGTATTCAAGACTTGTGCGCACCATAGATTTATACAGAGGCAACATGATATTTTCTGTCTTATTATCTATCCCTTTCCTAATGATTCCCAACATTCTGTTCGCTTTTTGACGGCCGCTGCACATTGAGTGGATGTTTTCAGAGAACTCCCCACAACGACTCTAAGATCTTTCTTGAGTGGTAACAGCTCATTTAGACCCCCATCATTTTATATGGGGTCTACCCAGGGCAATGAGCAACATGGGGCTAGACAGGGCCACCAGCTGGGGATAACACTGAGTGAAGGACCAAGCCAGTATGGCCTACAGGCCCCATGCAGTTCCTAGCACTGTACACTGTGCTTTAAAATGGATGCAACGGCCACAGGGACTGTGAGCACGTTATGCTCCAAAGGCAATGCCCTGATGCCTCTCCCATCCACTCCTCACAGGGACACCAGGGACTGGTGACAAGGATCTGTGCAGGGGTTCATGTGAGTGTCGTTCTGGTATCTGGGAGACAGCAAGTTCTAATGGTTAGAGCAGGGGTCTGGGAGTCAGGACGCCTGGGTGCTAGAATGTTCCCCAGGAAGGACTGGGCTCGAGTGGTATTCCCTGTCCTTAGCGCTGGGGACCTTCGCTGGACACAGAATGCAGGGAGTTCTGGCAACTGACGCTGGGACAAGGAGGACAAGCAAGCAGGCAATTCAATAGGTTGAAGAGGCTGCAGGTGGGGGCCTGTGGTCTTGGCCTCCCCTCCAGCACCTTTGTGCTGCTGGGCCTTCTGCTGGGTGGGGCTAGCTCTTCAGATGTAAAGGGCACCCCCACGCCCAACCGTGCCCTCTCCCAGCCACCATTGCACCCCCCACAGCCAGCATCACCCTCCCAGCCATGGCCCCCTCCCCCACTGCACCCCCAACTGTGCCCCCTCCCAGCCACCATTGCACCCCCCTAACCCCAGCACCATCCTCCCAGCCATGGCTCCCTCCACCCCCACTGCACCCCCACCCCCGACCGTGCCCCCTCCCAGCCACCATTGCACCCCCCCACCCTCCCAGCCATGGCCCCCTCGACCCCCACTGCACCCTCACCCCCGACCGTGCCCCCTCCCAGCCACCATTGAACCCCCCACAGCCAGCACCGCCCTCCCAGCCATGCCCCCTCCACCCCCACCGCACCCCCACCCTCAACCGTGCCCCCTCCCAGCCACCATTGCACCCCCCCAACCCCACCCCAACCCTCCCAGCCATGGCTCCCTCCACCCCCACCCCCGACCGTGCCCCCTCCCAGCCACCATTGCACCCCCCCAACCCCACCCCCACCCTCCCAGCCATGGCCCCCTCCACCCCCACTGCACCCCCGACCGTGCCCCCTCCCAGCCACCCTTGCACCCCCCACCCCCACCCTCCCAGCCATGGCCCCCTCCACCCCCACTGCACCCCCACCCCCGACCGTGCCCCCTCCCAGCCACCCTTGCACCCCCCATCCCCACCCTCCCAGCCATGGCCCCCCCCACCCCCACTGCACCCCCACCCCCGACCGTGCCCCCTCCCAGCCATCCTTGCACCCCCCCACAGCCAGCACCGCCCTCCCAGCCATGGCCCCCTCCACCCCCACTGCACCCCCCACCCCCGACCGTGCCCCCTCCCAGCCACCATTGCACCCCCCACCCTCGGCCCCCTCCACCCCCACTGCACCCCCACTCCCGACCTTGCCCCCTCCCAGCCACCCTTGCACCCCCCGGCCCCGCACCGAGCCGGCTGGAGCCCCCGCAGCCCCTGCCCCCCTTCCGCTGCCTGCGTCCCCGTCACCAAGGCAACGCCAGCCCCGTCCCGGCCCGTGATGTCATCGCGGTGCGACGCCCGCGCCCTGACCACCCGCTGCGCCGTCTCCATGGCAGCGGGGGACACGGGGTGAGCGGGAGGGATCGCGGCCCCCTTCGGCCCCCTGGCTCGGGCTCTGCCCCGGCCCCGCCCCCCCGCGTGCGCGTGGCCCCGGCCCCCCCCAGCCCCCCGCCCAGTGCGCGTGGCCCGGCCCCCCCGCCCGCTCCCGCAGGATGTACCGCAGGGAGCGGAGCGTCCCGCTGAAGAGCAGCAGCTCGGCGCTGTACAACAACCTGAGCGTGCTGCCCCTGCGCGACAAGCCGCTCACCTACTTCGCCGCCGTGCACGGCAGCACCGTCAGCCTGGCCAGCGCCGCGGCCGACGGGCTCAGCGTCTCCCACCGCCAGCTGCAGGCCACGGAGGGCGGCCTGGCCGTCAGCGCCTCCATCGTCACCCAGGTAGGGGGCGGCCCGGGAGCCCCCGGCTCCCCGGGGCAGGGCTGGCGCTCACAGGGCTCCCCGGCCCGCGGGGCCCTGAGTTCGGACCCACCCGTGGGGCACAGCCAAGGGCAGCTCCCGCCAGGCTCGGACACGCCCTAAGCCCAGCCCGACCCGAGGGGAGGAGTAGGGGCCGGGGGCCAGGCCCTGGAGCGGGGTCGGGCCGGGGGGCCGGCGGGCACAGACCCGGAGTAGCTGGGTGGTTAGGGCTCGCGGCAGCGTAAGAAAGGGCTCCTGGGTTCTCCCCGGGTCTGCGCTAACTCACTGTGGGCTCATGACTCGGCCTCACTTCCCCTGCCCTTCCCTGGGGGGAACAGCTCTCTCCTTCCTCCCCGGAGGCCACAGCCGCCTTGGTAGGACTCCGGGGGCAGTTTAGGGTCAAGCCAGGGCCACCCCGAAACGTCTCCAATCCAGCCAGCATTGCACATTGCCCCCAAACGCTGGCTAGACCAACCTCCTCCAGCCACTTGGTACTGGAGGAGCCCTAAGCTTGGGGAGAGGGGTCTTCACAGATTGTCTCTAGCTTCTAGGATCCTACGTGATAGGCTTTAACTCATGACCCTGTCTCCTGGAGAGCAGTGCAGGCTTCTTGCTCCTTTCCCCTCTCTGCCTGGCCCTCGCTGACCTGCTTTCCTAGACTGTAAGGCCAGAGGAGACCAGTGTGGTCAGCTAATCTGACTTTCTGTACGACACAGGCCAGAGATCAGCCCCACAATAATTCCTGGAGCAGAGCTTTTAGAAAAACAGCCAGTCTTGATTTAAAAAAATCACCAGTGATGGAGAATCCACTTCACCCCTTGGGAAATTGTTCCCATAGTTAATTACTCTCACTGTTAAAAAAAAATATGCCTTATTTCCAATATGAATTTGTCTAGTTTCAACTTTCAGCCATTGGATCATGTCATACCTTTCTCTCCTAGATTGAAGGCCCCATTACTAAGTATTTGTTCCCCGTGTAGGTACTTTAATCAAGTCATCTCTTAACTCTATCTTTAAGCTAAATAGATTGAGCTCCTTGACTATCATTAAATGGCATCCTAATCCTGTAATCATTCCTGTGTCTCATCTCTGAATCCCCCCCAGTTTATCAACATCCTTTTTGAATGGTGAGCACCAGACCTGGACACGGTATTCCAGCAGCAGTCATGCCCGTGCCAAATAGAGTGGTAAAATAACCTCTCTAGCATTTATGCATCCCAGAATTGTATTAGACCTTTTGGCCGCAGTGTTGCACAGGGAGCTCATGTTCAGCTGATTCGCTACCACCCCCCCAAATCTTTTTCAGAGTCACTGCTTCCCAGGATAGTCTCCTATCCTGTAAGTACAGCCTGCATTCTTTGTTCCCAAGTGTTTGCATTGAACCGTATTAAAACACACATTGTTTATGGCATCCACTGTACCAAGAGGGCTAAATTGCTCTGTATGAATGATCTGTCCTCTTCATTGTTTACTACTCCCCTAATTTTTGTGTCATCTGCAGATTTTTATTAGTGTTCCTAACAAACGTGTTAAGTAACATAGGGCTAAGAACTAATCCCTGCAGGACCCCTCTGGAAACACACTCGGTTGGTGACTATTTCTCATTTACAGGTATATTTTGGGACCCATCAGTTAGCCAGTTTTTAATCCATTTTATGTGTGTCATGTTCATTTGATGTCATTCTAGTTTTTTAATCAAAATGTCGTGTGGTACCAACTCAAACGCCTTACAGCAATCTAAGTATATTACTTCAACACTACTACGTTTATCAACCAAACTTGTAATCTCATAAAAAAAAAGTCAAGTTAGTATGACAGGATCTGTTTTTCCATAGAATTCCATTAATTATATTACCCTCTTTTAGTTCATTATTGACTGAGTACTCTAGCAGTTGCTCCATTATCTTGCCTGGGATCAATATAGGCCTATCAGCCTGACAATTACCTGAGTCATCCTGTTTACCTTTTTAAAAATTGGCACATTAGCTTTCTTCTGGAACTTCCCAGTGTGCCAAGACTTATTTTTTTAAAAAAAAATCAACATGAATGGTCCAGTGAGCGCCTCAGCCAGCTCTTTTAAAACTCCTCGATGCACATTTTCTGGGCCAGCTGATCTAAAAGTGGCTTGTTTTAGTAGCTTCTGTTTAATATCCTCCAGAGATACTCACAGAAAGGAGTGTTATCACTGTATGATGAGACTGCATCATCTTTTCTTTCCCCCCAAATACAAAACAGAAATATTTATTGAACACATCTGCCTTTTTTGCATTAATATTGATAATTCTACCATTTCCATCTAGTAGTAGATCAGGGATCTCAAACTCAAATCACCACGAGGGCCACATGAGGACTAGTACATTGGCCCAAGGGCTGCATCACAGACACCTTTTCATATAAAGATACAAAAGCGCTGCCCCAACTCCGCCCCTTCCCCACCCCTATTCCAACCTCTTCCCCAAATCCCCGCCCCTGCCCCGCCTCTTCTCCGCCTCCTCCCCTGAGGTCACGGCTCCCTGCTCCTCCCCACTCCCTCCTGTAAAGCGCTAAGCGCCGCCAACAGGTGTTTGATGGCGGGAAGCGCCTGGAGGCAGGCAGAGGAGCGGGGATGCGGCGCGCGGGAGCGAAGGGGAAGGGGAGCTTGATGGCCGCAGGAAAAAGCTCTGCGGGCTGCATGTTTGAGACCCCTGTAATAGACCAGTACCATTGTCAGGATTCTTATTGTTCCTAATATATTTTTAAAACTCCTTATTGTTCTTAACTCTGCTGGCCATATATTTTTTCCTCGTGTCCTTTGAGTTCCCGTATCAATTTTCTACAATTTTACACTTCTGATTTATATTTATTACTATCAACTTCTCCCTTCTTCCCTTTGTTATATATTACAGCTGCCTTCACTTCCTCTCTAAACCTGGTTGGTTTTTTTTTTTTAAACCAGCACAGCCTTCTTCCTCAAGTGTGGCTTTTGGGCATCTAGAAAGGTGTTCTTAAATGATTCTCAATCATCATTCACACTTTTTGGGTTAAATTCTTCCTCCCAGCTGATTTGGCCCATAATCATTTTCAGCTTCGTGAAATTGGCCTTATTAAAGCACCAAGTATATCTATTACTGGTCTGGACTTTATTCTGTTTGTACATTATAAATGGGATCAAGTCATGATCATTTGTGCGTAAGCTACCATTAACTTGTGGTTCTGTGATCAGTTCCTCTTTAGCTGTTAGGATAAGGTATAATATAGAATTACCCCGTGTTGGCTGCAACAATTCCTTTCCCTTTCAGGCCTCCTGGTGTGTCCTGCCCTCTCGAGTTCTCCTGGTCCTGACCTCTCAGAAAGGCATCCAGGTAAGAGTGCTTCCTTTTCTAGGCTCTGGGAAGGGAGTGGGCGGGGCCTGTGGTGGAGAGCTCTGTCTGAACAAGGCCAGTCTTCTGAGCTGCAGGAAGGTCAATGGAGGCATGTCATAGGGCATGACTGCCCCATAGTACCCTCTGCTGGGGAAGTCTGGCTCTGCAGGCACTTCCTGCCTCAGTTTCCCTTCACCAGGGTTTTCTGTCTCTCCCAGCATTTCACATGGCTCAGGCCTCGAGCTGGGTCATTCTCACAGTGCAGTTCCCTTCCAGGGTAACAAAAGTCCCAAACAAACAAAAGATTTTTTTCCATCCCACTTGGGCCCCTCTTCAGCCCAGCCTTCAGGCTCAGTTCCCTGTCCCTTCTCAGTTTTCTCTAATCTCCTCGTTCTGAGATAGAGCACTGCTTCCCTGCACTCCTTCGTCAGGGACACAGCTTGCCCTTGCCTGTCAATCCTCGATCAAACTGTGTTCTCTCTGCCCTCTTATAAGGCTCAGGGGATTCAGACTGTCAGCCCAAGTAGTCCAGCCATCTAATTATGGCACAGGCACGGGGTGCTGGAGCTATGGGTGTGGCCCCTGGCTTGAAGCAATAATAGCAACCAAACACCTAGCTCCCATCACGTCTGGTCACTGGCTTTCAGCACTCCCCCTGTAAAAACTCTTCCCATGCCCCTGCACAGATGCGGCTAGTTGAACAGGGCTGGCTAGCCCCAGGCCTCCTGGCCCATCTTGGCAGCTACCTGTTACAAGGTGCCTTCTGGAGGTCCTTGTAGTCAGGGACTTTGAGGGCCCCAGGTCACAGGGGTGCCTCCCCCATCTCTGGAAAGCTTTGTGGGGGCAGCACTCGGGGTTTCTCCTAATGGCTTCAGGCTCATCGACCCCACCCGGAAGTGACTCTGCTGCGAGCTGACGAGGTGTTTTCACTCCCCAGATGTATGAGTCAGATGGCTCCATCATGGTTTACTGGCATGCCCTGGATGTCTTGGAACCACCGCCAGGTAAAGATAGATCCCAGCTGGGGGCAGTGATGCAGTAGGAGCCTCGGGAGGAGGGCTCTGCAGAGCTCTCCCTCCTGCCAACAACTACCTTGGAAGGGCAGGATGAACCATGGTCATGGATTTTGTGTAGCACAGTTTGGCTTCCTCCACCCCAGGAGCCAATAGCCCATGGGGGGTTCTGGCCCAGGGATCCAGCAGAAGGGAGGATGTTTTATTTAGGAATTAATTCCAGGATGTCTATTGCCCATGTCATGCAGGAGATCAGACAAGGTGACCCCAGTGTTCCCTTCTGGCTGGACGATGCGTAGTTTCTCTGTGATCTGGCCTTAAATCAGGGTGTCTGGATCCCTCATACCTTGTGGCCCTGATTTCAAAGTATCCCCCTTGTGGCCTGGGGTCTCCATCGAGCTTTGGGGTAGGAGCTGCTGCAGGGGTGTAATGGGGCTTTCATTTCCTTCCAGCCCAGGCAGTGTTTGCTCGAGGGATTGCTGCAGCCAGTGGGCACTTCATCTGTGTGGGTGAGTGGGGTAGGGAAACTGGAGGCTGGGGAAGGGAGTGAGGGGCAAGGAATAGGATCTCTGGTATCTACAGGTGCAGCAACTGGGCACCTAATCTTCTGCATGGTAGGGCTGAGGCCAGGTGGTCAGGGGAGGAGAGGTCTGGGATTAGCGGGGAAGCAGAGGGGCTGCATACAGCAGCTGGGTGAGGGGGCTGGGCTGTGGATGTGCTGCACTAGGGACACTTGGGCCCAGGAGGATGGGAGTGGAGTGTGTGGGGAATGGGAAGAAGGGTCTATTCAGGCTCCTGAAGCTGAAGGAGTTATTGAGGTGAGGGCTGAGGACCTGGTTAGGGGTGGAGTGTGGAGACTGGTTCCCAGAGGCGGGAAGACCAGGAAGCTGGTTCCTAGAGCAGAGTGGGTTGGGGTCTGATAACTGACTGCCAGTGACATCTCCCTTGCTTGTTCACAGGGACTTCATCGGGACTGGTGCTGGTGTTTGACATCCCCAGCAAGGGAACAAACATCACACTGAGCGAAGTCCTGGAGGAGCATCGCGACTCCATCACTGACATCGCTTCGGAGGTCGGGGAGAACCCGGTATGGAGCCCCCGGCACTGCGCACAGCTCCTATCCCAGGCTCAGCACGAATGGATGGCTGCCCAGGCCAGGCCACATGGCTTACAGCCGGGTTGCAAAATGCCAGAGCAGCTAGTTGGGCCCCTCCTTCCTTGGGGGATGCCTACAGCCAACTCGAAACCAGTCTGTCAGCCCTTCCTCTTTCCCATGTGCTTCCCACTGGGGGAGACTCAAAGCTGAGGCCCCACCTGCTCTGCCTGGACACTAATGATGTCAGAGCCCTTCCTGGGAGAGCCCAGACCAATACCTTTTGCGCCGAGGCTTTCCAGCGGCCAGGGTGGTCCTTACTGTGCACCAGAGGTCTGTAAAGACGCCTCACTCCCACCCAGCCACAGCAAAGACAGCTCGTTGATCCCTCCCAGGGTTGGTATAGTCCCTGCAGGATGGGTACAGTAGGTGGCTCAAACCCTACTCTCTGTTCTCTTATGCCTCTCTAGTCCATGTGGAGCATAGGGCCTTCACCATAGCTGTCCTTCCTTGCCAGTCTCCTGCCACAATGTTAGCTTTTTTTCATATCACTTGAATAGTTTTCAATTCTGCTTCTGTTATCCTTGGGCTACCTCGTTGCCTTTTGCCCTAGGGGTTCCAGTTCAGTGCCTCTCTTGTTACATTATGCAGGTCCTTGCTCCATGAATGTCCAAGCCAACTCCATTTTTGTTAGTTTTTGTTTCGTCCTCCTCCAGAGTTCTTTGTTCGTGATTTTTTCTGGCTATCTGATATAGAGGGTTTGTCTAAGGCAACTGAGAACTTGGAGTTTAGATAGTAAGATCTTAATATGTCTCCAGGTTTCAGTGCCATATAGCAAGACCAACTTTACAATGATGTTAAATATCCAAAATTTAGTTTGGAGGCAAGATTTCTGTTTCTCCAGATCGGCCTTAGAGATACAAAGGCCACTCTGGCTCTTGCTATTCTGGCTGTAATGTCTTTGTCTGCTCCACCTCTTCTACTTGCAGTGCTGCCAAGATACATGAAATATCGGACCTCTCTCCCATGTCGGTCCCAGAAAGTAGTGTTGGTGTTTCTTGTTGTGTGTCGATTCTCATGGTTTGAGTTTTCTCGGTGTTGATTTTCAACCCTCCTAATTGTGCACAGGCCTAGAGATTATTTATTTTAGCTTGCATGTCTCTATGGGTGCAGGATAGCAAGTTGAGGTTATCTGCAAGATCAAGGTCCTCTGACTTCTGTGTGAAAGTCCATTGTCTCCCACTTGGTTGTTCTGTGGTCTCTCATTACCCAATTCACTACCAGTAAAAAGATCACAGGTGACACAAAGCATCCTTGCCTGATGCTCATAGTAACCTTGAATGGTTTAGTCAGTTCACTGTCATGTATTGCCTGGCAGGTCATATTTTCATAGACGCTCTGAATGATGCTCACAAATTTCTGAGGCTTTCCATAGTGGCATAGCAGCTTCCATAAACCTGTTTTATCCACGGCATCAAATGGTGTGGATTTTTGGAAATCCACACCATTCATATGAAGTGGTGACTGCCATTCAATCAGCAGTTCTGTGATGATATGCAAAATTACTATTGGATCATACATGATTTCTCCTGTCCAAACCCTGCCTGTTCTTGTCATAACCTTGAATCTACCCCTTTCTTTACTCTGTCTAGAATAGTACATTTGAACACCTCACTTGGGATACACAACAATTGAATGCAGGCTGCCCCTCTGGTTTTTACACT
Organism: Eretmochelys imbricata; assembly: GCF_965152235.1. Classification (NCBI taxonomy): domain Eukaryota; kingdom Metazoa; phylum Chordata; order Testudines; family Cheloniidae; genus Eretmochelys; species Eretmochelys imbricata. The sequence continues at coordinate 144,957,661 of NC_135575.1, forward strand.
GATTGAGGTCTCCTTTCTTGAACACGTTCACCATAGAACCCTTTTCCCATTCATTTGGTATTTGCCCATCTCTTTTGTAAGAGGCCTATCAAAACGGCTGCTGTGTTCTTCACACCTGCTGTAAGATCCTCCTTTGGAAAGTTATCTAGATCTGTTGCTTTTCTGCTTTTTAATCAATTGACTGCCCTCTCTGCTTCTGCTCTGGGGAGAGGTCCTCGTTCCATGCCCAGATCTCCTCTTCTCTAGCTAGGGGATTGGCCACCGGCTCACCATTCAAAGGCTGCCATCACCAAGCTAAAACAGATGACAACACAACAAGAGTTTAGAATTGTGCTAGCAAATAGATACTGGATGTTTGAAGATGAGGGAATGGTAGACGGCAAATGGAAACAGCTAAAGGAAACTTTCACCAAAACTTTTGCAGTGCTGGGATTCGGGAAGAATCATCCCAACAAACGGTTATCGGAGGAGACATAGCAGAAAATAGGAGAGAAACACAAAACTAAACTGAAACAAGAACAAGCGACTCCAGGAGGAACGTGCCATAAAGAACAAAGAGAGCGAAAAGAGTGCTGGGAAAGACAAACAGGTTCACAGCATTAAACGCTGAAGACACTGTCCATCGTTAGACAGTTGTCAGCAGGAAAATAACAATAGCAACTGACCAGCTCAAGACAATGAGGACAGCTTAATAATAAAGACATTGGAACAATTACATCGATGGATACAGCACTTTAGTCATCTACTTAGCCTAAGCCCTGTGCCAGCACCGGTCTCTCAGCCAGCTGGGGATATGAAAGCCTCCCTGGACTCAAGGCCATTTATTAGCGAGGTCGGACTGTATCCACTCCCTCAGTGTCTCTCCCTCATCACCCTTAACCAGAGCTCCCCACATCCCTGTCTCGCCTCACATGTTCCCACTGGGGCCATTGTTCGTTCCAGAGACAGCAGCCAGTAAAACCCTTTGGGATGAAAGAGCAAGAGACGGCTCAAATCCACAGTCACCTGGCACGTGGGTGTCCCTATGCTGCATAACACAGCACCCCTCAGATCCTCGCACTCCTAAAGCCCAGGCCCTGCCCACTGGAACCAAAGGAGAGTCTCCATTCGCTGTTCGCACGATAGGGGACGTGACACACAGCTGAACAGTTCTCAGTCCACCCACTAGAGGACAGCAACGTGCACCAGCTCATTAGTTATTTGGAGAAGGACAGGTCAGTGTCCGTTTTCTGGGAGCTCATTGGCTGAGGAGAGTAGGTTGTAAAGCAACTTTACTGCACTTCTGGGAAAGAGCTATTTGGTGACTGATTACTCTGTAGTATCCTTCCTAATTGCTGACTTCCCCGTGCTCCGATTGGCTGAGAGGGGTCCCATGGCACGGCACTGACGGTCTCCTCCCGTTGCAGGGTGGGGCTGCTGACCTGGTGACTGCGGATGACTCCGGGGCTCTGTGTGTCTGGAGGTCCAAGGAGGAGTTCTCCCTGCTCACCAAAATCTCTGCCTTTGGGTAAGGCCGGGCAGGGGGCTCCCACAGCTCCTTGGGGCAGTGAGATGAGCCCAGTGTCCTCCCCCTGGGCCCTGCTAGAGGTGGGCCCCAGGTGATGGGGGAGGAATACCTGCAGAGAGGTCACTCTGATGCAGTGGGGACAGTGTGTTGGGGGGGAGGGGGAAGCCCAGAACTACCCCGCCCCCCCACCAAGTGGAGCAAGTGTGGCTGACGCGTCTCCTTTGTGCCCAGGTGGACCTGCTCCTCGGTGAAGCTGTGGAACGGGGTCATTGCTGCTGGCTATGGGAATGGGCAGATCCGGCTGTACGAGGCCTCGAGCGGGGCCCTTCGTGCCACAGTCAGCGCCCATGCTCGCTGGATCTATGCCCTGGACCTGGCACCCCTGACGGGGAAGGTAAACCTGCCCAAGGCCTCCCAGGCAGTCCCCCAGCTGCACAGCGCCCCCTGCCAGCCTGCCAGCCAGCCAGCCTTCTGAACCCAGCCTGGCTCATCTCCTCTGCCTGCCTGCCTGAATCCTCCGCTCTGGCTGGGACGAGCTGCAGCTCCCACACTAGCCAGCAGGGGGCACACACATACCATTGCATTCTGCTGCCCTCTGCCCCAGGTGGTGCCTGCTGTCCTGCCCCAGGGAGAGAGGCCCCAGCCCCAGAGCCAGTGGGCCAAGGAATAGAACTGCCTCAGCTGCTGCATGCAGCAGGCTTCACCTGTGCTGGGAGGCTCTGCTCCCTGCACAGTGGGCCCGAGCTCAGAGCCCCCCAGCCACCCCGGGAGCCTGCAGCCCCCCTCACCGCCTCTGTTCTGCCTCCCACTGCAGCTGCTGTCGGGTGCCGAGGATTCCTATGTCCAGATCTGGAAACTCAGCCGGAGCCCAGACACCGGGGACATTGAGGTGAGGGGCCAGTGCTGTGATGTTCACACACCCCTGCAGAGAACCGTGGGGTCTAATGATCTGAGCATGGGGCTGAGAGCCAGGAGCTCCTCTGTTCCAGTCCTGGCTCTGCCATGGACTCTCAGTGCAACCTTCAGCCAGTCACTGCTCCGTTGTGCCTCAGTTTCCCCCCTGTGAAATTCCACCACTGCCACAAGGAGCTGTGAGGCTGAGCTGGGACTAGGTGGTCTAGTGGAGCAAAAAGGCCACAGAGGATCCTGGGGCAAGAATAGGTGAGGGGCCTAGGCCCCCTTCCTGATTCCAAAAGCCACCTCCCTCACAGCCTCAGTCCAGCTCACCACTGCCCCTGCCTAGTTCCCTCAATCCATGCACCCCTCCAGGGCTTTTAGCTCCCCTCCTGCCCCCACTGCTCTGATCCACCCCCCAGCTGTGGTTCAGAGGTTCCCACTAGTCTCCTCCAGCTCTGCACCAACCCCTGCCCACTCCCCTATCCTCCTGGCTCTGATCCAAACTCCCCAAGCTGCCCTCCAATCCCCATCCCCCACCCTCAACAGCTCCACCCAGGTTTGATCTAGCTCCCCCTCCCCCAACCCTCCCAAATTCCCCACACTTCCATGCTGCACACAAAACAGCCAATGCTTTTACCTTGCCCTCTGTCTCTGGGGGGGCTGTCTGACCCACATCTAGAACCCCCCCACTCCCCTGCATGTTCCCCCACACTATGATTCCCCACACCTCTGCACCTCTTTGCCAGTTGCTGATGCCAGAGGGGCCCCCTTATCCCAGCCACCCTCCTGCCCCATGGGGCCAGCTTGTCGTACTCTCCCAGCAGCCCCTCAGTGGGGCCCCCATAACTCCATGGGCCCTGGCGTGACCACACCCCTTGTGCTATTCCAGTTCTGTCACTGAGGTGCTGAGTGTGATCTCCTCTTCCCTCCACAGGGCCCGCCCTGCTACCCCTGCCCCCAGCCTACACCTCTGTCAGCTGCCCATAGCTGCTCTGTCTGCCCCTGCTCTCCCCCTCTTCCACTGACCACATCCTCCTCCCCACTGAAATCCCTCTGAGCCAACTGGCTGGCAGCCTGGGGAGGCCATGCTTTGCCTCCCTTTCCCTTGGCGCTGCCCCAGGCCTGGGGCTGGTGTTGCAGCAAGGGAGGGGCTGGATGCTGGGGAGGGGAGAGAGACCCCAAGCATGGTTCTTGTATCCCTGTGACATTCCAGCCCCCAACGTTTAGACGAAACACGGCCGTGTCCTCTTGCTGCAGCCTGCAGGGGGCGCCTGCACGCGAGGGGGCCTCGTGCCCATCCCCCTGGGGGAGTGCGGGAGTCCAGGCGAGGCTGCTGCGGGGAAGCCTGGGGGCCCGGCTGGGCTGCGTGGTCCAAGGGTGCTCTCTCCTGCCCCCTGCAGATCGAGCACTGCCACTCGGAGTGCGTGCCTGACACCCAGCTCTGCGGCGCCCGCTTCTGTGACCCCGAGGGAAACTCCTTCGCTGCGACCGGCTACGACCTCAGCGAGATCGTCCGCTATGGCCAGGTCTAGGCTGCCCCGCCGCAGGGGGGCTTTGAGCGCAGGGCAGGCGGTTCCCATGAGGGGGGCAGGGAGGTACCTGCAGGCACTGTGCTGCTGCAGCATGTTCCAGCCCCCCCGCTAATGGGGCACTGCAGCTGTGACTCCGGGCCTCTGTGCAGAGACCCCAGGCTCCTGTTTACAGGGGCTGGGGCAGCAGCATGTGGCTGAGGATGCCCCCACCTGGGTGGAGATCAGACATAGTGGGGGGAGCTGAATCGTCCAGAGCTGGGTGGGAACCCCCTCTGCTCTGGGGGAGAGCCGCCATTGACATGGGGGGACATGCACAAAGAACAGGGGGTGGTGCTGCAGTGACTAAATGGAGCCCAGATCTCTTCAAACTTCAGAGTCTCTTTGGCCAGACACCTGCTCACCCCCCCCCGGCTGCTCATCGCCCCCCACACCCCCACGTCCATGCTGTTTCTTCCCTAGGGGCAGGCAGCTGCTGTCACCTGCCTGTGGCTGCTCTGTCATGCTGCGCCCCTTGCCCAAGGCCCCTGCAGGCTGTGATCCCCTCTGCTCCTGTATGGAGACCAGAGCCTGGCGAGGTGCAGAGCTGGGCCTCCCCCAGGCAGGCCCTGATTTGTGGGGTAGGGGTACAGTAGCTGAGGAGGTGTCATCCTTCATTCTGAGGCAGGGGCAAATGAATCTCTGGTCCTGTGGGGCCCACCCAGCTCCTTTCCTCCTCTGAACTCGGGCTGCAGAGAGCTCTCGCTGAGGCACAGACCCAGGGCCTCTGCACAGCAGCTGGGTCTGTGCCCTAGGACGCCCGGGGCAGTCTCACCACTCTGCTCTCCAGGTCACTGTAGCATCCCCGGGGCCATAATCTCACTTCAGTCTCGGCACAGCTCCATGTCTGTGTCAAAGTCCCTGATGCTACTGGGGCATTGCACAGCTTCTGAGCAGGCCCCAAGCTCGGAGCAGTCGGCACTGAATGTGGCTGGCAGCATGAGAGGCAGCATGTCCGAGAACACACAGCACTTGACTGGGACTCAGGAGACCTGGGTCTATTCCTGGCTCTGCTGCATGACCTTGGGCAAGATGGTGCTCTGTGCCTCAGTTTCCCCATTTGTAAAATGGGGACAACCACGCTACCTTCCTGTGTCAAGCACAGTGAGACCTACAGCTGGAAAGTGCTAGATCAGAGCTAATACCATTAGCTGAACAGATGTGGTTTTCATAGAATCTCAGGGTTGGAAGGGACCTCAGGAGGTCAGCTAGTCCAACCCCCTGCTCAAAGCAGGACCAATCCCCCATAGTTGCCCCAGATCCCTAAATGGCCCCCTCAAGGATTGAACTCACAACCCTGGGTTTAGCAGGCCAATGCTCAAACCACTGAGCTATCCCTCCCCCCAACTGTGCCCTCAGCTGCCTAGAGGGGGTGCCATCTCAGTAACCACCCAGCTGGGGACAGGCAGGGCGCATCTGTTGACTGCCCTGGACTGACATGGGATCAGCTGCTGCGCTCAGCTCCCACTGCAGCCTCCCCCAGGGCAAGGAAGCTGCAGGAGGCAGGCTCCCCCTAGGAGCCCCTCACGGGCTGGATTGTCCCTGCATGCACCCTGCCCCAGGCTTCGCTCTGGCTCTCAGCCCCAGATACTGCCCCCTGAAGAGCTGCAGGGAGGAGACTGCAGTTTTGGGGCTTGGAGCTGGTATGGCCTGGCTGAGGGGAGGCAGGGGCTATATGTAGCCCCTCTCCAAGGGGGTGGTGATATGCCCCTTTGGGCACAGGCTACAGCCCCTGCCGCCCCAGCCTGCCAGGAAGGCTCTCAGGTGACAGAGTGTTTGAGGCTGTGTGTAGAAATACTTGTCAATCAGGGCAGGGGCCCCTCCTGCGGGGCAGTTTGTCTCAGAAAACCAGGGAAGCCGGCAAGCAGCACAGAGGCCCCTGGCTGGCCCGAGAGGCCGGCATTCTCCTGCGGTCGGGAAAAGTGCATGACATTTCCCTTCCTCCGCTGCTCATGGGCCGCGCCGGCCCTGCAGCTGGACACACGGTGGGGCCCTCGGCCTGCCGCTAGCCTTTGGGGTCCTTGACTGTAGTACCAATAGACCTAATTAGGTACAGTGCTGAAATAGGGGGTTAACCCCGCTGTCTGGGCTAAGTCCTAGCTCTGATTACTCCTGTTCAGCGCCCCATAGCCCCTGTAGTGTGTTAAACGCAGCATGCTTTGACCGTGTAGCGTTTGTGTGTGTGTGTGCTGTTAAACAGCTGCCAGTGCTCACCCCAGAGGTGGCTGCATTTCACCAGTGGGTGTATGTAGAATGCTGGAGGAGAAGTGAAACTTGCTGTCTCTCCTCCAACCCAGCCCTGCTGGCATGAGGCTTTGAAACCCTCACCCCTCCCGAAACTGCCCCTGGGCCCATGCGTTGTCTGGGCCCTGGGCTCCATCATCCTTCTGCTGGGCTTGGCCCTGCAGCACATGCAGGGGAGCTGGGGCATAGGGCCCTTGACATAGGTTCACTCTGGAGCCCAGGGCGCGCGGCTGCTGCCATAAATCAGCTTAAACCCTCCCTCCTCGAGTGCCTGAGCTCATTTATTGGCGGGGGAGGGCCTCTGGGGCGAAGGTGGGGAGCCTGCAGGAGAAGGTTGACAGGGTTTGGGGGTAGGTTGGGAAGCGGAGGGGTCTTTCCTCTCGCTGCAGTGGAACTCCTTGCCAGGGGATGCTGTGAAGGCCACAAGTATAACAGGGCTCAAAAAAGAACTAGATAAGTTACTGGAGGCTAGGTCCATTGCTGGCTGTTAGCCAAGACTCTCAGCGACGCATGAGAAAAGACGGTTACTCACCTTCTTGTAACTGTTGTTCTTCAAGAGGTGGTGTTCACGTCCATTCCAATCAGGTGTGTGCACGCCACGAACACAGTCAGGAACTTTTCCCCTCAGCAGCTCCTGTCAGGTCAGCTATAGAGCCCCCTGGAGTGGTGCCTTCTTGGCGCTCGATATATGACCCACCGACCCGACCCCACTTTGGTTCCTTCTTGCCGGCTACTCTGACAGAGGGGAAGGAGGGTGGGTTTGGAATGGACGTGAACAACGCATCTTGAAGAACAACAGTTACGAGAAGGCGAGTAACTATCTTTTCTTCTTCAAGTGATTGTTCACGTCGCTTCCAATCAGGTGACTCCCAAGCTCTCCCATGGGGGTGGGTTTGGAGTTAAGGAATCGCTGATCGGAGCACTGCTCTACCTGAGAGCTGCGTCATCTCGAGCATGCTGGGTGCTGGCATAGTGGGTGGCAAAAGTATGCACCGAGGACCAGGTCGCTGATCTGCAGATCTCTTGGATGGGCACCTGGGCCAGGAAATCTGTGGACGAGGCTTGAGCTAGTGTCGAGTGGGCCGTTATAGCCAGGGCTAGAACCTTGGCAAGGTCATAGCAGGCACAGATGCAGTCTGTAATCCAGGAAGAACTGTGTTGTGAGACCGGAAGCCCTTTCATCTGATCCACCACCGCCACAAACAGCTGGTTCGACTTCCTGAAAGGCTTTGTGCGCTCAATGTAGAATGCTAGCGCTCTCTGCACATCGGGTGAGTGAAACCTCTGTTCCTGTGCATTAGCATGTGGCTTGGGATAGAAAACATAGAAAAATGTCCTGGCCGCTGTGGAATTGGGATACCACCTTGGGCAGGAAGGCTGGGTGCGGCCTCAGCTGTACCTCGTCCTTGTGGAAGGCTGTGTAAGGGGGCGTCGGAGGTTAACGCTTTTAACTCCAACACTCTCATGGCCAATGTGAAGGCAACCAGAGAGATACAGAAGGGAATATGTAGCCAGTGGCTCGAATGGGGCTCCCATAAGCCTAGCTACGACCAGGTTGAGGTTCCAAGCTGGTACCGGTGGGCGAGACTGAGGTATAGCTGGTCCATGCTCTTAAGGAAACAGCCTACCATAGGGTTGACGAATACGGAGCGCCCCAACTCTCCCAGGTGGAACACTGGGATAGCCATGAGGTGTACCCTGATGGATGATCCGGCCAGGCCTTGTTGCTTCAGATGCAGTAGATAGTCTAGGATGAATGGTATAGTTGCCTGAAGTGGGGATACGCTACTGTGATCGCACCAGCCTGAGAGCCTTTTCAATTTGGCCAGGTAAGTGGCCCTAGTGGAAGGTTTCTTGCTACCAACCAGCACCTCCCTCATCGATTCCGTGCATTGGAGCTCCATTGGGTTTAACCATGAAGCTTCCAAGCCATGAGATGGAGAGACTGGAGGTCTGCATGAAGGAGGCGACCGAGGTCCTGTGTAATCAGAACGGGGAGGAGTGGCAGCACGATCGGGGTGTCCATTGACCGCATAGTGTATCAACGTTGGTGTGGCCACGCAGGAGCCAGCAGAATTACCTCCGCCTTATCCCTGCAGATCTTGAGGAGAACCTTGTTGAGGAGTGGTATCGGAGAGAAGACATACAGTAGATGGTTCCCCCAGTGCATCATGAACGCATCCGAGATTGATCCTGGGTTGTGTGTTTGGAAGGTGTGAAACATTGGACACTTCCTGTTGCTCCTGATGGCAAATAGGTCTACCCAGGAAAACCCCCACCTTTGGAAGATGTCGTGTATGGCGTCCAGCTGGATGGACCATTCATGACTGTGGAACAACTGGCTGAGGTGGTCTGCAAGCTTGTTGCATGCTCCCGGGAGACGGGACGCCTCTAGGTGGATGGAGCGAGCTACACAAAACTCCCACAGCTGGAGAGCCTGCTGACAGAGAGGGGAGGAGTGGACTCCGCCCTGCTTGTTTATGTAAAACATGGCGGTGGTGTTGTCAGTCAACACCGCCACGCAATGACCTCGCAATATCGTATGGAAGGTCTGGCAGTTCAGTCTCCTCACTCTGAGCTCCTTTATATTGATATGGAGCAGGATCTCGGACTGCGACCACATGCCCTGGGTCTGTAAGTGTCCTAGGTGGGCCCTCCCAACCCAGGTCTGCCGCGTCTATTACTAAGGTCATGGATGGTTGAGGGGTGGTGAATGGGACTCCTTCGCAGACCATGTGAGGGTCCAACCACCAGCCTAGGGTATCTAAGACTCGCATCGGTATCGTTACTACCGAGTCTAAACTGTCTCAACCCGGCTGATAAGCTGAAGCGAGCTACGCCTGGACTGGCCTGACACTCAGCCTGGTGTGCCTGGCCACATAGGTGCATGCCGCCATGTGTCCCAGGAGGCTGAGGCCTGTCCTCGTGGTTGTGGTGGGGTATCGTCTGAGCACCTGAATGACGTGTGACAGTGTTTGGAATCTGGGCTCTCGCAGGATAGCTCTTGCCTGAACCGAGTCCAGCGCTGCCCCGATGAATTCTATTTGTTGGGTGGGTGACAACATTGACTTGTCCACATTGAGGAGGAGACCTAGTCTCTGGAAGGTGTCTCTGACTAACCGACCTGGGACTCCACCTGCTCCCTAGAGCGCCCCCGCAGCAGCCAGTTGTCAAGGTCGAGATACACCTGCCTCTTGCGGAGAAAGGCCGCGACCACGGGCATGCACTTGGTGAACACCCCAGGGGCTGTTGATAACCCGAATGGGAGCACCGTGAACTGATGATGTATGCAGTTGACAACAAACCTCAGGAAGTGTGGTGAGGAGGCCAGATGGCTGTGTGGAGGTACGTGTCTTTCACGTCGAGGGCAGCGTACCAGTCCCCCAGATCCAGGGAAGGGATAATTGTGCTCAGGGAGAGCAGTGGAACTTTAACTTCACCATGAACTCGTTGAGTCCTCGCAGGTCTAAGGTGGGTCTGAGACCCCCCCCTTGGCTTTGGGGATTAGGAAGTATCAGGAATAGAATCCCTTGCCCCATAGCTCCTGAGGAACCTCCTCCTCTTCCGCTCCCGGGGCGAGGCATGCCTGCACCTCCTGGATAAGGAGTTACTCATGAGAGGGGTCCCTGAAGAGGGAGGTGGGAGGGAGGTGGGAGGGAGGGGAGGAGCAGAATTGGAGAGAATATCCCACTTCTACTGTGTGAAGAACCCAGGGGTCTGATTTTATATGGGACCACACACAGTAGAAGTGGGATAGATGGTTCAGAAAGCGGGGGGAAAGATCCAGGATAGTGCCTAGTATGCCGTCTTCGGGCGTCCCTTCAAAACCCTTCCTTGGAGCCCGACAATGGCTTGGTCGGGCCCTGCCCTTAGCCTGAGGGAGGGTTGGAAGGTCTACGTCTATTATTCCTGCCCCTATGGCACTATGTATCCTGCCTTGGGCGAGGCTTCTGCTGCTGTTGGGGTTGAGGCTTGAAGGGTATTCTCTGGGTAGCAGGAGTGTGCATCCCCAGAGATTTCATAGTTGCCCTTGAGTCCTTTAGGCTGTGGAGCCTCGAGTCGGTCTGGTCCGAAAACAGCCCTGTACCCTCAAAGGGAAGATCCTGCAGGGTCTACTGAACTTCTGGGGGAAGCCTGGACCCTTGGAGCAAAGCGGTTCTCCTCATGATTACCCCTGAGGAGTGGAGGTACATGCCGCAGAGTCAGCCAAGTCGAGGGAGGCCTGCAGGGATGCCCTGGCTACTGCCTTCCCCTCCTGACCAGAGCCGAGAACTCAGCCTTTGACTTAGTGGGGAGCAACTCCTTGTATTTGGGCATAGTTCCACAAGTTAAAGTTTTACCTGCTGAGGATAGCTTGTTGGTTAGCTATCATCAGCTGTAGGAGTCCCCGGGTGATGCCCTGGAACTGCTCCCTACGAAGCCAGTCAGGACTCTGGGGCAGTCTCCTTTCTGTGAGCAGCCTGTCTGCAAGACACACAGCTCACACAGCTCACGCCTTCCTGGGCCTGACCTCAGAGCATTCGGCATCCTCTGCCCCTCCATGCGCTTCCCACAGCGAGTCCGCCCAGGCGGGGTCCTAGGGAAGCCAGAGGGTCCTGGACCCCAACTTTGCAGTCAGACGGGACTCTCAGCCAGCCAGTAAAACAGAAGGTTTATTAGATGAGAGGAACATGGTCTAAAACAGAGCTTGTAGGTGCAGAGAACAGGACCCCTCAGCCGGGTCCATTTTGGGGGGGCAGTGAGCCAGACAACCCCGTCTCCACTTCACTCCATGTCCCCAGCCAGCCCCAAAACTGACTCACCCTCCAGCCCCTCCTCCTCTGGGCTTTGTCCCTTTCCCGGGCCAGGAGGTCACCGGATTCCTTTGTTCTCCAACCCTTTAGCTCTCACCTTGCAGGGGGGAAGGGCCCAGGCCATCAGTGGCCAGGAAACAGGGTGTCGGCCATTCTCTGTGTCCAGACCCCTGCACACACCTGCCCTCTAGGGCTCTGCAAGGATCATACACCCTTATCCCACCCTCTAGATACTTAAGAACTGCCTAGGGGAAACTGAGGCACCCCCACACTATTCAGAGGAAACCTTAAGAACAGTCCTGCTTTGTCACACCCCCCCGCAGCATACTTTTCTGCCAAAGAGATCCATACGTTTGGCTTCTTTAGCCTTAGGAGCCAGTGCCTGCTGGCCCGGTGCTCCTTCTCATTTACGGCCGAGACCACCAGGGAGCAAGGGTGTGGGTTGGAGAATAAGAACTCATATCCCTTGGAGGGAACAAAGTATTTTCTCTCCACACTCCTGGCAGTGGGCAGAATGCAGGCTGGAGTCTGCCACACAGTATTATAATTGTTGTAAACAGTTTTAGTGACCAGCAACGTCACTCCAGAATGTCTACCACTGAGTCCTCTGACTTGATGACTTCCTCCACCTGTAGGCCCATGTTAGGGATTAGGTTAGGGTTGGATGCTGGAGAACGGCTCCTGTGTTCCAGTGCCGTGTCTTGGTGCTGGCCAAGAGAGGGTGACAGCGACTGACCCCTCGGCGCCGGAGACACAGATTCTCGCACTCCCTGGGCTAGGCAATCCTGTACCAAGGCCAGGGCCGGGGGGTGTTGCAGTGATGTAGACCGGGAATGGTGCTGGTCCGGTGACAAAGAGCATCGTCATCGCAGGCTTGCCTCTAGATGGGCCCGAGCCGGCTGCAAGCGGCGCTGGAGGCTTCTCTCTGACGGCTGGGGCTGAGGTGTGGTACTCTCTAAGTTCCTTCGCAGCCTCAAAGGTGTCGGGTGGAGGAGGGCTCCAACTCCTCCACCAGGTACTGCCCCGCCAGACAGTCACTGCAGGCTGGGCTCAGCGGTGCCAACTGGGGTGCTGGACTCAGCGGCACGAGCTCTTGCTGCTTGGAAGTAGAGTCCTTCCTCTGAGGCAGCAAAATCTCCCCGGCTGGTCTCACTCTCTGAGGAGAGCACCCTCTGCTCGCCTTCTGATGGTGCTTGTGGGGCACAGCTCTGTGCTGCCGTGCCAGGGATCTCCGGTACCAAGGTCTCTAGCCAGAGTCCTTCCTCGGTACCGATTCGCAGAGCGACGCTGGGGTGCTCCGCACTGAGCTCGGGCCTGGGCCTTGGCAGTCGGGTGCCGCTGGACGGAGTGCCGCTTCCATTAACAGCCGCTTCAAACGGAAGTCACGTTCCTTCCTCGTCCTGGGCTTGAAAGCCTTGCAGATCTTGCAGCGCTCAGACTATGCGCCTCCCCTAGACCAGTGCTTCCGATGTGGGGGACCGGCAGTTTCTTTTTCCAATGTGTGCGCAGACCAGCAGCCGCTGGCTCGCGGACTGGCACCGGTCCGCGGACCGCCACTTTGAGTATTACTGCCTTAGACACCTCTGGGCATAGGCTTCGTGCCTACACTGCAAGATTTAAATCCCTGGGCTTGAGGCATGCCCTGAAGCCCAAGGCGGGGTGAGGGGAGAATAACCCACTCACCAAGTCTGTCCTAACTACAGATAAACTAACTACAAAACAAAGCTGGGTCGGACTCCGTAATCGCCAAGGGCCACTTGCAAGCAAGCGAAACACAGTTCCAGCGCCTCCACGGACAGTAAGAAAGAACTGAAGGGGGGTCAGGGCGGCAGGGTCATGCACTGAGCGCCATGAGGGCGCCGCTCCAGGGGCTCCCTCGCCTACCCGCTGGGAGCTGCTGAGGGAAGAAGTTTCCAACGACCGTGCACGCGGTGCGCGCACCCCTGCTTGGAATGGACGTGGACGCTCACTCGAAGAAGAACATAAGAGCGGCCAGGCTGGGTCAGACCGAGGGTCCACCCAGCCCAGTGTCCTGTCCGCCGCCAGGGCCAGGGGCCCCAGAGGGAATGAAGAGAACAGGGCATCACCAAGTGACCCATTCCCAGGGTCTGGTAAGCAGGGGCTAGGGCCACCATCCCTGCTAATCCAGGCTAATAGCCACTGATGGACCTGTCCTCCAGGAAGGTATCTAGACTCTGGGGCCAGAGGCTGGGCCTGGGTTGACGGGGGTGGCTCACTGGGTAACTGCCCTGCTCTGTTCACTGGGCGGAGCCGCAGGACTGGTCTCCTGTGCGGGGGGGCTCCGGGCTGTGGACTCAGGGGGGGCTTCTTGCAATCCTGCGCCGTGGCCCTTCCCTGCTCTCCCCCGCACGCACTGGCCTGCAGCAGGGCCCTCCAGCTTCCCACGGCGGGCCCCACCCTTTGTGGGGAGTGAAGGGGTTAACCCCAGTGACTGACAGGCCTTTGAGCCAATCGCTGCTCCCGGCCGGGCCCAGCACGCCTTGTCCTGTCTGCGGCAGCCTCGCGCGTGTGCACGGTCCGGTCCGGCCCGGTCCAGCCGTGGGGCGCCCTGGCTCTGCCCGGCTCCCGGGACCTGCGGGAGGCGGGGCTGCCCGGGCCGGACAGGGCCCGGTGTGAGTCCGGTCCCGCGCTGCGTGTGAACGGGGGGCGCCCCTGGGGGCTCGGGGGCCGCAGACGCTGCAGCTCCTTGGCCGGCTGCAGCCTGAGCCGGGCCCGGGGGCTCGGGAGAAGCCCCGCGGCGCCCCCTCGTGAGCCGGGCCCGAGCCGGCTGCAGCGCCCGCCTCCCCCAGTCCGCGCCCGGCTGGGCCCCCCGCGCCGCACCCTGCGGCCGGGCCCCCACGGGCGGAACCGCGGCTCGGCTCTGGCCTGCGGGGGAAGCTGCCGGCGCTCAGCGGCTCGGACCCCGGCCCGGCTGGCTCTGCTCTGGGCTAGAGGGAGCCTCGCTGCCCGGCCCCTGAGCCCGGCCCGGCCCCACGGCCCCACGCATCCGCCCAGCCCGGCCCCGGGGCTGGAACGGCAAGGCTGGGTGCCACCAGGCGGGAGCCTGGCACAGGGTGAGCAACGGGCTGCAGCCCGGCCTGCTGCAGGCTCCTGCCCTGGGCCTGTGGCACAGCCTGGGCTCAGGGAGGCAGACGTTTCCAATCCCCTTTGCAAGGGGCCAGCCCTGCATGGAGAATCAGGCCCAGGCCCCAGCTTGGCCCATCCCCAGGAAGCCTGGCCCAGAGCCTCATGGCCCTGGCTCCTGCTCCCCCTACCCCTACCCCTGCAAGGGCAGGTTCAGTGCAGCTGTTTTCATGCCCAGGCAGAAGCTGCAGCCTATGGCCCCACCCCTGGCTGGGCTGCCTCCCCCAGTAGTGCCGAGAGGCATGGAGGAGATGGTGCTGGAGGCTTTGGTATGAGCACATCCAGTTACCCAGGCCCCATCCGCCCACTGCGCCAACCCAGCCATCACCGAAACCCGTCCGTGGCCCAGCTCCGTGCAGGAACTTCAGTCAGTCGCACTGCAGCCGTTGCTGGGGAGGACCCACCGTTCGGAGAAAGGAGCACAGCACCTTCCAGCAGTTTGGGCAGCTGCAAGTACGGTAATCTGACTGCTACCGTACCGCCATGGCCCACTGGGAGCTGCGGGAACGTGCAGCGTGACACCAGGGCAAAGCTTTGAGAACAGGCCCGTCAGTCTAGCAGAGGAAAGTCTAACATGATCCAAGGGCTAGAAGTTGAAGACAAACTCAGACTGGAAATAAGGCGTAAATTTAACAAGTGTAATTGATTAGAAGAACAAGTCACCCCAGACCATGGTGCATTCTCCATCACCAGCACTTCTCACAGCAAGACGGGATGGTCTAGAACAGCTGCTCCAGGAATTAGGGTGAGGCAGGTCTGTGGCCCCTGGTACAGTCAGACTAACTGAGCAGAGTAGGCCCTCGTAGCCACAGAATCTATTAATGTTTCCTTGTACCCTCCATCTGTCTTGTGCAGCATGGCTGCTGGGCCACGGTGCCAGCAAAAGAGAGCTCTCCCCTCAGCAGGGCAAAACGCGGGCAGAGAACCAGGACAGCGCTATCCACGGGGGCACTGCACGTGCTGTAACTTACAGCGCTCAGTAGGGGGCTCTACCGCACCCTGCGGAACACTGACACTAGCTGTAGTGTAGACGAGCCCCTAGCCTGCCAGCTCTTTGGGGAAGAGACCATAACAGTGCTGTGTTTGTCCACCACCGAGCAGGAGGACCTGGCCCCGGCTAACGGCTGGGTACAGTGCCTTCAGCAGTAGGGTCAGGGCCCTCCCCTGGCTCAGCCCTGGGTCAGAGACACGCTAGTGGGCTCTTCTGAGAGGTCTCCCCTCCTAGCAGCGACCTACTTCTTGAGTGCTCATGAGCACGAATGGGGGGGTTGAGCCTAAGGGCATTAGTGCAGGAAGCCTAGAGGGCACAGCAAAACCTGCCCCTTGCCCGAGCCAGCCTGCTTCCACAGCAGGAGCTAAGCCACCCCCAGGAGCCCGTCCCACCCAGCCCTGAGCTCTCCAAACACAGAGAGGCTCTCAGCCACCTGGGGCTGCACTTCAGGGTCCCACGACCTCCGGCCCTGCACTTAATCCACCCTGACCCCATTCTCCCATGGCCCTGGCTCTCCAGGCCGCACTCGAGCCCTACCCGGAGCAGCGCAGTTAAGCCGAGCTGATTTCCCCGTGCAGCGCAGCCCACACTCTCCCCTGGGCCCCCAGAGAAGCAGCCCCAGGCACATTACAAAAGGTTTTATTAAAGGTTAAAACAGTCCAATACTGCGAGGTGTAAAAAGGCCAGGCTGCGGGCAAGGGCAGTGCTGGGCCAGCTCACAGTGGTTAGAAACGTGGATACAAACAGCCCTTTCGTCGGAGTGAGGTGACGGCTCAGCAGGGGAACGGTGTGCTCCGTGAGGCCTGGCAGGAGCCGGGATCCATAGAAAAGTGTAAAAACCATTGTGCAGGTGGCAAGCGCAGCCCCGGGGAGGGGGAGCCCTGCCAGCACGGGGCAGTTCCCTTAATGCACCATAGTGTAGAAAAAGGGGAGGGCCATAGCCCAGGCTCAGGGCACCTCCCGGAGGACGACAGGGACCCAGCCCCTCCCAGGAGACAGGGTGAGTTGGGGAAGAGGCTTGTAGTGTCAAAGGCACAGAGAGGAGCCAGTCAGGGGCTCTGGGCTGCCCTGGCCCCAGAGCAGGCAAAGCACAAAGGGGGAAGGGCGGAGCTTCTACAACTACCAAAACCACACACACATCTCCTGCCCAAACCCAGCTCCCACATGCACCCCCAGAGCTCAGACCCTCAACTGCAGCTCTGGCCCCAGCTGCATCCCACAAGTACCCACCTCTGCCCCCCCATCACTACTCTGGGGGTCTCCCAGGGGCAGGGAGAAATCCTCCCCCCACTCTTCCCCACCCTCCCCCTGCCACCCACAGCTCCCCACCACTCAGCTCACTGAGCCAACCCCCCCGCACAGCTCTGCTGCCCGAGGCCTCGGGGGAGCCTGGACCAGGGAGAGGAGATGCAGGCCGGACCCTGCAGGGGTCAGAGTGCTGCTCTGAGGTCCCTCGGGGGGCCCCGGCAGCACCCCCACCATCAGGGAAGGAGGGCAAAGCCAGCCTCCCCCACACAGCTGGGTGCCCCTCCCCAGAGCACAGTGGAGTCGGGAAGGCAGCCCCCACTCCTGCTAGATCACACGCAGCCCCCAGCTGCACTGGGTTTGGGCCCCTGCAGGGCCATGGGACGAAGGCACCGCCAAGCTGCAGCAGAGCCACAGATGTAAACTAAGGGCAGCAGCGGCCAGGAGCCCCGCCGGTGCAGGCAGGCAGGGACAGCTGCAGCGCCCAGGAGCCCCGCCGGTGCAGGCAGGCAGGGACAGCTGCAGCGCCCAGGAGCCCCGCCGGTGCAGGCAGGCAGGGACAGCTGCAGCGCCCATGGAAGCGGGAACGAGGGGCCCTGGCTGGCACGGGCACCCAGCTCCCAGCCCTACCCAGCTCCCCCACCCGAATGGCCCTGGGGCCAAGCTCCCCCGCGGGCAGGGCTCAGGAGACGTGGGGCGAGGGGCGCCAGAAGCACCACGTGCTGCGGGTGCGCTGCTTCCGCAGCAGCTGCTCCTCCAGGTCCCGCTCCTTCTTCGAGCGCAGGTACAGATCCTCCTCCTTCAGGTACCAGACGGGCGGCCAGCGGTGCCTCTCAAAGTGCGCCTTGTTCTCTGCGGGGCAGGAGGGCGTCAGCCCCGACCCCCCGGCTGGCAGGGGGCTAGGACCCCCCATCACACTGCAGAGCAGCCAGCATCACCGCAACCCCCAGCGACCAGGGCAACTGCGCCAGGCTTCAGTCCCTGTCCCGTCCCCCACCCAGCAACGGGCCCAGCGCTGCCTCCCGCCCGGGGAGCTGCTCTGCAACCACTGAGCTCCCTCCCTGGGCCGGGGAAGGCTGCCAGGGCCGACCGGAGGGAAAACAGCACCCTGGCGCCCCCAGGACAACGGGTCAGCAGCCCCAGGGGAGGCCCAGGGACAGGAAAGGAGCCTGGTGACCGCAGAGCCCCAGAAACAGGGAGGGACCCAGAGGAGTACAGAGCGAGCCGCACTGGTAATAGGCTGCAGGTGGGGGGCAGTGACACAGGGGCTCCAGAAGGGCAGATCTCCCCCCACCCCAAAACTGAGCACCTGCAATATTCATGTTCCTCTCCTCAGTGCCAGGGAAGGTGGGTTGTTCGGCAGGAGGAGGGCGGGGGTTAAAATGCAAAGACCCCAGCACGCTGGAAGTAGCTAGCGTGGGTGGTGACAGTGGAAGGTTCGCTCCTGAAATATCCCCAACTCTCTGCACTGACACCTCCCTTTGGGATGAGCAAGAAAGTGGGGAACTGGGGGGTCAGAATGTGGCATGGGGAGCAGGATCTTGAAGACTGGACCACCCTGAGATCTGGGGGGGCTGCTAGGAGCTGGGGCTCAGGCTGGTACCCAGAGGCACAGAGAGGGGCCCTCTGGGAGTTGGGGGTCAGCACCCCACCAGACTTACTGCACGGGAAAGATGAGTTTTAGCTTCCTTTCCCTCCCAACCCAGAAGAGGTTAGCACCTTCCAGCTCCTATTGGCAAGCTGAGATGCCATGCTAGTCTTCCACTGGGTGGCATGATAGAAGATTAGGGTTGGAAGAGACCTCAGGAGGTCATCTTGTCCAACCCCCTGCTCAAAGCAGGACCAATCCCCACTAAATCATCCCAGCCAGGGCTGTGTCAAGATGGGCCTTGAAAACTTTTAAGGAAGGAAATTCCACCACCTCCCTAGGTAACCCATTCCAGGGCTTCACCGCCCTCTGTGTGAAAAAGTTTTTCCTAATATCCAACCTAAACCTCCCCCACTGCAACTTGAGACCATTGCTCCTCGTTCTGTCATCTGCCCCCACTGAGAACAGCCGAGCTCCATCCTCTCTGGAACCCCCCTGCAGGGAGTTGAAGGCTGCTCTCAAATCCCCCCTCACTCTTCTCTTCCGCAGACTAAATAACCCCAGTTCCCTCAGGCCGCCCAGGGGAGAAACAGCCAGGCGGGGGCGGGGGCGGGGGTGGGAAGAACAGCCCCTCCCCCCGGCAGAGTGCCGTGCCAGTCTGGGAAGCCAGGAGACCTCGCGCAGGAGCAGGGATGCAGGCACTCCTGCCACGCCAGCCGGCACCCCGCAGGCAGCGAGGGGGAGCCTGAGCCCCTGGCCTCTTCCCCACCGCGCCCCCCGGCCCGTACCTGGCGCCATGTACTTCATCTCCCTGGGGAAGCGGCGGCAGACGCTGTTGTAGTTGGTGCAGATGTAGTGCAGGCACCAGGCGGCCAGCTGCTGGGCATTGTGGAACTGCGAGAGAGCAGCAGGCTGAGAGCAGGGAAGGGGCCCCGGCCCCACCCACATCCCACGGGCTCCAGGCACTGGGCTGGGTGCCCTGTGACCCACAAAGGGTCTTGGCAGCCAGGCCCTCGCCCCATCAGGCCGCAGCTCTGGGCACCAAGCCAAGGGCCAGGCGGGTAACATGCTGGCGGCCCCAGGGCAGAGGCCAGGTGGCTCCACGTCCCAGCAGGCAGTGCAGCCGGGCAGCGGGAGCCTGGCTGGGGAGGGCAGGCCCTGGGCAGCAGTCCCAGCAGACCTGGACTGAGCACGGCATGCTCCAGATGCCCCAAAACTGCTAGAAGCATCTGGCCCTGGCCAGCATAGGAGACGGGCTACTGGCCAGCTGGGACATCGCTCTGACCCAGGACAGCCGCTCACATTCTCAGTGCCACCACCCTAATCTGAGCGGGGGGAGGAGAAGCCACAGCTCAGACACCCCGAGCCCTGTCCCACCCCACCCTCCCTCTACCTGAGTCATCTCCAGGTAGATGATCACCTGCTGGTCGATCTCCACCTGCTGCACGTAGGCTCGGAGCAGCTCGTCCACAGCATGCTGCTCTGGGAGGGCAGAGACGAGGGGCAGTGAGCCTCCCGGGGGCTCCTGGCTCCGTGCTGGGGCTGCAGGGTCCCAGGCCGAGCCCTGCACGCATGGGGGGGCCCCCTCATGCACTCCCACAATATCAGCTGTTCTGGTGCTTCTGGGAACAGCATGACCCTGCCCTCCATGACCCACCTGCACAGGCAGAGCAGGGTGTTCTTCGTTCCATGTCCCCTGCCCAAGGCCGGACAAAGCCATATGCGGTTCTGTCTCAGCACCGGGCGGGAACAAGGCGCCCACGAGAACCGTCCGGTTTGCAGCTGGCCCAATGGCCTTGCTGTGCGGGGCGGGGGGGAAGCAGGGTGCAGGCTGGCCATGGGCAGCTGCCCCACAGCTCAGGCTGTGCTTGGCGGACAGAACCCAGGCTCTGTGCCGGCCCCACGTGGGCTGCACGAAGGGTCGAGCACTGCCCCAGGGGCCCTTACATAACAGCCTGCGTGTCAGTGACGCTCCAGGGACACATCGACCCGCCGCGGCCGTCAGCCGCGTTATCTTATCGGCGGCTCTCAGGGGAGGCCCGCAGCCCAGCAGCTGGGAGAGGCCGCCTGGGGCCGCGCCGAGCCTCACCGGTGAGGGCCTGCAGCCGTGGCAGACACAGGCGGTTGGTTAGGATCAGCAGCTCCGTGGCATCCAGGCCAGGCGCGGGGGTGAAGTGCCCGGTGTAGAGGAACTCCAGGACGGCACGCAGGCAGGCACGCTTGGTGCCAGGCAGGGAGACCTGGGGGTGACAAGGGGAACCTAAGCGACTCACCCCCAACAACCCCTCCTCCCCCCAGAGCACTCTCTCTCCTTCAGGAACAGGCGTCCCCCTGCATTCCCACAGCCCCCAGCTAGCCCAGCCCTGCTGATGCTTGCGGCTATTCCCCCATTCGCAGGCCTGTCTGCTGGGAACAAGTCGGTTGTAATCCCCCGAACCCAATGGTAAAACCAGCAGAGCCAGCAAATAATGTACCAGGAAATCACAGCTTATGGGGCAGCCAAATGCTAGAGGGGCCTTGGCCAGGAGGGGGGATGACCCCCAAGAGGGGCTAGGAGCAGGCTGGATCTGGAGGGAGCAATGAGAGGAGGTGGTGGCTGTGTGCAGGGGTCTGGCCCTGGCCCCAGCCCTGGCACCCGCGCCTGGCCACATGATCCCCCTGCCCCCCCGTGACCTTTTTATTTTTGAGATTCGCAATTTATCTCCGACGACACGCTGCAGCCACGCTGCCCCGTTGGCAGGGGAAAGGAACCTTCAGGTCACGTGCCCCCTCCCCCCCAGCCCAGCCAGCTGCTATTCACGCTGAGGGACAGCTGCTCAAGGGCTCTGCCCCTCGGAGGCGGGGGGGGCACCCCTGGGCCAGGCAGGAGGAGGGAGCAGGCAGCAGCAGCTTCACCACCAGGCTGAGTTGGGAGCAGCCCTGCTCCAGAGCTCTGCCTCTCAGCTCTTCCCATCAGTCCCAACCCCCTCACCTGCTGGGGGAGGAAAAAAACCTCTTCCCTACCCTGCTCCCCCCTTGATCTTGAGGAACCCCTCCCCCACCCCTGCCCTTTGCTCCCAGGATCCCCCACTCCCAGGGATCCCTCATCTGCCCCTTACCCTCCCTCCACACTGCCCCTCATTCCCCCCCTGCCCCGACCCCACCCAGCGCAGCCCCCCGCTCACCTCCGTGGCGTAGCTCTCCCGGAAGTTGCCGCAGAACATGGCCACCATCCAATCACAGCCCGCGATGAGCAGCGGCTTGTGGGCCGGCACCGACCCGTCATCCACCAGGAACACAACGTCTGCGAGGGCAGAGCATGCAGTGAGTTCTTATGGCCTGGCCCCAGCCCTGCCCCTCCGTGCTTGGCAAACGATCCCTGGGACAGAGGGCACAGCCCTTGCCACGTGACTGCAGCCACTCTGGGGAACGACACGCCAGGGCTGAGCAGCGCCACACAACCAGGCAGTCCGGCCCGGGAAGGAGAGCGCCACGCCCACCAGAAACGGCAGAGGGCAGCAGAACGGAGTCACCCAGCTGGGGACCCACCAGGGCTCACCCCAGAGGATCTGGCAGGGTACCCCAGGGTATTGACGTGCACGTGCAGGGGAAGGGCCCAGTTTTAAATTGCATCCAGGAGCACTGCACTGGGGCCAGCAGAACTGAGGGGAGAGCACCCCCTAGGGCCGCCCTGCAGCACTGGGGACAGCGCCCCCTACTGAACCCCCACCTCACTTCCTACAGCACCTGGATGCTAGAAGAGGCCCCTGCCGAGGCCCCGCCCCTACCCGCAAAGACGCCCCTGCCGAGGCCCCGCCCCTACCCGCAAAGACGCCCCGCCCCTACCCGCAAAGACGCCCCGCCCCTACCCGCAAAGACGCCCCTGCTGAGGCCCCGCCCCTACCCGCAAAGACGCCCCTGCCGAGGCCCCGCCCCTACCCGCAAAGACGCCCCTGCTGAGGCACTCCTTGATGCGGTTGGCACGGCGCACATGGAAGGCTTTGGTGATCTCTTGGTTCATGAAACTCTCCTTGTTCAGCACATTGGCCACCATCATGCGCAGGTCGAAGACCTCCAGCAGCTCGGCGATGCTGGCCACCTGCATGAGATCTGCGCGGCCCTGGTCCAGGTGGCCTGTGTACAGGTACTCCAGCACTGCCTGGAAGGGCCCCGGCTGGACCAGGCAGTCCATGTACACCACCGTCATCTGCTTCTCCCGCTGGGTCACGGGGTCCTGAACCGACTCCAGTTGCATGCTGACAAAGCCGCGGCCCCAGCCTGACAGCTCCTGGCCCCTGGCCCCTGGCGGCTGCTGGCCCTCGCCCTCGCCCTGCACCAGCCGCAGGGGATCGTCACTCTGCGAAGTCCTGAGCGGGGCCTGGGCACCATCATCTAGGAGGCCCTTCTCCATGTCCAGGCTCTTAGTCCTGGCAGCTGGCTCCTTGGCCGCCTGCCACTCCACACCACAGGGCTCCCCGGCCTGGGTCGCCGACCCCTCCAGGGTGAAGAGGTCATAGAACTTGGAGCAAGACGTGGCCAGGTAGACACGATGGGCAAAGACACTGTGCCCGCCCTGCAGCTGGAAGACCACATCAGCGCAGAGAGAGGTGCAGAAGAGGGTGGCGGGGCCCTGGCCACCACTTGTGGGGGGGGCCGGGATGTGGATGACAGGCGGGGGTGGCTTGGGGGGCAGGAAGGGTGCCTGCAGCAAGGGCCTCTGCATCTTCTTCAGGTGGGATTTCCAGAACTGCAGGTGGCGGCGGGAGATGAGGGCGGCGCGGATGGCGTTGTCAAAGACATCCTTGATGCCGAACTGTGCCACCACGCTGGTCTCGTAGTACGGCACCCCCAGCTCCTTGGCCACCTCGTGGCCCCGCTCGGGCGGCAGGATGTCCGTGGGTCTGATGGGCCTGGCAAGGGAGAGGAGCCAGCAGGTCAGCAGAGAGCCCCTGGCTAGAGGACAGACAGCCCAGTGCCAGGGCTGGAGAGAGCCAAACTGCCCACCTACACTGGGCACATACCAAGGAGCAGGCAGAAAGTGCTGGCGAAAGCCCCAAGTGAGACGGGGGATGCCAATGATCTACAGGGCAAGGCATGGGTCTCAGACACCCTGCTCCCACTCAGAGCCTACAGGTAGGCAGTGACCTCCTCCACACCCACAGCCCCAGGGGAGAATGGCAAATGTGTCTGTACCGGGGCCAGCAGCTGGCACTCAGGGTGCTGGGGGGCTGCCGGCAGCCTCAGCCCCAGAGCTGGCTGCCGGCAGCCTCAGCCCCAGAGCTGGCTGCCGGCAGCCTCAGCCCCAGAGCTGGCTGCCGGCAGCCTCAGCCCCAGAGCTGGCTGCCGGCAGCCTCAGCCCCAGAGCTGGCTGCCGGCAGCCTCAGCCCCAGAGCTGGCTGCCGGCAGCCTCAGCCCCAGAGCTGGCTGCCGGCAGCCTCAGCCCCAGAGCTGGCTGCCGGCAGCCTCAGCCCCAGAGCTGGCTGCCGGCAGCCTCAGCCCCAGAGCTGGCTGCCGGCAGCCTCAGCCCCAGAGCTGGCTGCCGGCAGCCTCAGCCCCAGAGCTGGCTGCTTCCGGCATTCAGTCCTGGGGGCCCGAGACAGTGGGGGCACCCTTACTTTGCCAGAGGGCGCCGGGCCCGGTTGACTGCCTCCAGGTCGGCATAGCGCAGGTCCAGCTGGCACCCTACCAGCACAATGGGCGTCCGTGGGCAGAAGTGCTTGATCTCCGAATACCACATGGTCTTCACATGGCGCAGGGAGTTGGGGTTCGCCAGGGAGAAGCAGAGAACCACCACATCTGACCTGCAGGCAGGAGGGGGAGAGACGAGGGGCAGCACCAGACCTGCTATTTCCACCCACGGAGACTGCTGCCCTTGGGCACAGAGCAGCACAGCAAACCCCAAGCTCAGACTGACTCCCCTCCCCCACCTACATGGGGCCTACATCACCCTCTGCACTGCACCCAGGCGATCTAGCAGCCAGGTTCCCCCAGCAGAGCTGCCCAGGCGCTAACAGAGCCCTAGAGCTCGGGGGGACCCCCTATGCCCATCTGCCCCCAGGGAGGAGCCCAGCCAAGGAGGGCAGATCCTTGGGGATAGACTGAAGGGCCTGATCCTGCCCCATCTTCCCCATCAGACTTCTGGAGCCCCCAGTGCTATGACAGGAGCACTTCACAAGGCTGCACTGCTGGACCCCAATCTCCTGGTGCCTGGACACATCTGCCAAAAAGCCTTGGGACAGGGGGCATCCGGCTCCTGTAACCTGTCCCCGCATGGCCCCGAATCTCTAGGCACACCGGTTACTGCAGCAGCCCAGTGTGGGGTGCTCAGAAGGCAGCTATTTCAGGAGCACTGCTCCCCCACCACTAGCAGCCCATGCAAAAGCCAACAGAGCCCGTGCAAATCCTGAGCCGGAGCCCAGCCCTCCCCTCAGAACCCCCCACGCCAGGGGGCAGCTGCTGGGAATGGGGGGAGGATCAGAGAACCCTGTGCAAGCCTGGAGAGCGTACGCTGGCCGAGCTGGGGCAAGGCCCCCACGGGCCACAGAGCCTGAACTAGTCTGGGGAGGAGAGCAGCCCCAGCTACACAGCTCAGCATGGGAAGGTGCCTGAGGGAGGGGTGGCGAACAGCCCCCCCTCAATGCTGCTTCTGGCCAGGCTCCAGCAGCCACCTCTTCAGCATGTGAATGGAGAGGCCCAGCCAACCTGGCCTCTCCCCAAGGGGGCGCTAAGTCCCCGAACCAGCCCAGGGCACACGGCCCAGGCTCAGCGAGGCCTGCAGCACATGGTGCCTGCCCCCGGCTGTGCATGGAGCAGGATGCTCAGCACAGGGGCCAGGCCCTGCTGGCAGACACTCTCAGAGCAGAGTGCCACAGGGCAGGACAGGGGAAGGCACACAGGCAGCAGTTCCACAACACAGGTACCACTAGCATCACCTTCCGAGCGAGGGGATGGGGCCTGGGGCCATCCCCAGACTGCCCCCCCAGCCCATGCGAGAGGCTAGGCGGAGCCAGGCCAGGCCAGCATGGGGGAAGGAGGAAAACCCAGCTGTGGCAGGTAGGGGGCTTATGGGGGCACTCACCCCTCTGAAGTGCAAGGGCACTGTGCGGCTGGGGGTGCCGTCTCATGCAGAGGTCGTAAGGTGCCCAGTACTCAGTGTTCACGTCTCTGGGGGTTGAACTCCCCTGAGACATAGGGAAGAGCTGGCACCAGCTCACCCAGGATCACAGAGAGTCAAAACTCAGACAAGAACCTAGGAGTCTGGGGTCCCAGCCCCTCTTCTCTGCTCACTGCTAGCGCCTCTCTTCAGTTTAGCCATTTACTCCCCTGAATTTCCCCTGCTGCTTCAGCTAGCTGGGAGAGTCTCCTTCCTGTGCAGCTGTTAGTCAGCTGCCATGCTCCACGCCAGAGGTGGCTGCATTTCAGTGCTAGGCAACACTTCCTGTGAAGTGCTTGGAAGGGAATGGGAGGGGTCTGTTCCTGTGGGACAACCACCTTTCATGCCCGCGAGCAGACACCACATACAGGAACCTT
Source organism: Eretmochelys imbricata (assembly GCF_965152235.1). Lineage (NCBI taxonomy): Eukaryota > Metazoa > Chordata > Testudines > Cheloniidae > Eretmochelys > Eretmochelys imbricata. The sequence goes on from NC_135575.1 coordinate 144,983,147, forward strand.
GCCATGCTGCCCAGCCAGCAGCAGCCCTGTCTCCGAAGTGTCACTGGGATTCAGCTGGGGGTGCCCACGTGAAGCAGAGTGCCCTGGATGTGGCCCTTGCCCAAGCACTGGTCAAGAGACAGGCTCCCACCTGGGCAGGGGCAGACAGGACATCTGGAACGCACTGCGGGACGCCTGTGGGAGCCCTGCTGCCCCAGGGCCCTTGTCATGAGGCAGGGAGCAGCCGGAGCCACTCCTGAGCCCTGTTTGTTTTTAGTGGTGCCTCCCTGAGATGTGATTGGGAGGCACACTTGGACCGAGGCCCACATCACAGACCAAGTGGCTCCCGCCTGCCCGCCACCACAGGAACCTGGCCAAGGCAGGAGCGGTGCCCGGCAGGGAGGGGCAGACACCACCCCCGCCCCATGACACAGCGAGGGTCCAAGGGAGCGAGCAGGCTGCAGAGTTGCACCCAGCCTGGCCAGGCCCGTGCCGAGCCTCCGCAGGGCGAAGACAGCTCAGGGCTGAGCAGCGCATACAGGAAACCCCTGCAGTAAGCACGGCCCCTCCGGAGACAGGGCCTGCGCCACGGTCGGGCCCAGCCCCAGCCCCTCACCACCAGAGGGGGCTGCATGGCCCGTCGGTACCTGGCAGGGAGGCAGACCTGGCCAGGGAGCCGCCTCATCCCCTGTGCATTTCAAACTAGCCAGGACAGCTCTAGAGAGCCTCCCTTGGGACCTGTCAGGCCCTGGGGTGGGAAGAGGTGGGCCATGCCCAGGCTCCTCCGCTCTGCCTTGGGATTCAGGCTCAAGGGCCCAGCCACTTGGGGCTGAACACAAGACCTCCCCCGGCCAAGGGGACTAGAATGGGACTGCTGACCCCTTGGGGCAGGGAGGGTCTGTTGTGTTTGTACAGCGCCTAACACAACGGCCCCGACTCGGTCTCCTGGGCACAAGTAAGGAGGCGAGGTTCAGCCTGGCCGGGGAGCTGACAGCCTGGCTGGCCCCCCCCTTGCAGCAGCCAGGCCCCCCACTGTGCGCATTGAGCTCCACACACGTGCTTGTGCAGCCTGCAGGGACCCAGGGGAACACGAGCCAGGTATGTTCGCCAAAGGGCCAAGGGGCCCTTCCGGCCAGATGTCCCCAGGAGATCCCTCCGCCCCAGCTGCCAGCTTTGCCACCCACTGCTGTTACCCAACACTGCCTGTGCCCTAAGGGCAGCCGGGGGGGGGGAGGGGGGCTGAAACCAGACACTTCCCCCACCCCCCACCCAGGGGCCAGTCCCCTTCCCCGAGGGTTTCAGCTGTCTGAGCAACTTCCTTCTCCCGAGGGGAGGGGAGGGGAGGGGAGCCCCCCCAGAGAAGGGGGAGGGGAGGAAAGAAGAATTACATGCCCAGCTCCAGGCAGAGTCAAGCAGCAGGTCAGTGTGTGCCCCCCCCCACCCCCACCCCCCGGCTCTCCCCAGAGCAGCTGGGGCATGGAAGCCTCAGGCACTGAGCTTGTTAGCAGTGGGGGAGTCACACCCCCTTCCAGCAACGGTCTCCCCACCGGGGAGCAGAGGGGTGGAGGCCTCCAGGCCCCTCTACCTTCCTGGACCAGGGGAGACACGAGAGGCCGAACAGAACTGGGGTGAGGCCGGGGGCCCAGGCAGCATGGCCGTGGGGTGTCTGTACAGCACCACACACAGGGCCCCCAGGAGCCAGGCTGAGGGGACAGCCAGGAGCAGGACCCCCAACAGCCGCCGGGCTCTCACCTGCCGTAGGCAAACCGCCTGTCCTTGTGGTGGTCCCCGAAGGTGTCCCAGAGCCGCAGAGAAACGCTGACCTCGTCCACCACGTCCCGGGAGCGCTCCAGCACCTGCCCCGGGAAAGCACAGCAGGACAGCTCAGGTGGGGCCCCCTCCCCGAGCCAGCTTCCCCTCTACCACAGGCCCCCCACATCCCCACATGGCACCTCAGCTCCCCCCTCTCCTCCACTCAGGCGCTCAAGCCTCAGGGGTTCCTGTGCTACCCACAGTGCCACCCAGGGGCTTCGGGGGTCTCAACCATGGCACGGGCCCATCCCTGCTCGGCTCTCACCTCCTGGCACACGCGGTACTGGTCGATGGCCCAGACGGTCGGCACGTGGGTGGCCAACAGCTGGTACTGGGTGAGGGTGGCATTGCAGGCCCTGGCACAGATGAGGCGTGTCTTGCCCACGGCATTATCCCCGACAACCACGCACTTAATGGTCTCAACATTGGGTCTCTCATAGTCCAGATCTATATCCATCAGGGCACAGCTGGGCGGGAACAGCAGGCAAGGGAGTTATTGCACAGGGAGGGGCATGGCTCCAGCTGCCCCCCAGCTGGGGAGCACACAAGCCCCCGGCCAAAACCCTGCTCCTAGCTCAGCGCCCCAGTAGGGAGCTCCTCCCCACAGACTTGGCAGCTGCTGGGAAAGGAGCTTGCAGACCCAGAGCTCTCCAGGAGCTCGCCGGGACCCAGGTGCTCGGGGGCACCACCCTCATCGGGGGATGGGCCTGACTCCCCGGTATTAGGGGCTTTGTCTGAGGGAGGCAACTATCCCCCCGGCCTGAAAATAAGTGCCCCAATTTGTCACAATTGCTCTCTGGTCCCCGCCAGCAGCGGACCGGCTGGGGGAGCAGGGGAAGGGGCTCTGGGGTCAGCCAGGGCTAGGAGAAGGGGAGGGGACCGCAGCTCTGGGGTGGCGAGGCTTGGAGGGGAGGGGGCTCCGGCGGGGGTGGGCACAGCCCAGGGAGGCCATGCCCGGAGCTCCCAGACCAGACTGGACCGTGGGGAGGGGGCTCCGGGGGGGGGGGCGGGTCGGTCTATAGCCCCGGGGGGAGGGGAGGGGGCTCCGGGAGGGGGGGCGGGTCGGTCTATAGCCCCGGGGGGAGGGGAGGGGGCTCCGGGAGGGGGGGCGGGTCGGTCTATAGCCCCGGGGGGAGGGGAGGGGGCTCCGGGAGGGGGGCGGGTCGGTCTAGAGCCCCGGGGGGAGGGGAGGGGGCTCCGGGAGGGGGGGCGGGTCGGTCTATAGCCCCGGGGGGAGGGGAGGGGGCTCCGGGAGGGGGGTCGGTCTATACCCTGGGTGGGGGGGAGGGGCCCGGGGGTCCATGCCCGGAGCTCCCGGCGCAGCGGCGCGGCCCGGCCAGCCCCCCAGGGGACCCCCCGCGCCCGGCCCCGCCCCTCACCTGCCTGGGGGTCCCGGGGCGGCTCAGGCCGCTCACGGCGCCGGCTCGGCCTCCGGGCGCGCCCGTCTGCAGCGCGGCGGCCGCCGCCGCCTCCGGCCCATCGCGCCCCGGCCGGGCCGCTCCCCTCCCGGCCCCGCCCCCGCCGCGCGGCCCCGCCCCCGGCCCGTTATCCCCCCGCGCGCCGCCAACCAGCGCCCGGCCCCGCCCCGCCCCGCCCCCAGGCCCGTTGTCTCCCGGCGCGCCGCCAACGAGCGCCCAGGCCCCGCCCCCGCCGCGCGGCCCCGCCCCGTTATCCCCCCGCGCGCCGCCAACCAGCGCCCAGGCCCCGCCCCGCGCCAGAGTCCGCTCGCGGCCCCGCCCCCAGGCCCCGCCCGCCGCGCGGCCCCGCCCCTTTGTCCCCCCCGCGCGCGGCCAACCAGCGCCCAGGCCCCGCCCCCAGGCCCGTTATCCCCCCGCGCGCCGCCAACCAGGGCCCAGGCCCCGCCCCGCGCCAGAGTCCGCGAGCGGCCCCGCCCCCAGGCCCCGCCCCACCGTTTCACAAAGAAGACCCGCGGGGGGCCGGCCGCCCACGTGACACGGCAGCGCCTCGCCCCCGCCCGAAGGGGCCGCCCCGCCCCGCCCTGGGGGCCGGACCGCCTCTTAAAGGGGCAACGGCCCGGGCCTCTCCCCACCGCCCCCTCCAGCGCTGCCCCTGACCCCACCCCCACCCCCACCCGGGCTGCCCAGCGCTGCCAGGGTCCCCCCCCCGAGCCCCGCCCTCCACCCCCCAGCCCCTGCCCGTAGGACCAGCACCACCTACCCCATGTGATCGCACCCCAGAGCCCACTCCCGTCCCAGAGCCCCCCCAGAGTCCCCAAGAGCCCAGCCCCCTCCCATCCCAGAGCCCCCTAGAGCCCGCCCCCCTCCTGTCCCAGTGCCCCCCAGAGTCCCCCAGAGCCCGCCCCCCTCCCATCCCAGAGCCCCCTAGAGCCCGCCCCCCTCCTGTCCCAGTGCCCCCCAGAGTCCCCCAGAGCCCGCCCCCCTCCCATCCCAGAGCCCCCCAGAGCCCGGTCCCCCCTCCTGTCCCAGTGCCTCCCAGAGCCCGCCCCCCTCCCATCCCAGAGCCCCCCAGAGCCCGGCCCCCCCTCCTGTCCCAGTGCCCCCCAGAGCCCGCCCCCCTCCCATCCCAGAGCCCCCCCAGAATCCCCAAGAGCCCAGCCCCCTCCCATCCCAGAGCCCCCTAGAGCCCGCCCCCCTCCTGTCCCAGTGCCCCCCCAGAGTCCCCAAGAGCCCAGCCCCCTCCCATCCCAGAGCCCCCCAGAGCCCGGCCCCCCCTCCTGTCCCAGTGCTCCCCAGAGTCCCCCAGAGCCCGGCCCCCTCCTGTCCCAGTGCCCCCCCAGAGACATAGAATCATAGAATAACAGAGTTGGAAGGGACCTCTGGAGGCCATCTAGTCCAACCCCCTGCCCAGTGGTTCGGGACTATTTAGAAAAGCTGGACGTGCACAAGTCCATGGGGCCGGATGCGCTGCGTCCGAGAGTGCTAAAGGAGTTGGTGGCTGTGATTGCAGAGCCACTGGCCATTATCTTTCAAAACTCATGGCGAGCGGGGGAAGGCCCGGATGACTGGAAGAAGGCTAATGTAGTGCCCATCTTCAAAAAAGGGAAGAAGGAGGTGTGACAAAGTGGGACTGTTCTTAATGTTTCCTCTGAATAGTGTGGGGGTGCCTCAGTTTCCCCTAGGCAGTTCTTAAGTATCTAGGGGGTGGGGTAAGGGTGTATGGTCATTGCAGAGCCCTGGAGGGCAGGTGTGTGCAGGGGTCTGGACACAGAGAATGGCCGACACCCTGTTTCCTGGCAACTGGCCCTTCCCTCCTGCAAAGTGAGAGCTAAAGGGTTGGAGAACAAAGGAATCCGGTGACCTCCTGGCCCAGGAAAGGAACAAAGCCCAGAGGAGGAGGGGCTGGAGGGAGTTTCAGTTTGGGGCTGGCTGGGACATGGAGTGAAGGGCAGACGTGGTTGTCTGGCTCACTACCCCCCAAAATGGACCCGGCTGAGGGGTCCCGTTCTCTGCACCTACAAGCTCTGTTTTAGACCACGTTCCTGTCATCTAATAAACCTTCTGTTTTACTGGCTGGCTGAGAGTCACGTCTGACTGTGAAGTTGGGGGGCAGGACCCTCTGGCTTCCCCAGGAGCCCCACCTGAGCGGACTCGCTGTGGGAAGCGCATGGAGGGGCAGAGGAGGCTGAATGCTCCGAGGTCAGACCGAGGAAGGTGGAAGCTGTGTGAGCTGTGTGTCCTGAAGACAGGCTGCTTACAGAAAGGCGACTGCCCCAGAGTCCTGACTGGCTTCATGGGGAGCAGTTCCAGAGCATCGCCCAGGGACTCCGTGACAGGAGGATCCTGGGAACTACAGGCCAGTCAGCCTCACCTCAGTCCCTGGAAAAATCATGGAGCAGGTCCTCAAGGAATCAATTCTGAAGCACTTACATGAGAGGAAAGTGATCAGGAACAGTCAGCATGGATTCACCAAGGGCAAGTCATGCCTGACTAATCTAATTGCCTTCTATGACGAGATAACTGGCTCTGTGGATGAAGGGAAAGCAGTGGACGTGTTGTTCCTTGACGTTAGCAAAGCTTTTGACATGGTCTCCCACAGTATTGTTGCCAGTAAGTTAAAGAAGTATGGGCTGGATGGATGCACTACAAGGTGGGTAGAAAGTTGGCTAGATTGTTGGGCTCAACGGGTAATGATCAATGGCTCCATGTCTAGTTGGCAGCCGGTATCAAGTGGAGTGACTCAAGGGTCGGTCCTGGGGCCGGTTTTGTTCAATATGTTCATTAATGATCTGGAGGATGGCATGGATTGCACCCTCAGCAAGTTTGCGGATGACACTAAACTGAGAGGAGAGGTAGATACGCTGGAGGGTAGGGATAGGATACAGAGGGACCTAGACAAATTGGAGGATTGGGCCAAAAGAAATCTGATGAGGTTCAACAAGGACAAGTGCAGGGTCCTGCACTTAGGATGGAAGAATCCCATGCACCGCTACAGACTAGGGACCGAATGGCTCGGCAGCAGTTCTGCAGAGAAGGACCCAGGGGTGACAGTGGACGAGAAGTTGGATATGAGTCAACAGTGTGCCCTTTTTGCCAAGGCAGCCAAGGGCATTTTGGGATGTATACGTAGGGGCATTACCAACAGATCGAGGGATGTGATCGTTCCCCTCTATTCAACATTGGTGAGGCCTCATCTGGAGTACTGTGTCCAGTTTTGGGCCCCACACTACAAGAAGGATGTGGAAAAATTGGAGAGAGTCCAGCGAAGGGCAACAAAAATGATGAGGGGACTGGAACACATGACTTATGAGGAGAGGCTGAGGGAACTGGGATTGTTTAGTCTGTGGAAGAGAAGAATGAGGGGGAATTTGATAGCTGCTTTTAACTACCTGAAAGGTGGATCCAAAGAGGATGGATCTAGACTGTTCTCAGTGGTAGCAGATGACAGAACAAGGAATAATGGTCTCAAGTTGCAGTGGGGGAGGTTTAGGTTGGATATTAGAAAAAACTTTTTCACTAGGAGGGTGGTGAAACACTGGAATGGGTTACCTAGGGAGGTGGTAGAATCTCCTTCCTTAGAGGTTTTTAAGGTTAGGCTTGACAAAGCCCTGGCTGGGATGATTTAGTTGGGATTTAATCTCCCAGAGCACAGCCCCCCTTTCCCGTCCCAGTGCCCCCCAGAGCCCAGCCCCCCCAGAGTGGGGACACCGCTGGGACCTCCTTCTACCCACCCCCAGGGTCTAGGTCCACTGGGGCCCAGGCAGATTCACTGACCAGCGGGTGTGATTTAATCCCCCTGTGCCAGTTTGCCTGGGGATCTGGCCCCAAGAACAGGCGAATGGGAAGCCCCAAATGTATGCTCTAAATCCCATTGTGCTGAGCACAGCTGATCTGATTGACACCTTAGGGAGCCAGGTGAGTTAGTTAGGGTCAAGCCCTGGGGTTTCTCTGCAACATTCCTTTATTTTCCTGAGACTTACATAGGAAGGGAGTGTAGCCAAGTGGTTACAGTAGGGGAGTCAGGGCTCCTTGGTGTTTTGTCAGCTGTGTGGGAGGAGTGAGGTGGAGTGGTTAGAGCAGGGGGCTGGGAGTCAGGACTCCTGGGCTCTATTCCTGGTGCTAGGGGGAGAAGAGGGCCTAATGGTTAGAGGAGAGGGCCTGGGAATCAGGACTCTGGTTCTGCTACTGACTCTGGGTGGAGGGGAGCTGAGTGTGACGAAGTGGGACTGTTCTTAATGTTTTCTCTGAATAGTGTGGGGGTGCCTCAGTTTCCCCTAGGCAGTTCTTAAGTATCTAGGGGATGGGGTAAGGGTGTATGGTCATTGCAGAGCCCTAGAGGGCAGGTGTGTGCAGGGGTCTGGACACAGAGAATGGCCAACACCCTTTTTCCTGGCCACTGATGGCCTGGCCCTTCCCCCCTGCAAGGTGAGAGCTAAAGGGTTGGAGAACAAAGGAATCCGGTGACTTCCTGGCCCAGGAAAGGGACAAAGCCCAGAGGAGGAGGGGCTGGAGGGAGTTTCAGTTTGGGGCTGGCTGGGGACATGGAGTGAAGGGCAGACGTGAATGTCTGGCTCACTGCCCCCCAAAATGGACCCGGCTGAGGGGTCCTGTTCTCTGCACCTACAAGCTCTGTTTTAGACCATGTTCCGGTCGTCTAATAAACCTCTGTTTTACTGGCTGGCTGAGAGTCACGTCTGACTGCGAAGTTGGGGTCCAGGACCCTCTGGCTTCCCCAGGACCCCGCCTGGGTGGACTCGCTGTGGGAAGCACACAGAGGGGCAGAGGATGCTGAATGCTCCGAGGTCAGACCCAGGAAGGTGGAAGCCAGGTAAGCTGCGTGTCCTGCAGACAGGCTGCTCAGAGAGAGGAGACTTCCCCAGAGTCCTGCCTGGCTTCGTAGGGAGCAGGTCCAGAGCTTCGCCCGGGGACTCCGTGACACTGAGCACTCAGTCAGGGCCTCAGAAGGGGGCTGAGAGCTCAGCCCCGGCCGGAGTCCCACTCTCAGCACCGGCACCCTGGCCAGAGCCCGGAGCCCCTCCCCTGTAACGCCCCTTCCACCCATGGCCTCCACACTACTTTGCCCCTTCCCCTGGCCCTGGCCCTGGCCCTGCCCCTGTTCCACCCAAAGCCCCGCCCCATTCTGCCCCTTGCCCCACGGCCCTGCCCCTGTGCCTCCCCCAGCCTCTATTATGCACCATCCATGCACCCCCCCCTTCCTCCAGCCCACCCTCAGAGCCCCAGTGGGGAGAGGCTGGGCTGGCAGGTCATGGGCCCAAGGACACAGAGCACATTTACTCGGGAGTCCCCAGGAGACATGGACACGGAACCCAGTTCATCGAATCCGAGAATCTCAGGGTAGGAAGGGACGTCCGGAGGTTCTAGTCCCACCCCCGGCTCAAAGCAGGACCAACCCCAACTAAACCCTCCCAGCCAGGGCTTTGTCCAGCCAGGCCTTAAAAACCTCTAAGGAAGGAGATTCCACCACCTCCCTAGGTAACCCATTCCAGTGCTTCACCACCCTCCTAGTGACTTAGTGTTTCCTAATCTCCAACCTAGACCTCCCCCACTGCAACTTGAGACCATTGCTCCTCGTTCTGTCATCTGCCACCACTGAGAACAGCCGAGCTCCATCCTCTTTGGAACCCCCCTGCAGGGAGTTGAAGGCTGCTATCAAATCCCCCCTCACTCTTCTCTTCCGCAGACTAAACAATCCCAGTTCCCTCAGCCTCTCCTCAGAAGTCATGTGTTCCAGTCCCCGAATCATTTTCGTTCCCCTCCACTGGACTCTCTCTAATTTGTCCACATCCTTCTTGTAATGTGGGGCCCAAAACTGGACCCAGTACTCCAGCTGAGCCCTCTCCGCCCAGGACAATTACCCCCCCCCCCCCGGCACCCTGGGGTCAGGGAGCAGCTGCTGGTGATGAAGCAGAAGTGCCTTGTGGATCTCACTGTGTCGGCAGAAACGCGGCATGTCTGGGACAATTGCTGCAGCAGCCCACTCAGTACACGGGCCCCACCCTGCCCCCAGTCCAGCACAATGGGCCCAGAGGGGATCAGCCAAGGGAACCATGGAAGCCCAGCAGGGCCAGGGGAACCCACCGGGCTGCAGCCGAACTGGGGCAAAGGGAGCGATCCATGAGCTGTCTGCTGGGCTGGGCATGGGCCCTCGCTGTGCAGCTGCCGTGGGGCCCTGCCCTAGTGCTGCCCCGCTGAGCTGAACGCCCAGGGGGGAGACGAAGGCCCCCAGCAAAGGAGGGGCAGCTCCACACGAGAACACTGGGAGCTCAGGGACCCAGGGCACCAAGTCCCCCCGCACCGGAGACAGAGAGGGAGGCAGGATCTCTGCAGGAAGCCGAGGAGGTGGGGGGAGGCATTCTGGATAGCCCCATTCTCTGTTAAAGGGTCCAAGGCCTGTAGCAATTGCATAGGGAGACGTGGGGCGGAGAAGGAAAGAGATACGGCACTCAGTGGGGCTGGAGGAGTGGGTACAACAGGACAGTTCCTAGGCAGAGGGGAGAGGATGCTGCAAGGTTTGGCTTAGATTTTAATCTTCCCTGTGTCGACCTGGGAGCCTGAAGCCATTTCTCTGCATCTCCCCATTGGGCCGGGGATCTTTCTCTCAGGGCTACGGCCTGTGGGGCTTTCTGGGGGGGCAGGATGCTAGGGGGAGAGCAGCTCAGGCCTCTGCGGGCTGGGGCCTGTCCTGTCTGCGCCGTAGCCGGTTCTGGCGCCTCTGAGATCAGGTGAGGTGCCGGCTGGGCCTGGAGGTTGCATGTGGAATCAGGAGCAGGGGTTGCTCTGAGCGGGGTTTGCAGACAAAGGGCTTCTGTGGCTCCCAGCAGCGCCTCCCTGGCTGGGCTAGCTCAGGTTGCGAGTTGCTGGCTCTTAACGCTGATGCAGAGGTGGGCAAACTACAGCCCATGGGCCACATCCAGCCCATCAGACCTTTTAATCCAGCCCTTGAGCTCCCACCAGGGAGTGGGGGCAGGAGCTTACCCTGCTCTGTGCGGTTTCTGGGAAGCAGTCGGCATGACCCTCCTTCAGCTCCTACGTAGTATGCGGAAGCGTGCCCAGGTGGCTCTGCATGCTGCCCCGTCCAAAGGTGCCCCGTCCACAGCTCCCATTGGCCGCGGTTCTGCGGGGGCAGTGCCTGTGGACGAGGCAATGTGCAGAGCCTGCTGGCTGCGCCTCCACGTAGGAGCCGGAGCGGGGACATGCTTCTGGTAAGCGCTGCCTGGAGCCTGCACCCCTGAGCCCCCTGGTGCCCCAATCCCCTGCCCTGATTTCCCCTTCTGCCCTCCGAACCCCTTGATCCCAGCCTGGAGCCCCCTCTTGTACCCCAAACCCCTCATCCCCAGCTCCACCCAAGAGCCTGCACCCCCAGCCAGAGCCTTCACCCTCCCCACATGCCCCAACATGTGCCCCAGCCCGGAGCCCCCTCCCACACCCTGAACTCCTCATTTCTGGCCCCAGGGTGCAGGGTTCCCTCTGTCTAAGGGAAGCTGCCATCCCTGCCCTGGAACAAGCTGTCTCCAGATCTGTCCCCTCCCCCATCTCAGTGGGTGGTGCTGGGGTCTGGCAGAGATACTCCGGGTCAAATCCCCCCACCCCCACCCCGCCTACTGTGCCATGGTCAGCTCAGGGCAGGGGCTGACCCCTGTGTGTGTGGAACCTCTTCCTCCTCCTCCGGGTGCCCTGCAGTGCGCCTGGGGATGGGTGGCACATGGAGACTCCGATCACCGCCGTGCATCTGCCGCAGCCCTACACCACTTTTCCCTGAAGGCCGCCCTCCATGTACCAACCTGGCCTGGCCCAGCTGAGCAGGGAGTTGATCCAGAGTCCCACCCCTGGCTGGTAGAGCTGGTATATGGTCCTGTGCCCCCTCTGGCACCTTACTCTTGGCAGGGAAGCTGTGGGGGGAAGGTGACTGTGTCCTGCGGGAGCCCCTGGCTGTCCCCTCTGGGTGGTGGCCAGGCGGGATTGCACAGGCTGCGCTGGGTGCTCTCTGGAGGCTGGGATCAATGCAGATCAATGAGCCAGCTCTGCACTGAAGGCAGTGACCCAGCAAAGGCATAGAACAGGAGCACTGGAACACGCTGCTCCCCCACTGAGCTGGGAGCCCAGACCCAGGGCCCCTTCACACGGTGACGTTTGTAGTGGGGTAGCCAGCCAGCAGAGCATGGGGAACATGGCTTCAGGTCAAGGTGGGGGTGCAGAGGAGCCTGCACTAGAGTTAAATGTGAAAATGTGCTCACACACACACATGTGGACACATTCACACTTCCATGTGAACTCACTCAAGCCACCACCCAGCGTACATACTCAGGGGCTCCTGCCCAGTTTGCACACTTTCCAGTCTACTAATCTCAGGAGGATGTTAAACAGCAGCTACTAAAGTTGGATATTTTTAAGTCAGCAGGTCTGGAGAACTTGAATTCAAGAGTTTTAAAAGAGCTGGCTGAGGAGATGGCTGGCCCATTAATACTGGTTTTCAATATGTTGTGGAACACTGGGGAAGTACTAGAAGAAAGGTAATGTGTTGTACCAATATTTTAAAAGTGTCAAGGGAATGATCTGGGTAATCAGAGGCCTGTCAGTCTGATATCTATCCTGGGCAAGATAATGGAGCAGCTGGTATGGAACTCGATTAATAAAGAATTCAGGAGGGTAATATAAGTAATGCCAATCCACATGGATTTGTGGAAAATCGATCCTGTCACACTAATTTGATATTTCTCTTTGATGAGATTGTAGAGTTGGTTGCTAAAGGGTGATGTCATGTTTAGGGTTCTGTTAGGGGGTTCACTTGGCACCACACAACATTTGTATTAAAAAACTAGCAAGATACTGGATTCGCACAGCACACAGTAGCTGGCTTAATGCCACGTGAACTGTGAATGGGGAATGATCATCGACCGGGTGTGTTTCTAGTGAGCTCCTGCAGGGATCGGTTCTTGGCCTCAAGCTTTTCTACATTTTTCTTAACGACCTGGAAGAAAACGTAAAACCATCACTGGTAAAATTTGCAGATAACACAAAGACTGGGGGAGTGGGAACGAATGAATAAGGCAGCTCACTGATCCAGAGCAATCTGGATTGCTTGGGAAACTGGGCACAAGCAAACAATAAAGTATAATATGCGTTTTAATACAGCTAAATGTAGGAACGGAGAATGTAGCTGTGCTTATGGGGGCTCTATCCTAGGAAGCAATGACTGAAAAAGACTTGGGGGTTGTGGGGGATAATTAAGGCTACGTTTTAGTTGAGGGTACTTTTAGTAAAAGTCATGGACAGGTCATGGGCAGTAAACAAAAATTCATGGCCCGTGACCTGTCTATGACTTGTACTGTATACCCCAGGTGCTCTCGGGCAGGGGGCGGCCCGGGGATGCTGCGGGTGCTCTGGAGGGGTGGGGGCAGCTCGGGGATGTCATGGGTGCTCGGGGGTGGGGAGCAGCATGCAGCCCAGGACCCCTGCTGGTGCGGGGAGGGGCGGGGGTGGCAGCCTGGGACCGCCCACTGCTGCTGGCGGAAGCAGGGAGCATGGCGGCCCAAGACTGCCCCAGCAGCGGCCACTGCAGCTGGCCCAGGGGTTGCCTGAGCAGCTCGGGCAGCTCCCGGGCCAGTCACAGTGGCTACTGCAGAAGTCACAGAGGTCCTGGAAAGTCATGGAATCCATGACCTCCAGGAGAGACTCAGGGCCTTATGGATAATCAGCTGAACATGAGCCAAAAAGGCTGCATAAACAGGGATGCTCCGTAGGAGTAGAGAGGGTATATGTGTGACTGCTGCGGGGGAAACCCAGAGCTGGGAGACACCATGCTAACCCTCAGCCTCAGCAAGGGGGAGCTTTGCTGCACCTATGCTGTGTGAGGACTCCCTGATGCGACAGCACCCTCCTCAGGGCTCTGCCAGCCCAAACCTGGCTTTGCCCACCCACTCCTGTAACAGACCCCTAAGCTCTGGCCGAGTCCCTGACATCCTCAAATCATGAGTTAAAGACTTCATGTTACAGAGAATCCACCATTTACCTTAGTTTAAACCTGCAAGTGACCCATGCCCCATGCTGCGGGAGGAAGGTGAAAAAAACCCCCAGCGTCTCTGCCAATCTGACCTGGGAGGGGAGAGGGAGGAGGAAATTCCATCCCGACCCCAAATGTGGCGACCAGTTAGACCCTGAGCATGTGGACAAGACCCACCAGCCAGACACCTGGGCAAGAATCCTCTGTAGTAACTGAGAGCCCTCCCCATCCAGTGTCCCAGCTCCAATTCTTCCTTTCCCAGCAACAGCTGACTAGCTCTTGGTCAGGATCTCCCCCCCCCCCCGAGGGCACTGCTTTTCCTTGTTTCCACCGGTGAAGGAAGGATAACATAGCAGTTCGCTCTCCCTCGTTATAGTCCAGTAAACTTTTGAGTAGTACTTCTGAAATGAATCCTCAGGTACAGTTCCTTTTCCCTGCTGCATGTGGACGCCAGACTGAGTGGGGTAGCAGTTTTCTCCCTGCTGGTGATTTTTACAATGCAAATGATTTCTTCCTGCAACCTCCCTTACAAATGAATAGCCCAGGGATTTTGGCCACACCTAGTTTGAGGGGCTGGTCAGGCCTTTTTCTGTTGTCTGGAGACAACCCATCTGTCAGCGGCCCCTGGCCTGCCTGGTTTAAACAGTTTTGTTGTAATTTCAGCACATTTGCAAGATACTTTGTGGGTTGACTGTACATCATCACACAAGCATATTACTGTGCAGTGAGTTACTAGCTCTCCGATGACATATCCCATGACACAATCAACATGGATTCACCAAGGGCAAGTCATGCCTGACCAACCTGGTTGCCTTCTATGATGAGATAATGGGCTCTGTGGATATGGGGAAAGTGGTGGATGTGATCTATCTTGACTTCAGCAGAGCTTCAGATACGGTCTCCCACAGTATTCTTGACAGCAAGTTAAAAAAGTATGGATTGGATGAATGGACTATAATGTGGATAGAAAGCTGGCTAGATTGTCGGGTTCAACGGGTAGTGATCAATGGCTTGATATCTAGCTGGCAGCCGGTATCAAGCGGAGTACCCCAGGGGTCGGTCCTGGGGCCGGTTTTGTTCAACATCTTCATAAATGATCTGGAGGATGGTGTGGATTACACCCTCAGCAAGTTCGCAGATAATACTAAACTGGGAGGAGAGGTAGATACACTGGAGGTAGGGATAGGGTCCAGAGTGACCTAGACAAATTGGAGGATTGGGTCAAAAGAAATTTGATGAGGTTCAACAAGGACAAGTGCAAAGTCCTACACTGGGAAGGAAGAATCCCATGCACCGCTACAGACTGAGGACCGACTGGCTAAGCGGCAGTTCTGCGGAAAAGGACCTGGGGGTGACAGTGAATGAGAAGCTGGATACGAGTCAACAGTGTGCCCTTGTTGCCAAGAAGGCCAATGGCATTTTGGGCTGCATTAATAGGAGCATTGCCAGCAGATCGAGGGATGTGATTATTCTCCTCTATTCAGCACTGGTGAGGCCACACCTGGAGTACTGTGTCCCGTTTTGGGCCCCCCACTAGAGAAAGGATGTGGACAAATTGGAGAGAGTCCAGCGGAGGGCAACGAAAATGATGTGGGGGCTGGGGCACATGACTTATGAGGAGCGGCTGAGGGAACTGGGGTTACTTAGTCTGCGGAAGAGAAGAGTGAGGGGGGATTTGATAGCAGCCTTCAACTACCTGCAGGGGGGTTCCAAAGAGGATGGATCTAGACTGTTCTCAGTGGTATCAGATGACAGAATGAGGAGTAATGGACTCAAGTTGCAGAGGGGGAGTTTTGGTTGGATATTAGGAAACACTATTTCACTAGGAGGGCGGTGAAGCACTGGAATGGGTTCCCTAGGGAGATGGTGGAATCTTCATCCTTAGATGTTTTTAAGGCCCAGCTTGACAGAGCCCTGGCTGGGATGATTTAGTTGGGTTTGGTCCTGCTTTGAGCAGGGGGTTGGACTAGATGACCTCCTGAGGTCCCTTCCAACCCTGATCTTCTATGATTCTATGACACCTTTTGGATACAGATTGTAACACTCGTGAGTTGGGGTACACCCACTCTCTGCCCCATACCAGACAGCCCGTTGCACCCTTCACGACGGATGCTAATATTACCTCAGTGTTTGGTGTTGGTGTGAGCACTGCTGGAACGCAGCATCCAGGTCTGGTGCCCACAACTCAAGAAGAATGTTGATAAATTGGATCAGAGTCAGAGAAGAGCCCGGAGAATGATCCCAGGGTTGGAAAACCTGCCCTGTAGCGAAAGACGCAGGGAGCTCAGTCTGTTTGGTTGAGGGGAAGATTAAGGGGTAACTTGATCACAATCTGTAAGTACCTACCTGGGGAACAGAAATTTGATAGTAGAGGGTTCTTCCGTCTCTCAGAGGAAGGTTGAACGTTATCCAAAGGCTGGAAGTTGACATTAGACAAAGGCAGACTGGAAATAAGGTGCAGGGTAATGAACCATTGGAACAATTCACCCAGGGGCGTGGGGGATTCACCATCCCTGCTCAGTTTGAAATCAAGACTGGCTGTTCATCTAAGAGATCTGCTCTAGTTCACACGGGAACTAAGTCAGAGAAGCCCGGTGGCCTGTGTTAGCCAGGTCAGACTAGATGTTCACCATGCTCCCTTCTAGAGTTGTCAACTTTCTAATCACACAAAACCGAACATCCCTGCCCCGTCCCCTGCCGCGCCCTGCCCCCTGAGGCCCCACCCCTGCTTGCTCCATCCCCCCTGCCTCCATCGCTTGCTCTCCCTCACCCTCACACTTTCCCTGGGCTGGGGGAGGGGGTGAGGTGTGGGAGAGGGGTGAGGGCTCCTGCTGGGGGTGTGGACTCCTGGGTGGGACCAGGGATGAGGAGTTTGGGGTGCGGGAGAGGGCTCTGGGCTGGGGAAGGGGGGTTTGGTGCAGCAGGGGATGAGGACTCCGACTGGGGGTGCAGGCTCTGGGATCAGGTTGGGGATTAGGGTTTTGGGGTGAAGGAGGGGGCTTGGGTTGGGGTGTTGGGGGGTGCAGGCTCCGGGAGGGAGTTTGGATGTGGTATGGGATTCTGGGCTGGGGCAGTGGGTTGGGGTGCGGGAGAGGGTTCAGAGTGCGGGGTCCTGGCGGCATTTACCATGGCTCCCGGGAAGCGGCTGCCAGGTCCCTGCAACCCCTAGACACATGGGCGGCCAGGGAAGCTCTGCACGCTGCCCTCGCGCCTGCAGGTGCCACCCCCGCAGCTCCCACTGGTCACGGTTCCCAGCCAATAGGAGCTGCGGAGCTGGTCCTCAGGGTGGGGGCAGCGCGCGGAGCCTCCCTGGCCACTCACGCATCTAGGGGCTGCAGGGACCTGGCGGCTGCTTCCGGGAGCCGCGCGGAGGTAGGACAGGTAGGGAGCCTGCCTTAGCCCCAGGGCCCTCTGCACCACCGACCGGACTTAACGGCCCATGAGGGTCCCTTTTCGACAGGGCACTCTGATCGAAAACCTGATTCCTGGCCACCCTGCTCCCTTCTAGCCTTGGGATCTGTGAATTAGGCCCAAGCCCAGTGTACACACCCAGGGCCCAGCCCAGCATTAGGGTTGCCAACTGTCTAATCACACAAACCCAAACACCCTTGCCCCACCCTTTCTCTGAGGCCCTTCCCCGAGGCCCCCGCAATCACTCCAGCCCCCCTCCCTCTGTCACTCACTCTCCCCCACCCTCACTCACTTTCACCAGGCTGGAGCCAAGTTTTGGGTGTGGGAGGGGACACCAGGCTGAACCTGGGGCAGGGGGTTGGGGTTCAGGCTGCAAGCTCTGGGAGGGAGTTTGGGTTCTGGAGGGGGCTCTGGACTGGGATAGGGAGTTGGGGTGCTGGAGGGGGTGTGGGGTGCAGTCTCTGGGAGGGAGTGTGAGTGCAGGAGGGGGCTCAGGGTTGGGGCAGGGGTTTGGGGTGCAGGAGAGGGTGCAGACTCCGGTCAGGAGGTTTGGGGTGGCTCACGGTCAGCGGTGCAGCAGGGCTAAGGCAGGCTCCCTGCCTGCCCAGGCCCCGTGCCACTCCCAGAAGGGGCCAGCATGTCCTTGCAGGGCTGAGGGGAGGGGATTTCTGTACGCTGCGCATGTCCTGATCAGCTGAGCACCAACTCCACAGCTCCCATTGGCCGCAGTTCCTGGCCCATGGGAGCTGCAAAGTTGGTGCTCAGGGTGGCGACAATGTGTGGAGACCCTCCGCCTCCCCAAGGGCAGAAGGACTGTCAAGGTTCCTTCCCCACTCTGAACTCTAGGGTAAGATGAGGGGACCTGCATGAAAACCTCCTAAACTTATTCGTACCAGCTTAGGTTAAAACTTCCCCAAGGTACAAACTATTTTATCTTTTGCCCTTGAACTTTAATCGCTGCCACCACCAAACGTCTAACACCGGTTACTGGGAAAGAGTCCGTTTGGAAAGATCTTTCCCCCCAAAATCCTCCCAAATCTTACACCCCCTTTCCTGGGGAAGGTTTGATAAAAATCCTCACCAATTTGCATAGGTGACCACAGACCCAAACCCTTGGATCTTAGAACAATGAAAAAACAATCAGGTTCTTAAAAGAAGAATTTTAATTGAAGAAAAAGTAACAGAATCACCTCTGTAAAGTCAGGATGGTAAATACCTTACAGAGTAATCAGATTCAAAACACAGAGAATCCCTCTCGGCAAAACCTTACGTTACAAAAAGACAGGAATATCCATTCCATTCAGCACAGCTTATTTTCTCAGCCATTTAAAGGAATCAGAATCTAACGCATCTCTAGCTAGATTACTTACTAAGTTCTAAGACTCCATTCCTGTTCTGTCCCCAGCAAAAGCATCACACAGACAGAGAGAGAAGCTTTGTTTCTCCCTCCCCCCAGCTTTTCAAAGTATCTTGTCTCCTCATTGGTCATTTTGGTCAGGTGCCAGCGAGGTTATTCTAGCTTCTTAACCCTTTACAGGTGAAAGGGTTTTTCCTCTGGCCAGGAGGGATTTTAAAGGTGTTTACCCTTCCCTTGATATTTGTGACAGGGATGCTGGCTGCTTCCGGTAGTGGCACAGGGCCAAGGCAGGCAGGAAGCCTGCCTTAGCCCTGCTGCGCCACCAGACTTTTAGTGCCTAAAAATCTCCCGGTATGGCTTTAGTAGCCTCTGGGAGATAGGGCCTCATTCCGGGGGACTCCTGGTGAAACCAGGAGGGTTGGCAACCCTAACCAGCATCCACACCCAGAGCCCGGCCCAGGGTCCAGCCCCTCGCTTCCAGGCTGGGCTGAACTTAGCAGCAGAGGACAGTTAAGCGGGATTCTTTATTCAGCAAATTTCAGCTCTTGCCCCATCCCTCTCTCCTTCCCAGCTGCCCCTCCTGTTCCCAGCACCAGGCTGCATGGCCTGCCCTCCCCCGCAGACAGTTAACTTGAGCCCCAGACAGGGGGTGCCTTGTCCCAGCCCCTCGCTGGCCCTGCGCTCTCCCCACCCAGCTGTCACAGGAAACATCCCCTAGCGCTGGCCCTGTGACAACCTGGGAGGGGAGCCTGGGCTCTGGGTAGAGCAGGGCTGGGAGTCCCCACTCCTGGGCTGGGGAGGGGGGACTGGGAGTCAGGACTCCTGGGTTCTCATTCCCTGCTCTGCTCCTGTCTAGTTGTGTGAGCTCAGCCAGGCTCTGGGCTGGTTCCCCTCTGGGCAATGGGGACCATGAGGTTTCCCTGTGTCCCAGTGAAGCTTTGCGCCCCATTTGGAAAGTGGGGTGCCAGCAAAGGCAGTGAAGTGAGACGAGGGCTGCCTATCTCTCAGACAGCTCTGTGCCCCCTGCCACCTGCGTGGGGATGCACATACCACCGCTGCCCTCTGCTAGCTGCCCAGCTGTGTGCCGTAGGCTCTATCCTGCCGGCAGTGCATGGCGATTCCCTTTAGCCCTGGGCAGGGCCGAGGGCCCCAGAGGAGGTGGTGCAGGGTCTGGTCCGGCTGCCAGGGCACAGTGCCAGCCGGGACGCGGTCAGTGGCTGGATCCCGTTGCATTATGTCCTCCTTTGGCCCCCCACGCTGTGTTGCAGCAGAAATGCCCCTGGTAGCCCCCCCACACACAGCCCAGGGGGAGCCAGGGCCCCTCCGTGTCTTGCATGCTGCGGGGACTGGGTCCCCGGGCCCCCTGTATCGCGCCCTGCTCGGGGCTGAGCTCAGGTTCTGCGACTGCTGGCCCCCGCCCCGACTGTGCTGTTTCCTGCCTCTGCCCCAGCACAGACGCCTTGTTTGCATCTGCTCCTGGCAGGCTTGGGGAAGGGGGGGTTGCTCCGGAGCCCCCCTCCCCTGGATCGTTCCTTTGTCTCCCCAGTAACGTGCCAGTCAGGCCTGTCCCAAGCGCTGAGCTCCAGCCTGCCTGCCCCTCCCGTGCGTAAATCATTCAGCAAGGGCCCGTCTGCCTTGCAGTTGGAGGCTCCTGAGAGACCCAGCCGGTGGCGTGCCCCCCACCCTGGTCCTGGGCCCCTGCCCCCCAAGGCCAAGCAGCCAGTGGGCTCTCTGGGGGCCCGCGGACGCCGGGCGAGCGAGGGGAGCTGGCGGTGGGGCAGGAGGGAAGGCGGGGGGCACCAGGGTGAAGGGGGCTGCAGAGCGAAGGGGATGGGGTGGCCTAGGCGTGTTGTGTGCAGTCACCAGCTTACACGTCTCTATGGGACATGGGCTTGAACACAGGGAGCTATAGCCAGGCAGTCTTGATTTCGGGGGGTGGGGGGGCAAAGACAAAGGTGAACTGCGCCGAGGCTGAGCTGGGCCATGAAATGGGAGGGGGGCAGTCTCTAGGCCAGTGAACATGTCCCCCAGGCTGAGCTGGGGGGGGGGGGCTGGCTGAGCCAGGGAACGGCTCCCCCAGGCTGAGCTGGGGGAGGTGGGGGCAGGCTGGGCCAGGGAACGGCTCCCCCAGGCTGAGCAGGGGGGGCGGGGTTGGGCCAGGGAACGTCTCCCCCAGGCTGAGCTGGGCGGGGCAGGCAGGCTGGGCCAGGGAACGGCTCCCCCAGGCTGAGCTGGGGGGGCGGGGTTGGGCCAGGGAACGGCTCCCCCAGGCTGAGCTGGGGGGGGGGGCGGGGTTGGGCCAGGGAACGGTTCCCCCAGGCTGAGCTGGGGGGGGCGGGGTTGGGCCAGGGAACGGCTCCCCCAGGCTGAGCTAGGGGGGGGTGGTGGCAGGCTGGGCCAGGGAACGGCTCCCCCAGGCTGAGCGGGGGGGGGCGGGGTTGGGCCAGGGAATGTCTCCCCCAGGCTGAGCTGGGGGGGGCAGGCAGGCTGGGCCAGGGAACGGCTCCCCCAGGCTGAGCTGGGGGGGGGGCGGGGTTGGGCCAGGGAACGGTTCCCCCAGGCTGAGCTGGGGGGGGCGGGGTTGGGCCAGGGAACGGCTCCCCCAGGCTGAGCTGGGGCGGGGGGGTTGGGCCAGGGAACGGCTCCCCCAGGCTGAGCTGGGGGGGGGGCGGGGTTGGGCCAGGGAACGGTTCCCCCAGGCTGAGCTGGGGGGGGCGGGGTTGGGCCAGGGAACGGCTCCCCCAGGCTGAGCTGGGGGGGGGCAGGCAGGCTGGGCCAGGGAATGGCTCCCCTGGGCTGAGTGGCTGGTGGCCGTGCCCGGCTGGGAGTCCCATATCAAACATTCCCTGTGAAAATCAATGAATCAGCGGTGGTGCCTGGTTTGCCTCGGGTGACCAGGCAGCGCGTGTGAAAGATCAGGGTGGGGGTGGGGCACCGATATAAGATAAAATGTCAGGACTGTCCCTATACAACCGGGGCATCTGGTCACCCTCGGTTTACCCCATCTGGCCCCCTCCCCTCAGCTCCCCACTCGGACCAGGAGCTTCCAGTACGGGCTCGGCTGCAGGAAGGTGCAACAGTCCCCTCTGGTGTTATCCGGACCGGTGATCCACGAGGTCCCTCC
The DNA here is from genome assembly GCF_965152235.1 of Eretmochelys imbricata. Lineage (NCBI taxonomy): Eukaryota > Metazoa > Chordata > Testudines > Cheloniidae > Eretmochelys > Eretmochelys imbricata. Next base: position 145,004,269 of record NC_135575.1, read on the forward strand.
GCTCCTCGCCTCGGGGAGCCAGCCTGACCCTGCTCTGCCGGAAGAACCCCCCTCCTGGGCTGGTCCCACTCAGCCTCGGGCATGTCAGCTGCCCCCTGGATCATGCCATCGAAGGACACACCTGCCCTGACGAGGTGTGAACTGCCCCTCTGTTCTTGGAGTGCTTTTGCCTGGGCTTCTTTTAAGCCATGAGAATACATTTTCAGCCTCATAATTATATACATGAAATTACAACCTATCACATCACTATAAAAGCTGTGCTCCGTGCACCAGGAGCCTTCCAAAGACACCCGCCATGACCAACTCTGCACTGGATGCCACAATCACCGTACAGGTATGAGCATGGGGGTGCTGGGTGTTCCCCTGAGGCACAGAACGTCCCAGAATGGCAGGGCAGGGCAGGCACAGCATTGCCAGACAGGATCAGCCCCAAGGCCCATCTAGCCCAGTGCCCTGCCTCCAGGTGCCGCAGAGCCAGATGTAAGAACCGTGCAGTAGCAGTTGTAGGACAAGCCGCATTCACATTAGGTCCATCCCAGCCTCTGATCATTAGAGATGGCCAAGCGCTGAAGCAGAAAGGGCTGTATTCCTGCCAGAATTTGTCAGTGCCAACAGCTCTAACTAGCTATTCATGCTGTCCATAGACATGTCCCACCCCTTGTGGAACCTTGCTGGCGCCAACACCTTCCTGTGGCAGTGAGTTCCACAGGCTAATCACATGCTGCCTGCGGAAAAAGAACAGGAGGACTTGTGGCACCTTAGAGACTAACCAAATTATTTGAGCATAAGCTTTCGTGAGCTACAGCTCACTTCATCGGATGCATTCAGTGGAAAATACAGTGGGGAGATTCATAGAGAACATGAAACAATAGGTGTTACCATACACACTGTCTCGAGAGTGATCACTTAAGGTGAGCTATTACCAGCAAGGGGGGCGGGGGGGTGAGGGGAACTTTTTGTAGTGATGATCAAGGTGGGCCATTTCCAGCAGTTAACAAGAACGTCTGAGGAACAGTGGGGGGTGGAGGGGTGGGAGAATAAACATGGGGAAATAGTTTTATTTTGTGTAATGACACATCCACTCCCAGTCTCTATTCAAGCCTAAGTTAATTGCATCCAGTTTGCAAATTAATTCCAAATCAGCAGTCTCTCGTTGGAGGCTGTTTTTGAAGTTTTTTTGTTGAAGAATTGCCACTTTTAGGTCTTTAAGTATTTCCTGTGATCAGTTTTGAATTTCCCCTGACCAGTTCCAGCATGCTGCGAGGTGGGGAGAACAGGAGCTCCACTCCCCCTTCTCTAGCCATCACTATTTTATAGCCTTAGCCTGCCCAACCTCATTGGTCTCCTCCCCCCAGCAGCAACCCCTGCCTGCTCAGTGCCTGCTCATGGGAGAGTTTCTCAAGGCCCCAATTCATCCATATCAACCACCTCTTACCCCCTCTGTGTGTAAATGGGGAATCCTCACCAAGCGGGGCTGTTTCCAGTGGGGGCCCCCATTGACTGGTTCTCAGCCCTGTGCCATTTACAAGTTTTATTAGTGACCTGGCAGAAAACATAAACTCATCACTGACAGATGACAGGCGACACTGACAGGCGACACAGTTCCCTGGGGTTCTTTCAACCCAAAGCTCTTGGTAACTTTTATTCCCTGACACCACCTCACACAGAGTAAAACGGGGAGACACGGCCGTCCGACCGATCGATGGCTGGCACAAACAGGACAAGACAAGAGTGCTTTACTTAGTCTCAAGCACTTATACGCACGTCTGCAACAGGTTAGTAAAACACCCCCAACCCTGGATAATTACCAAAGCTGAGTGTGGCTCTCGAGTGGCACAGCGGCAGCCCGTCGGCCAGTGAGGAACACACAATGCATCCAGAGGGAGAGTCCAGTCCTGAAGAGTTCCACTACCGCAAACTTTCCCCCCTTATTTATACATTAGTAATAGAATGACATGGCCCTCAAACAGAAAAGGAGGACCTGTGGCACCTTAGAGCCTAACAAATTAAGTCCTCCTTTTCTTTTTGCGAATACAGACTAACACGGCTGCTCCTCTGAAACCTGTTAAGTAAGCAATTTCAATGGTCAAGCAAGAGGCTCCTTCTGATTATCGATTAACCAGGTGCAGGTTTCTCCAGAGTTTGCAGCCTTGAGGCCCCAATAGACAATCCTGGGGCACATCCTGCTCTTCTAAGATGCATGTATCAGCAACTTCAACACAGTTCTTATCAGGAAGGACGCGGGGTCAAGCTGCCCCCTCTGTGGCACCCAAAACCCCCCCTCCCCTCCTGCCTTGGTTAAACTGAGACTGCTGAATGGCCAATTTACAGCCTGCTGACTTGGCTGCTTTTAGCAATAAGCCATAGTGGTTTCAACACAATGATTGGGGGAGTGGTAGATAACGAAGTCAGTGATACAGCGCGATCTGGATCCCTTGATAAACTGGGTGCGAGCAAACAATGTTTTAATAGAGCTAAATGTAAATGTCTACACCTAGGAATAGAGAATGCAGGCCATACGTACAGGATGGGCGACTCTACCCTGGGCAGCAATCACTCTGAAAGAGCTTTGGGGCTGGGGTGGATAATCAGGTAAACATGAGCTCCCCGTGAGACTCTGGGGCCAAAAGGGCTAATGCAATCCTGGGATGTGTGTAAACAGGGGAATCTGGAGGAGCAGTGGAGACGTGATTTTCCCTCTGTAACGGGCACTGGGGTGACCACTGCTGGAATGCTGTGCCCAGGTCTGGTGTCCACAATTCAAGGAGGATGTTGATAAATTGGAGAGGGGTCAGAGAAGAGCCAGGAGAACGATTAAATGTTTAAATGTTTCTATTCCAAAAACTTCCCTTGTTGTGACAGACTCATGGAGCTCAGTCTGTTTAGCTGAACAAAAAGCAGGTTATGAGGTGACTTGATCCCCGTCTCTAAGTACCTACTCGGGGAGAAGAGCTTGGTGTGCCTCCAAAGCTCGTCTCTCTCACCAAAGAAGCTCTTACCTCCCCCTCCTTGTCTGTATGTGTGGAACAGAAATTTGGTAGCAGTGGGCTCTTCAGCCTGCCAGAGAAAGGTGTAACCCTTCTGCCCGTCAGAGTTGGCAGCAACAAAGGCCGGGTTCAATATCTAGGGGATCCATTCCAATAACACAATGCAAACCGGCTCGAGCCCCCACCCAGTGACCTGGGACAAATATATACCACAAATATATATATAATACTTCCCCTCTCGCGAGCACAGAGTCTGAGTGTAGCAAAAAGCCTTTTAATAACAGAGAGAAACAATGTGGCATGATGTTGGGGAAACACCACCAACAGGATTCGTAACACAACCCATGAGCAAAAAACCCACCCCAAGCAAATTGGGGCACGTCCTTTCCCTTTGGTTCTTGAGTCCAGCAACCCCAAATCACCCAAAGTCCCAAAAGTCCAATGACCCAAAAGTCTCTGTCCCTGGTCAGGGCAGCCTCAGAGTTCGAAAGTTTATCTGCAGAGCTTTACCTCCCAACCTGCGTGGAGATGTGGGAGGGGGGGTAAAAGGCACCTTACATGATCTGAAGCTGACCGCCCCACAGCTCCATAGGCCTTCGCTCCGCTCCACTCCACTCCACTCCACCAGCCGCCCCACAAACTGCTTCGCTCAGCTCCTCAGCCCACAAGCAGTTCCCGCCGTCCCACAAACTGCTCCACCAGCCTGTCCACAAGGCACTCCAGCCATCCAGCAAACTGCTCCACACTATATCTTCAGGCTCCCCCGCTACTTAACACAACACTCAGTGATTTCAGCTCTTAGCCAGTTCAGCTCTTTGGTGAATTCAGCATTTAGTAGGGGAGCCTCAGTGCTGGTGCACCATTAGCCCAAAGTGAGCTCAGCAGCCTGCAACTAGACTCCTAATAAAATCAAAATTATCTCTGATATTCCACAGTGGAGAGAGGAGAAAGTGCAATTAGCATATAAGGCCCTCACCAAGAGGCCCATACCACCAAGTATTAATACTTGTCCCCAGCCTCTCTCAATTCACCATTTTTTGAACCCATGACCCTTGCCTAGCGAGTCCTATTTAGTTGATGGTGAGTCCCTCCATCATAACAAAAGGCCAAGTACAGTTCCAAGCACAGTTCCCATAATCAGGGTAATAACAATTTATTCTTCCTGCCCCAATAACAGAGACACTGGGGATCCCACAGCAGCCAAAGTGACCATTTGGGCAGCTATGGCCTCATTCTAGGCGGGGTGGGTGTGCCTATGCAAATGAGATCGGCCCCTGAAGTTCTTTTCCACAACTTGCCACATCTCACCACCAGATGTCAGGGTGGAGTTCACCCTGACACTGCTTACAAAGGTGTAACAAGGTCCAAGGGCTGGAAGTTGAAGCTCGACAAATTCAGCCTGGAAATAAGGTGCAACAGGCAGGGGCGGGTAATTAACCGTTGGAACAATTTACCCAGGGATTCGCCATCATGGGTCATTTTGAAATCCAGATTGGATGTTTTCCTAAAAGCTCTGCTTTAGTTCACACAGGAACTAGTTTGGGGCCGGTCTCTGGCCTGGGCTGTACAGGAGATCAGACTATGTGATCACAGCAGTCCCTTCTGGCCTTGGGATCCATGAGTCAGACTGTCCTGGGGGGCGGAGGAGGGGCTCCCAGCACTGCTCCCAGCATCTGGACGGGCCACCCGGTCCGTTTATAGAGCAGTGTTTGAATATTCCCCGTGGCGTCCTCCCCATGCAGCCAAAGACTTTGTTTGCTGCTTTGCCCACAGCTGCACATTGGCTCAAGCTCTCATTTAGCTGCCCACGGTGATGAGTTTCTTGGCTTGATCCAGGTTTCAGAGTAACAGCCGTGTTAGTCTGTATTCGTAAAAAGAAAAGGAGTACTTGTGGCACCTTAGAGACTAACCAATTTATTTGATGAAGTGAGCTGTAGCTCACGAAAGCTCATGCTCAAATAAATTGGTTAGTCTCTAAGGTGCCACAAGTACTCCTTTTCTTTTGGCTTGATCCAGTTAGTCCAGACCCTTGTTTCCTCCAATGTGCAGTACTTAAGATAAGCTATTACCAGCAGGAGAGTGGGGTGGGAGGAGGTATTGTTTCATGGTCTCTGTGTATATAATGTCCTCTGCAGTTTCCACAGTATGCATCCGATGAAGTGAGCTGTAGCTCACGAAAGCTCATGCTCAAATAAATTGGTTAGTCTCTAAGGTGCCACAAGTCCTCCTTTACTTTGCATCTGTCCACCTTGAATTTCATCTGCCATCCTGGTGCCCATTCCCCTGGCTCAGTCAGGTCTCTCGGAAGTTCCTTACAATCATCTCTGGTCCTGACTAGCCGAAATAACAGTGTCAGCTGCACATTTTCCCACCTCCCTTCTCACCCCATCTTTCCGGATCATTAATAAATGTATTAAACAACCTGGGATCTAGCACTGGGCCTCATGGCTCCCCTTGCGAACCTCCCACTGGCATGGAAACTGTCCATTGAATCCTACGCTTTGTTCTCTGTCTCCTCTGCAGGGTTTGATCCCGGACAATACTTTGCCCCTCACCCCATGGTGACTCAACAGCCCCTTGCCCAGGATCCTGTCAAAGGCCTTTTGAAAGTCTGAATAGCTACATCAGCTGGTCTCTTTCATCCGCTCCTTTGCGGACACGTTCACCCCGTTCCAAGAGGCACAATTTCCCTTTGCAGATCCCTGATGGTTCGACTGACCCCATCGGACCATGATTTCCAGGTGATTGGTTTTATTCGATATTTAATTATCAACTCAGCCAATGCCCCAGTGGCAGCTGGGAGGCTGAGGGGTCTATAATTCCTTGGACCAACCCTAGCACCTTTTGAAAGTACAGGTGCAATATGTTCTGCCTCCTCCAGAGAAGCAACTGTGTTTAATGAGCTACCGGACTCTTTCTGTTAGCAGCTCAACTGCTTCAGACTCAAGCTCCTTCAGAACCTAGGGCTGGACCAGCTGGGTCCTGGGGCTCCCGGCCTTTCACACCCTCAGTTTGCTCCAGCACCTCTTCTTCTGACCCTCCATCTCCGAGATCCCCTCAGCATTGTTCCCAGGGATGAGCCAGGCTGGGGTAGGAAACTGCATTTTGACAGCGGTAGCTGTTGGCTCTTGGAAATCCATCTCATCCCTCTGCCGTATTGCCGGCTGTGGTCTGTGCTCCTGCCGCTGTCAGCATGGCAGTGTGCAGAGAGGGTCTGGGGGTGGCCTGGTTTACTGGGGCGATGGCTAGGCACTGGGGGAAGGGGCACTGCTGTCTGTTCTGAGGCTGTTGGGGAGGGGCCAGGACAGAGCTGGAGAGTGCTGGAGCGTGCAGGAGGCTAGGGCGCTGAAGCGGACAAAGTGGCTAATCCCCCCTTTGTGGTGGGTGCTGATGGAGCGGGAGGGGATCGCATGCTCCATGCTAATTCCGCAGGGGGTGCCACTTGGCAGCGCTGCAGATGTGAGGCCAGATGGTGGGGATGATGGGCAGGATCCCCTGGGAGAATAACATGAGGGGGAAGGAGTCCAGGAGAGCTGGCTGTATTTTAAAGAATCCTTATTGAGGTTACAGGGACAAACCATCCCGATGTGTAGAAAGAATAGTAAATATGGCAGGCGTCCAGCTTGGCTTAACAGTGAAATCCTTGCTGATCTTAAACACAAAAAAGAAGCTTACAAGAAGTGGAAGCTTGGACAAATGACCACGGAGGAATATAAAAATATTGCTCGGGCATGCAGGAGTGAAATCAGGAAGGCCAAATCACACCTGGAGTTGCAGCTAGCAAGAGATGTTAAGAGTAACAAGAAGGATTTCTTCAGGTATGTTAGCAACAAGAAGAAAGTCAAGGAAAGTGTGGGCCCCTTACTGAATGAGGGAGGCAACCTAGTGACAGAGGATGTGGAAAAAGCTAATGTACTCAATGCTTTTTTTGCCTCTGTCTTCATGAACAAGGTCAGCTCCCAGACTACTGCACTGGGCAGCACAGCATGGGGAGGAGGTGACCAGCCCTCTGTGGAGAAAGAAGTGGTTCGGGACTATTTAGAAAAGCTGGACAAGCACAAGCCCATGGGGCCGGATAGGCTGCATCCGAGAGTGCTAAAGGAGTTGGCGGATGTGATTGCAGAGCCATTGGCCATTATCTTTGAAAACTCATGGCGAACGGGGGAAGTCCCGGATGACTGGAAAAAGGCTAATGTAGTGCCCATCTTTAAAAAAGGGAAGAAGGAGGATCCTGGGAACTACAGGCCAGTCAGCCTCACCTCAGTCCCTGGAAAAATCATGGAGCAGGTCCTCAAGGAATCAATTCTGAAGCACTTAGAGGAGAGGAAAGTGATCAGGAAGAGTCAGCATGGATTCACCAAGGGCAAGTCATGCCTGACCAATCTAATTGCCTTCTATGACGAGATAACTGGTTCTGTGGATGAGGGGAAAGCAGTGGACGTGTTATTCCTTGACTTTAGCAAGCTTTTGACACGCTCTCCCACAGTATTCTTGCCAGCAAGTTAAAGAAGTATGGGCTGGATGAATGGACGATAAGGTGGATAGAAAGCTGGCTAGATTGTCGGGCTCAACGGGTAGTGATCAATGGCTCCATGTCTAGATGGCAGCCAGTATCAAGTGGAGTGCCCCAAGGGTCGGTCCTGGGGCCGGTTTTGTTCAATATCTTCATAAATGATCTGGAGGATGGTGTGGATTGCACTCTCAGCAAATTTGCGGATGATACTAAACTGGGAGGAGTGGTAGATACGCTGGAGGGGAGGGATAGGATACAGAGGGTCCTAGACAAATTGGAGGATTGGGCCAAAAGAAATCTGATGAGGTTCAATAAGGATAAGTGCAGGGTCCTGCACTTAGGATGGAAGAATCCAATGCACCGCTACAGACTAGGGACCGAATGGCTAGGCAGCAGTTCTGCGGAAAAGGACCTAGGGGTGACAGTGGACGAGAAGCTGGATATGAGTCAGCAGTGTGTCCAGTGAGTACTGTGTCCAGTTTTGGGCCCCACACTACAAGAAGGATGTGGATAAATTGGAGAGAGTCCAGCGAAGGGCAACAAAAATGATTAGGGGTCTAGAACACATGACTTATGAGGAGAGGCTGAGGGAGCTGGGATTGTTTAGTCTGCAGAAGAGAAGAATGAGGGGGGATTTGATAGCTGCTTTCAACTACCTGAAAGGGGGTTCCAAAGAGGAGGGCTCTAGACTGTTCTCAATGGTAGCAGATGACAGAACGAGGAGTAATGGTATCAAGTTGCAGTGGGGGAGGTTTAGATTGGATATTAGGAAAAACTTTTTCACTAAGAGGGTGGTGAAACACTGGAATGCGTTACCTAGAGAGGTGGTAGAATCTCCTTCCTTAGAGGTTTTTAAGGTCAGGCTTGACAAAGCCCTGGCTGGGATGATTTAACTGGGAATTGGTCCTGCTTCGAGCAGGGGGTTGGACTAGATGACCTTCAGGGGTCCCTTCCAACCCTGATATTCTATGATTCTATGATTCTATACCTGAAAGGGGGTTCCAAAGAGGATGGATCTAGACTGTTCTCAGTGGTGGCAGATGACAGAACAAGGAGTAATGGTCTCAAGTTGCAGTGGGGGAGGTTTAGGTTGGATATTAGGAAAAACTTTTTCATTAGGAGGGTGGTGAAGCACTGGAATGCGTTACCTAGGGAGGTGGTGGAATCTCCTTCCTTTGAGGTTTTTAAGGTCAGGCTTGACAAAGCCCTGGCTGGGATGATTTAATTGGGGATTGGTCCTGCTTTGAGAAGGGGGTTGGACTAGATGACCTCCTGAGGTCCCTTCCAACCCTGATCTTTGATGATTCTATGATGGGAGGGCATGCTCTGTGCTGGCGGCTCTCTCTCCTCGCCAGGTTCGGGAGATGGGGAATGAGTCGGTGCCCTGCTCAGAACTCCCCTGGGCCACAGCCCTGAGCCCGGTGCACTGGTTACTCCAGGCCCACTTGGCCCACGTGTTGCTGCAGGGTGTGAAATGGGAACAAAGATGGGTCAATGCTATGAGCCCTAGTCTGGGGCAGCCCCTGTTGTACTGTGTTCTAGCCAGCCAGTGGGGTATGGGGCTGGCTGGCTGGTAGGCAGGCAGCATATGTAGCTGGCTAGCTTGCTGATGGGGTATGGGGCAGGCTGGCTGGCTGGTGGGGTATGGGGCTGGCTGGTGGAGTATGGGGCTGGCTGGCGGTGTATGGGGCTGGCTGGCAGGGTATGGGCAAGCTGGCTGGCTGGTGGGGTATGGGTTTGGCTGTTTGGCTGGTGGGGTATGGGGCAGGCTGGCAGGGTATCGGGCAAGCTGCCTGGCTGATAGGGTATGGGGCTGGTTGGCAGGGTAGGGGTGGGTTGGCTGGCTGGTGGAATGTGGGGCAGGGTTGCTGGGATATGCAGCTGGCTGTCTGGTGGGGTATGGGGCAAGCTGGCTGTCTGGTGGGGTATGGGGCTGGCTGTTTGGCTGGTGGGGTATGGGGAAGGCTGGCAGGGTATCAGGCAAGCTGGCTGGCTGATAGGATATGGGGCTGGTTGGTGGGGTAGCAGGTGGTTTGGCTGGCTGGTGGAATGTGGGGCGGGTTGCTGGGATATGCAGCCAGCTGGCTGGTGGGGTACAGGGCAGGCTGGTGGGGTATGGGGCAAGCTGGCTGGCTGGTGGGGTATGGGGCAAGCTGGCTGCCTGGTGGAGTATGGGGCAGGCTGGTTGGCTGGTGGGGTATGGGTCTGGCTGGTGGGATATGCGGCCGGCTGGCTGGTGGAATGTGGGGCTAGTTAGCAGGGTATGGGGGTATAAGGCCTAAGGCCTTTGTCTGCAGCCAGGTTAGGAGAGCAGCAGCCATAAGCCAAGAAGCAGGAAGTCACATCCTTACAGTCCATCTAAATTACATTAAAACGATGTCATATCGGGCTGTTAAGGAAGCTCCTGTCCTAACAGCTCCCACCATCACCAGAGAGAGAAACAGAGCTTAAGATGGTTAAAGAAAACTTAGTTTGACAGAATTCTGTCTGGCAAGAAACCACTTATCAACAGTTGTGGTTGTGAAACCCTCATTTCTTTATTGTTTTGTCTTTATGGTCTCTGTCTGGCTCTTTGATTGTGTCTGTCTGTTGCATAACTAATTTTGCTAGGTGTAAATCAATTAAGGTGGTGGGGTATGATTGGTTAAAAGATTGTTTTACAACATGTTAGGATTGGTTAGAGAATTGTTTAGTAATAACTTAGTACAATGATTGGTTAAGGTACAGCTAAGCAGGACTCAAGTTTCTCTATTTAAACTGGGGTCCAAGAAGGAGACCAGCAGAAGGAACAGAAGAAGAAGAAGAAGGAAAGACCTGGAAGAAGAAGAAGAAGAACTCACCTCTAAGACACAGCCTAAGATCAGAGCTGTTAAGAATCCTCTGCATGACTGAGATGTGCAGCAACCAGAATCCAGACGAGACCGACCTTGCCTGGCCAACAGGGAAAGTCTGCCTGCCTGATCAGGACTGGTGAGCCTAGCACTGTATGCTTAGTGTGTGTATTCTGCTTGGTAATGGTTAATAAATAGAGGATAAGGATATTACTGTGTAAGGCTCTTTCACTGGTGAAAGGTCCTGCACAGAGAGTATGTCCTGAGCCCTAGGAATTGGGTAAGGGTGGGTGCCCTAGTGTGTGTAAAACAGAGAATGTGTGCAGGTAACAGGGCGGGCTGGGTGACTGGTGGGGTATGCGACTGGTTGGCAGGGTATGAAGTGGGCAGGCTGGCTGGTGGGGTATGGGGCTGGCTAGCTGATGGGGTGGGGGACTGGCTGGTAGGGTAGGATTAGAAAACCTGCCTTATAAGTGATAGACTCAAGAAGCTCAATCTATTTAGCTGAACAAAGAGAAGGTTAATGCCTGAACTGTTCCCAGTGTAAGAGTACCTACATGGGGAATAAACATTTAATAACGGGCTCTTCAATCTAGCAGACAAAAGTAGAACCCAATCCAGTGGCTGGAAGTTGAAGTTAGAGAAATTCAGCCTGGAAATAAGGGGTAAATGTTTAACAGGGAGGGGAATTAACCATTGGAACACATCACCAAGTGTCGTGGGGGATTCTCCATCCCTGGCCATCTCTCAATCAAGATTGGACGTTTTGCTACAAGCTCTGCTCTAGGTATGATTTGGGGCTGGTTTCTGGCCTGTGCCATGCAGGAGCTCAAACTAGATGGCCACAATGGTCCCTGCTGGCCTTGCAAGCGATGAGTCTATGGATTAATGGATGGAGAGGGTAAAATTGTTACAATGTTGCAGAAAAAGCAGAAGTGTTTCATAAATATTTATATTTTATATCTGGAAAGGAGCAGGAAGAAGTATTTGTATCATGTGAGGATGATGAAATACTTTCCAGGCCATTATTAACCAAAGAGGATGTAAACCAACAACTACTGGGGGGGATAAACGTTTTCAAATCAGCAGGCCCAGATAACTTGCACCCATGAGTCCCGAAAGAGTTGGCTGAAGAGCTCTCCGGCCTGCTGAGGTTGATTTGAAATCAACCTGGGAACCCTGGGGAAATTCCAGAAGGCTGGCAGAGTGCTACGTCTATGCCACGCTTCCAGAAGGGCAGCTGGGCTGACCTGGGTCACCATATGCTGCTTAGCCTGGCTTCAATCATGGGCAAAATCATGGGAAAGCCGATATGGGAGTCAAACGACAAAGAATAAAAGGTGGGAATGTTATTAATGGCGGATGACGTGTTTTTACGTCCAGCAAACCTGAATCAATTCTTCGATGACATAAGAAGATTGGCTGACGGAGGTAACTGCATACATGAAACATACTGACAGGTTCCAGAGGAGCAGCCGTGTTAGTCTGTATCCGCAAAAAGAACAGGAGGACTTGTGGCACCTTAGAGACTAACAAATTTATGTGAGCATAAGGTTTCGTGAGCTACAGCTCACTTCATCCGATGCATGACATCCATGTATCTCACGAAACCTTATGCTCGCATAAATTTGTTAGTCTCTAAGGTGCCACAAGTCCTCATAGAATCATAGAATATCAGGGTTGGAAGGGACCCCTGAAGGTCATCTAGTCCAACCCCCTGCTCAAAGCAGGACCAATCCCCAATTAAATCATCCCAGCCAGGGCTTTGTCAAGCCTGACCTTAAAAACTTCTCAGGAAGGAGATTCTACCACCTCCCTAGGTAACGCATTCCAGTGTTTCACCACCCTCCTAGTGAAAAAATTTTTCCTAATATCCAACCTAAACCTCCCCCACTGCAACTTGACACCATTACTCCTTGTCCTGTCATCTTCTACCACTGAGAATAGTCTAGAACCGTCCTCTTTGGAACCCCCTTTCAGGTAGTTAAAAGCAGCTATCAAATCCCCCCTCATTCTTCTCTTCTGCAGACTAAACAATCCCAGTTCCCTCAGCCTCTCCTCATAAGTCATGTGTTCCAGACCCCTAATCATTTTTGTTGCCCTTCGCTGGACTCTCTCCAATTTATCCACATCCTTCTTGTAGTGTGGGGCCCAAAACTGGACACAGTACTTCAGATGAGGCCTCACCAATGTCGAATAGAGGGGAATGATCACGTCCCTTGATCTGCTGGCTATGCCCCTACTTATACATCCCAAAATGCCATTGGCCTTCTTGGCAACAAGGGCACACTGTTGACTCCTATCCAGCTTCTCGTCCACTGTCACCCCTAGGTCCTTTTCCGCAGAACTGCTGCCGAGCCATTTGGTCCCTAGTCTGTAGCGGTGCATGGGATTCTTCCGTCCTAAGTGCAGAACCCTGCACTTATTCTTGTTGATTTCTTTTGGCCCAATCCTCCAATTTGTCTAGGTCCCTCTGTATCCTATCCCTACCTGCCACTGTATCTACCACTCCTCCTAGTTTAGTATCATCCGCAAATTTGCTGAGAGTGCAATCCACACCATCCTCCAGATCATTTATGAAGATATTGAACAAAACCGGCCCCAGGACCGACCCTTGAGGCACTTCACTTGATGCCGGTTGCCATCTAGACATGGAGCCATTGATCACTACCCGTTGAGCCCGACAGTCTAGCCAACTTTCTACCCACCTTTTAGTGCATTCATCCAGCCCATACTACTTTAACTTGCTGACAAGAATACTGTGGGAGACCGTGCCAAAAGCTTTGCTAAAGTCAAGAAAGAATACATCCACTGCTTTCCCTTCATCCACAGAACCAGTAATCTCATCATAGAAGGTGATTAGATTAGTCAGGCATGACCTTCCCTTGGTGAATCCATGCTGACTGTTCCTGATCACTTTCCTCTCGTGTAAGTGCTTGAGAATTGATTCCTTGAGGACCTGCTCCATGATTTTTCCGGGGACTGAGGTGAGGCTGACTGGCCTGTAATTCCCAGGATCCTCCTCCTTCCCTTTTTTAAAGATGGGCACTATATTAGCCTTTTTCCAGTCGTCCGGGACTTCCCCCGATCGCCATGAGTTTTGAAAGATAATGGCCAATGGCTCTGCAATCACATCCGCCAACTCCTTTAGCACTCTCGGATGCAGCGCATCCGGCCCCATGGACTTGTGCACGTCCAGCTTTTCTAAATAGTCCCGAACCACTTCTTCCTTCACAGAGGGCTGGTCACCTCCTCCCCATGCTGTGTTGCCCAGCGCAGCAGTCTGGGAGCTGACCTCCTGTTCTTTTAATGAAACATACTGTGAGCCTTTTGTAAGTCATTTGACTTAGTGCCACAAAACATTCTGATTACAAAATTAGCTGATTACACAGTATCAGCAGAACACAAGCTGAATGGATTAAGAACTGGCTAACTGACAGACCTCCTAAAATAGTGGACGATCACCATTGAATGGAGGCATTTTTAGGGGGGCCCACAGAAATCAGTACGGGCCCGACTCTAGTCACCATCTTCATCATTGATCTGGAAGTAAATATGGAATCCCTGCTGTTATAGTGTGTGGATGACACAAATATTGGTGGTAAATAACGATGAGGACAGAGGAACAGAGACTTGGATCGCTTGGTATGCTGGGCTCATTCCAACAAATGGGTTTAATGCATCCAAATGTGAAGTTCTACATCAAATGATCTTGATACATTGGAGAATTGGACTGAAATAAATAGGATGAAATTCAATAAAAACACATGCAAACAACTGCACTTAGGAAGGAAAAATCAAACACCCAGCTACAAGCGGGGGACTCCCTGGCCAGACGGTCGCGCTGCTGGAAAGGAGCTGAGGGATCTAGTGGGTCGCAGATCGAGTGTGCGCTGATAATGTGCTGCAGTGGCATAAGAAGCTAAGATCTTTCTGGGGTGTCTCAACTGCAGGTCATTGTCCCGCTCTGCTCGGCACTGGGGAGGCCTCAGCTGGAGTCCTGTGTCCAATGCTGGGCACTGCGCTTCGGGAGGGAGGTGGACAAACTGAAGAGTCCAGAGGAGAGCAAGAAAAAGGGAAGCCAGGTGAGAAAGCCTGACCTGTGTGGACAGGTGGAAAGAATTGGGCATGTTTGGCCGAGAGAAGAGAAGGCTAAGGGGGGACCTGATCACAGTCTGCAGATATGCACAGATTGTTATAAAGAGGACGGCGACCAATTGTTCCCCATGTCCACCACGGGTAGGACAAGACGTAGTCGGGTTCGTTTGCACTACAGAGAGATTCAGGTTAGATGAGAGGAAAAACCATCTGAACTCTCGGGGGAGCTAAGCTCTGGAACAGGTGTCTGGAGGAGCTTGTGGAATCCCATCACTGGAGGTTTTTAACAACAGGTGGGACAAACCCGCATCAGGGGCCCTCTGGATTTACTTGGTCCTGCCATAGCCAGGGGCCTGGGCTAGATTTCCAGCCATTTTGTGGTGGAGGACCAAGGACTGCAGGCCAAAGCTACAGAATTGAGGCTGGATCCTGGACAAAGATCCTAGGGGTGGTAGTGGAGAAGCGTCTGACCATGAGCTGCCAGGGTGCTGCTGGGAGCTATCAATGGGCGTAGTGGGCAGGGGCAGGGAGATGCTTTTCCCTCTGCATACGGCAGAGGGGAGACCAGCACTGGATCCTGCGTCCAGTTCTGGTGCCAACATTTTTTAAAGATTTTGGAAAATTGTAGCGGGGCAGAAAGGAGCCACCGAAGGATTTAAGGGCTGGAGAAAACGTGTGACGGTGGGAGGTGGAAGGCAACCTGGTTAGTTTAGCAGAAGGAAGATTGAGGGGTGACGTGATCACATGGGTAGATACCTCCCTGGGGAGAAAATCCCCAGGGACTGTCGGGCTCTGGAGCCTAGCGGAGAGAGGCCGAACACGAGCCAGTGGCTGGAAGTCGAAACCAGACACATTCCAATTCGAACGAAGGCCCCCTTTTTTTCACAGTGCAGGTGATCAGCCTTTGCAACAACTCCTGAGGCCAGTGGGCAAGTCTCCATCCCTTGACGTCTCCAAGTCCAGCTGGCTGCCTTTCTGAAGACGTTTGAGCACAACACAGTAGGGCCCTGCAACCCAACCCAGCCCAGCCCCGATGGGACCCAACACAAGCCTTGGGTTTGGGTCAGGTCAGGAAACGCCCAGCCCCAGGGGCTCAGGCAGGGTGGGGCTGAAGCAGTGGCCGTGGCTGTGTGTCCCGCTCCTGCTGGCCGCCTCCCTGCACTGGGCGCGCTGCGGAGTGAGTGAGTCGCAGCACCCCTCGCTGGGCAGCACACACACAGGAGTGGGCGCACAGCCGCCCATGCCGGTGCCCACCCCGTGGGCAGGAGGAGCCCACCCCAGGACGGGGCAGCGACACCGACTCCGGTTTGTAGGAAAGGGTCAGCGTCGGGTTGGAAAATGACAGGGTTCCCGGGCTCAGGTTGGGTGGGTCTGGGTCCAGATCAAGCGTAACAATGTGGCCCTAGCTGACTTCTCCCACCCCAGTTATTGGGCTCCCGGGCAACAGGGGCCGTTCTCTGGGCAGCAGGTCAGACGGGATCAGCTAACAGTCCCGTCTGGCCATGAGCTCTCACTGACCTATCCAAGCCTGTCCTAGGATCTCTGGGGCATGTCCCTGGGACAGTGGGGGCAGGGACCTGCCCCCGATCATTGCGGCCCTGCTCCCCCATGCCAAAGGCATGCAGGGACTAGTGCCCCTCCTCCTCAATCTGGGTTACTGCCGCTGGGTTACTGCCCACCCCTGGGCCAGGAGGCACCTGAACGCTGACCACTGAGGGGCCTGCCCTGGATCACTGCCTTGGGGCTGGCTGCGCAGAGGTGCTCTGAGCTCCCCTCCACCCAGCCGAGCAGCAGGGACAGCACCCTCCTCCCTGCCCCATCTGTGGGGTGGGGAGCTCAGAGGAGGAGGCCTGGGGGGGCAGGGGGTTCGGGGTGCTGGGAGGAGGAGGCCTGGGGGTGCAGGGGGTGCGGAGTGCTCGGAGGAGGAGGCCTGGGGGTGCAGGGGGTGCGGGGTGCTTGGAGGAGGCTTGACAAAGCCCTGGCTGGGATGATTTAGTTGGGGATTGGTCCTGCTTTGAGCAGGGGGTTGGACTAGATGACCTCCTGCGGTCCCTTCCAACCCTGATATTCTATGATTCTATGAGGAGGCCTGGGGGTGCAGGGGGTTCGGGGTGCTTGGAGGAGGAGGCCTGGGGGTGCAGGGGGTTCAGGGTGCTGGGTGCTCAGAGGAGGAGGCCTGGGAATGCAGGGGGTTCAGGGTGCTTGGAGGAGGAGGCCTGGGGGAGCAGGGGATTCGGGGTGCTGGGTGCTCGGAGGAGGAGGCCTGGGGGTGCAGGGGGTTCGGGGTGCTGGGTGCTCGGAGGAGGAGGCCTGGGGGTGCAGGGGGTTCGGGGTGCTGGGTGCTCAGAGGAGGAGGAGGCCTGGGGGTGCAGGGGGTTCGGGGTGCTGGGTGCTCGGAGGAGGAGGCCTGGGAACGAGAGAACTGTCCTCCACCCACCCCGCACCTGGGTGTGCCAGCCCCCCAGCCCTGCGCACCGGAGCCCCGACTCCCGGGGCAGGCTGCAGTTTGGCCCGCAGGAGGCAGGCTGTGCCCACAAGGTGGCGTCAAAGGGAAATGTATGGAACTGAAGGACGAGGGTCAGCACTGGGGCCCTGCTGCCTGAAGATGGGAGGAGGTGGGGGCTGGGTGCTTGGAGGAGGGGGAATGGGTGCATGGAGTTCGGGGGTACTCAGATGAGAGGTGCATTGGAGTTGGGGGGCTGTGTGCTGAGATGGGGGCTGGGTCTGGGGAGCTGTGTGCTGAGATGGGGGCTGGGAGTTGGGGGGCTGTGTGCTGAGATGGGGAAAGGGCTGGGGGCTGGGGGGCTGTGCTGAGATGGGGGCTGGGTGCTGAGATGGGGGTTGGGTCTGGGGGGCTGTGTGCTGAGAGGGGGACTGGGAGTTGGGGGGCTGTGTGCTGAGATGGGGAAAGGGCTGGCGGTTGGGGGGCTGGGTGCTGAGATGGGGGCTGGGGCTGGGGAGCTGTGTGCTGAATGGGGGCTGGGTCTGGGGGGCTGTGTGCTGAGATGGTGGCTGGGAGTTGGGGGGCTGTGTGCTGAGATGGGGTCTGGGGGGCTGTGTGCTGAGATGGGGGCTGGGAGTTGGGGGGCTGTGTGCTGAGATGGGGAAAGGGCTGGGGGCTGGGGGGCTGTGCTGAGATGGGGGCTGGGTGCTGAGATGGGGGCTGGGGCTGGGGGGCTGTGTGCTGAGAGGGGGACTGGGAGTTGGGGGGCTGTGTGCTGAGATGGGGAAAGGGCTGGCGGTTGGGGGGCTGGGTGCTGAGATGGGGGCTGGGGCTGGGGAGCTGTGTGCTGAATGGGGGCTGGATCTGGGGGCTGTGTGCTGAGATGGTGGCTGGGAGTTGGGGGGCTGTGTGCTGAGATGGGGTCTGGGGGGCTGTGTGCTGAGATGGGGGCTGGGAGTTGGGGGGCTGTGTGCTGAGATGGGGAAAGGGCTGGGGGCTGGGGGGCTGTGCTGAGATGGGGGCTGGGTGCTGAGATGGGGGCTGGGGCTGGGGGCTGTGCTGAGAGGGGGACTGGGAGTTGGGGGGCTGTGTGCTGAGATGGGGAAAGGGCTGGCGGTTGGGGGGCTGGGTGCTGAGATGGGGGCTGGGGCTGGGGAGCTGTGTGCTGAATGGGGGCTGGGTCTGGGGGGCTGTGTGCTGAGATGGGGAAAAGGGCTGGGGGCTGGGGGGCTGTGCTGAGATGGGGGCTGGGGTCTGCGGGATCGGGGGCTGTGTGCAGGGATAGAGGATGGTGTGTATATGGAACTGCACAGGATCATCTGTGGGCACTCGGGGTGGAAGGTGGGGGTGCCAAGGATCTGGGACCTCTTGTTTCTCCCACCCCTGCTGGGCCCAGCCCCGCCATCTCACCAGCCCCCAGGAGGCAGTGGGGAGGAGCAGCCTCCCTGGGCTCCTGGCACAGTGGAGCGGGGTGTGCGTGGGAACAGGCCAGTCGGACAGCATGCCGGAGACACCCATGAGCCGAGCCCTGACACCCGCACAGCAGGGGCCTGAGAGCGGATGCTGGGGACGGCCTGCCCGCCCACCGAGATCAGGCCTGGGCAACTGGCCAGTGGCAGGGGAGGGAGCCTTCGAACGAGGCAGGATACCGGGGTAGATGGGCTCCTGGGTCTGGCCCAGGTTGGGGAGAGGATTACTGAGCTCGATGGGCCCATGGGTCCGGTCCAGGGCTGGGGGTGGGGATGCCAGGTTGTACAGAGAAGCGTGGAAGGAGCTGGGCTGCTGGGCCAGGCTCGGCTGAGATGGAGCAGGACTGTATGGCCCGGTGGTTTGTTGGGGGGAGGCAGCCCCAGCCACTCCCCCTGTGTGCCCGGGTACGGCCGGGATGGGTCTCATCCCAGCTGCTGGGAGCTGTGCACAGAGGGTACAGCCCCTGCATTTTTCCAGCTGGCCAGTCCTGGCTCTGCGAATATTTTCCTGGGGCTTTGGGGTTTTCGTTGGTGGTTTCATTGACCAAATAAGGGAACAGGCCGCTCGCTGCTGCGGCCTCTGCCAGCTGCCCCGGGGCCAAGGGCTGAGCAAACGCCAGATTCCAAAGGGGGGGGGCAGCGCTGCCCCCTTCAGCCTGATGGGCTCCCAGGATGGGATATGGAGCCGTTGGGGAGCTGCCTCCCAGGTCCACATTGCCTGGGACAGTGACAGCCCCTGGGGACAGAACGCGGGGCCCAAGCAATGCAGCAGGCCCCATCAGAGCCCGGCTCCCCGTGTCATGGGACCATTCGCCCCCCAGCCTGGGGACCTCGCACACTCGGCCCACGCATCCTCTCGAACCCCAGAGATGTTGCTTCTGCACGGCCACTGCCCCCCAGCCCCCACTTCGGGCGTCCCAGGTAGCGCCCCGGCAACCCCGAGCACCGGTGCACCTCCTGCTGGCTGCTTCAGCAACACCTGCATGTTTCCGCAGGCCCTACATAAACTGGGTCTGCCACAGATTTTCAGCTGGAGACAAATGGGGGCGAGCCACAGTGGGATTGGACAGAGAGAAGGACATGCTGTGTTGGGCAGCTCCAAGCTCTGCCTGGCTACTAAGGACTTGTCTACACTTCAGAGTTAATTTGGATTAAGTAGAGTGCAAATTTAAAGTGCACCAGCTATTCTGGACTAAGTCCATTGGGTGCACAAGCCCCAACTGACTGAGTCTCACAGGAGCTCCTGGATCAGAATCCCCACTGGACAGAGTGGGAAACTGAGGCACAAAGAGAGGGAGGGACTCACTCTAAGGCATTACACTGCGTCATGAACAGAATCCAGAAGTCCTGGCTCCCAGCCCTCCTGGGCTCTTACCAGGAGCCCCACACTCCCTTCACACTACTGGGGACAGAACCCAGGAGTTCTGGTGCCCCACTCCCCTCCCAGAGCTGGGGAGAGAACCCAGGAGTCCTGGCGCCCCGCCCCCCCCAAACCACTAGCCCAACTCCCCCCCCGCCCCCGGAGCTGGGCAGGGCTCCCGGGTCCCTCCCTCCCCCCCCGCGGGCTGGGACCGGGGCGGGCAAGGCGGGGCCGGCGCGGGGCTCCCTCGCCAGGAACTTTCCGGCCCGGCAGAGCGGGGAGCGCGGGGCTGAGCCATGAGCCGGCCCGACCTGGACACGCACCGGCTGGCGCTGCTGGCCGCCAAGGAGGACATCGCGGGCCGCCGCGCCTCCGCCGGCTGGTGAGCGCCGGGCCGGGCCGGGCCGGGCTGTGCGGGGGGGTGCAGTGGGGTGGGGGCTGCACAGTGGCAGAGAAGGGTGGGGGTGGGGGACAGTGCGGGGGGGGGCAGTGGGATGGGGCAGTGACAGAAGGGTGGGGGTGGGGCGCTGTGCGGGGGGGGCAGTGGGATGGGGCAGTGACAGAAGGGTGGGGGTGGGGGGCAGTGCGGGGGGGGCAGTGGGATGGGGCAGTGACAGAAGGGTGGGGGTGGGGGCAGTGGGATGGGGCAGTGACAGAAGGGTGGGGGTGGGGGGCAGTGCGGGGGGGGCAGTGGGATGGGGCAGTGACAGAAGGGTGGGGGTGGGGCGCTGTGCGGGGGGGTGCAGTGGGGTGGGGGCTGTACAGTGGCAGAGAAGGGTGGGGGTGGGGCGCTGTGCGGGGCGGTGCAGTGGGGTGGGGCGGTGGCAGAAGGGTGGGGGTGGGGCGCTGTGCGGGGGGGTGCAGTGGGGTGGGGGCTGTACAGTGGCAGAGAAGGGTGGGGGTGGGGCGCTGTGCGGGGGGGTGCAGTGGGGTGGGGGCTGTACAGTGGCAGAGAAGGGTGGGGTGGGGTGCTGTGCGGGGGAGGCACAATGGGGCGGGTGTGTGAGGAGGTTTGGGGGACCGAACAGACTCTCCCGGAGCCCTTTGCTCGGAGCTGACGCTCAGCGGTGCTCTCTGCCCCCCTCTCCCCCCTTGGTGGGGTTGAGAGACCAGGAACCTCAAGGCAAAGCTGGTGTCGCTGGCATTGCCTGGGGCTCGGGCACTGCCATGAGCCCAGGCCTGTGAGCTCCTGGGTCTTCTCCAGGGAGTCACAGAGCCACTGAGCCTGCATTCTGTGCACTGTTCCCACGCGACAGGGAGCAGGAGCTGGGGAAACTGAGGCATGGAGCAGGCAAGTGGCTTGCCCAAGGTCACACAGCAAGTTAGTGTGAGAACCAGAACCCAGGAGTCCTGCCTCTCTATTCCCCCCTTCCCCCCGCCCCGGACTCCGCTCTCCCCACAGAGGTGGGAATAGAACCCAGGAGTCCTGCCTCCCAGCCCCCGCTGTTCGAAAGCTCGCTGGACCGCAGGGTGTTTGGGGGAAACAGCAGCTGTCTGGCTGCCAGAGAACAATTCCTGTTTTAACCCGCACCTCTAGCAAGGCGCTGCCAGGCTGCCTTTAACCCGCCCCTCCCAGCTGCCACTGCCCTCCCACAGGGAGTCATCCCCCCCCCCCCATGGCGGGAGCACCAATTGCCCCTCCCCCAGGACAGTGGGATTTCTGCGAGCGGAAAATGTCGAGGTTGCAGTTCTGCGGAGTGGCTGGCTGGGGTTTTCGGGGGGGGGCTAGTGAGCAGGGGAGGGGAAGGTGGGAGGACCCTGGTTATGAAATGGCCGTGGATTTTGGACTTGTTTTCCAAGCCGCTTAACCCAGAGGAGTTCACGGCACTCGCCGGACAGGAGCTGGGCTGCTGAGCTCTGCTAATCCAGGGAGTGGCTCTGGGGAAGGCCACAGGGACAGGAGACTGGACCTCCTACAGCAACAATTCTGTCACCTCCCAGGAGGGGGCGCTGTGGGGGGCGGGGCAGGAGCGCTGGCTGGGGTGGGGGCCCCTGGCGACTCCAGCCCTGGCCTCTCCCAGCAGGATCCCAAAGCGCCAAGTAGGGCCACAGGGCAGGGACTGCGGGTGCGTCGCTGGAAGCCAGCAGCGGGGTTCAGGGGAGCTGCACGAGTTATCCGGGTGCGGATTGAGCCCGGACTCTGGGGCCATCGCACTGCCCTGAGGTGTCCCCTCTGGTCCCGCAGTGGCACCGGGATGGGCCCTGTGGAGACGTGCCAGGAGGAGGTGCTGAGGCATGTGGGGACGCGGGGGTAGCGATGCTCCCTGGGCCCTTTAGTTTTCGGCCCTGGAGCGTGCTGCCAAGTCTCGCTCCCTCGCAGAGGGGCGGCTCCGGCTAAGGCCTTGGCCTCCAACGAAGGCATTGGAGTTAAACACACATTAGGGACAAGCAGCCACCCCGTCTTCCGCACTCTCTCCAGGGGAGACAAGCCCCGCAGGAAGGAAGCCCCCCCATTAACTCGCCCTCCCAGGCCAGACTCTCTGGCCCTGGCACAAGGCTGCAGGAAAGACCCCCAAGCCTCCTGACGCTGGGCCCAGGCTTGGCTCTGCAGGACAGGCTCCCTCCAGTCTCGCGTCCCCAGCGCCCCTCCTCCCTCCCCACGGCGCTGGGACGGGAGCAGGGCTTCCTCCAGAAACCACATGCAGCTCTGTGGCTTGGCCTGTTTCTCTTTGGGCCCAACTGAGCGGTGACGTCGCCCTGTGGGGACGCTGGGCGCAAGCCAGGCAGGAATGCAGGGGGCAGCGGCAGGCAGGAGCTGGGGGGAGGGGCTGAGCCCCCATCACCATATCCCCCATCTTGCCACCTTCCTGCCCCCCAGGC
Source organism: Eretmochelys imbricata (assembly GCF_965152235.1). NCBI lineage: Eukaryota > Metazoa > Chordata > Testudines > Cheloniidae > Eretmochelys > Eretmochelys imbricata. The sequence goes on from NC_135575.1 coordinate 145,026,790, forward strand.
GCATGGTACCACGGCTCTGCCCCTCACCCTGACTCTGGCCAGCCCCCACCTGCACTGGGGTTCCCTGGCACCAGGGTGTTTTTACTGTCTGTGCAACGCCTTCCCCGAGGGGCTGGCACCCATTTCCCATGCCCCGCCCAGGCCACAAGGCGCCCATGTCAGTGAAAGCCATGCCCAGCGCTTGGCCCAGCCGTGCTGTGGGAAGCCAGAGCCGCTCCAGATTTACACCAGAGCAGGATCTCGCCCCCGTCGGTCTCTGGCATGCCAGACCTGCCTGTGTTCAAATGAACACGCAGAGCCACATGCGTGTTCCCAGAGCTCCGCAGCTGCGTGTGCTCGGAGCAGAGCATGTTGTCACATGTACTGGTAATTGGCTCCGCGCAGAGACAAGGGGAGCTGGGGGGAGCGCGGGCGGGTTGGGGAAGGCTTGGGGAGACAGCCTCCCTGGAGAGAGGGACTCAGTTCGCCGGGATCCGAGCCAGCTTCTCTCGGTTCTAGCACCCCGGCCGCGGCTCCAGGCTCACAGGCTCGTGCCCCAGTCTGTCTGGCTTGGCCAAGAGGCACCGAAAGGGGCCGTGATGGGTCCCGGGTCGGGGGGACTGGCCTATAGGGCAGCTTCTGTGTACGTTACTCCCCCCACATTATCCGCCCCTTGCTGGGCCTCAGGATCGCTTCAGATGCACCGCAGCGGAAGCTGAGCAAATTAATTGAATATGTCGTGTCTTGGAATGGCAGCATTGCGGGGAACAGGGCCAGATTGCTGGGCGGGGAGCTCCCGGCGACTCCAGCCCCAGCCTCTCCCAGCAGCGGGCACTGTGGGGGCAGGCAGGGCAGGGCAGGAGCTGGAGCGGGGGAGCTCCCGGTGACTCCAGCCCTGGCCTCTCCCAGCAGGGGGCGCTGTGGGGAGCAGGGCAGGAGCTGGGTGTGGGGAGAGCTCCCAGCAACTCCAGCCCCGGCCTCTCCCAGCAGGGGGCGCTGTGGGGGTGGGGCAGGAGCTGGCTGTGTCGGGGGGAATCGGGGGGGAATCAGTGTGGGAGTGCTGCCCATTGGGGGCTGTTTGTGGGCCACGTGCGCCCCTTTGCGCTGAGCCAGGCAGGGGGACCTGGCAGGGGTGCTCTTGCCACGGGTCCTCCTGCCATTGTGCCAGATCCTGCAGCCCCATTGTCCTGGAGCGGATGCTGTCGGATGCACTTCCATGCCCTGAGCCAGGAAGGGGCTGGGGCGGAGGAGAGGCCAGGACGGGGAGGGGCTGAGCGGAGGGGAGGCCGGGATGGGGGGAAGGGGCTGACCGGAGGGGAGGCCAGGCCTGCAGGTGTCCTGGGGGTCTCTGGGCAGGGGCAGAGCAGCTGGAGCTACGGAGGCTGGGGGTGAAGTGTGTGGGGCAGGGGCTGGTGCTTTCCCGTCCCACTGGCCCCTGAGCGGGTGGCATGTGCCATGAGGGAGCCCAAGTCCCCAGGGTGGGAGAGGAGCCTGCAGCCCCTGGCCCCCAACCTCTTTCCTGCCTGAGCCTCTCAACGGCCTGCAGGAAAGGCCCGTCCTCTGTGGCCGTCCCTGGCGGGGGGGTGTGCAGGGGCTGGGCACTCGGGAGCAGGAGACCTTTGCAGTTTGACCCCGAGCACTTGGGGATGGAGCAGCCTGTGCAGGGCTGGGGCTGGCATGGGCGGGGAGGGCTCTGCCTGCGGCAGAGCGACTGGCATACGCTGGGTAACCGAGGGCTGGCCCCCCGCGGGGGGTGGGGAAAGCAGAGGGGTGAGGCAAGGCGGGATATGGTGGAGGGGGACGCTAGGCTGTCTCAGGCCGCTCCCTCGGCGGGGAGATGGATCTGCCCAAGAGCCCCGGACAGGAGATGGGAGGGGAGCATGTTGCCTGACCCCCTTTGGACTCTGTATTGCAATAGACCTGCCAGGCGCTGGCCGTATGCCGCTGCGTGTCAAACCTCCCCGTCCCCTACACCACCCCCCGCGGGGCTCTGCGCCCTGCACCGCCGTGGGTCAGATCCGCCCCGTCCCCTACACCGCCCCCCGCGGGGCTCTGCGCCCTGCACCGCCGTGGGTCAGAACCTCCCCGTCCCCTACACCGCCCCCCGCGGGGCTCTGCGCCCTGCACCGCCATGGGTCAGATCTGCCCCGTCCCCTACACCGCCCCCCGCGGGGCTCTGCGCCCTGCACCGCCGTGGGTCAGATCCTCCCCGTCCCCTACACCGCCCCCCGCGGGGCTCTGCACGCTGCACCGCTGTGGGTCAGATCCTCCCCGTCCCCTACACCGCCCCCCGCGGGGCTCTGCGCGCTGCACCGCCGTGGGTCAGATCCGCCCCGTCCCCTACACCGCCCCCCGCGGGGCTCTGCGCCCTGCACCGCCGTGGGTCAGAACCTCCCCGTCCCCTACACCGCCCCCCGCGGGGCTCTGCGCGCTGCACCGCCGTGGGTCAGATCCGCCCCGTCCCCTACACCGCCCCCCGCGGGGCTCTGCGCCCTGCACCGCCGTGGGTCAGAACCTCCCCGTCCCCTACACCGCCCCCCGCTGGGCTCTGCACCCTGCACCGCCGTGGGTCAGATCCTCCCCGTCCCCTACACCGCCCCCCGCGGGGCTCTGCGCGCTGCACCGCTGTGGGTCAGATCCTCCCCGTCCCCTACACCGCCCCCCGCGGGGCTCTGCGCGCTGCACCGCCATGGGTCAGAACCTCCCCGTCCCCTACACCGCCCCCCGCGGGGCCCTGCGCCCTGCACCGCCATGGGTCAGATCTGCCCCGTCCCCTACACCGCCCCCCGCGGGGCTCTGCGCCCTGCACCGCCGTGGGTCAGAACCTCCCCGTCCCCTACACCGCCCCCCGCTGGGCTCTGCACCCTGCACCGCCGTGGGTCAGATCCTCCCCGTCCCCTACACCGCCCCCCGCGGGGCTCTGCGCGCTGCACCGCCATGGGTCAGATCTGCCCCGTCCCCTACACCGCCCCCCGCGGGGCTCTGCACCCTGCACCGCCGTGGGTCAGATCCTCCCCGTCCCCTACACCGCCCCCCGCTGGGCTCTGCGCCCTGCACCGCCGTGGGTCAGAACCTCCCCGTCCCCTACACCGCCCCCCGCTGGGCTCTGCACCCTGCACCGCCGTGGGTCAGATCCTCCCCGTCCCCTACACCGCCCCCCGCGGGGCTCTGCACGCTGCACCGCTGTGGGTCAGATCCTCCCCGTCCCCTACACCGCCCCCCGCGGGGCTCTGCGCGCTGCACCGCCGTGGGTCAGAACCCCTGCTGTACGTTACACAGACGCCCCACACAGGCCTGGGGTCACTGTTCCCGGCAGTCTGGACTGTCTCTGTCCTGCCAGACTCTGGATCCAGCCCCGGCTCGGGCGGTCGGTATAAGGGCCAGTGTCTGTGGAGGGGGTTGCTGGGCTGGCAGCCCGGGGCTGGGGGGTGAAGCAGGTGTTTGAGCTGGGGGTGGTGGAGGAGAAGATTGGTTGCCCCAATACCCCCCGCCCTGTCTGACCTCCCCTTCTGCCCCGCTCCAGGGCCGTCTTTGCGTATGGGAAGCACAATGAGCTGAAGCTCCTGGACTCGGGAGGTAAGAGGTGCCGAGGCCCTGGATCCACAGCCCCCTCTCCCAGCTGCCCGCCCCACACGGCCACCGCCACGGCTAAGGAGCCGTCCCCGGGTGCTGCCACCCGGCAGCTCTCTAACGCCCCCCAGCAGCGTGGGCTGGCGTCCCGCTGAGAGACCTGCCAGCACCCCCCACACCGGGGCTGCACCCAGACGCAGGAGGGATTCGACAGGAGTCACAGAACTGGGGCTCGCTGTCGCACCGCCCCCTGGGGCCAAACGGGGCCAGCCCTGACGGCCGGGGAGCGCGCCCCCCGCTGCCCCCCACCCTGCTCCCTGCGCCCAGCGCCCCCTAGTGCAGCCCTGACGCCCGGGGAGAGCGCCCCCCGCTGCCCCCCACCCTGCTCCCTGCAGCCCAGCGCCCCCTAGTGCAGCCCTGACGCCCGGGGAGAGCGCCCCCCGCTGCCCCCCACCCTGCTCCCTGCGCCCCCTAGTGCAGCCCTGACGGCCTGGGGAGAGCGCCCCCTGCTGAGCCCCCCACCCTGCTCCCTGCAGCCCAGCGCCCCCTAGTGCAGCCCTGACGCCCGGGGAGAGCGCCCCCCGCTGCCCCCCACCCTGCTCCCTGCGCCCAGCGCCCCCTAGTGCAGCCCTGACGCCCGGGGAGAGCGCCCCCTGCTGAGCCCCCCACCCTGCTCCCTGCAGCCCAGCGCCCCCTAGTGCAGCCCTGACGCCCGGGGAGAGCGCCCCCCGCTGCCCCCCACCCTGCTCCCTGCGCCCCCTAGTGCAGCCCTGACGGCCTGGGGAGAGCGCCCCCCGCTGAGCCCCCCACCCTGCTCCCTGCAGCCCAGCGCCCCCTAGTGCAGCCCTGACGCCCGGGGAGAGTGACCCCCGCTGCCCCCACCCTGCTCCCTGCGCCCCCTAGTGCAGCGCTGACGCCCGGGGAGAGCGCCCCCCGCTGCCCCCACCCTGCTCCCTGCGCCCGGCGCCCCCTAGTGCAGCCCTGACGGCCGGGGAGAGCGCCCCCCGCTGAGCCCCCCACCCTGCTCCCTGCAGCCCAGCGCCCCCTAGTGCAGCCCTGACGCCCGGGGAGAGCGCCCCCCGCTGCCCCCCACCCTGCTCCCTGCGCCCCCTAGTGCAGCCCTGACGCCCGGGGAGAGCGCCCCCCGCTGCCCCCCACCCTGCTCCCTGCGCCCAGCGCCCCCTAGTGCAGCCCTGACGGCCCGGGGAGAGCGCCCCCCGCTGAGCCCCCCACCCTGCTCCTTGCAGCCCAGCGCCCCCTAGTGCAGCCCTGACGCCCGGGGAGAGCGCCCCCCGCTGAGCCCCACCCTGCTCCCTGCGCCCAGCGCCCCCTAGTGCAGCCCTGACGCCCGGGGAGAGCGCCCCCCGCTGCCCCCACCCTGCTCCCTGCGCCCCCTAGTGCAGCCCTGACGCCCGGGGAGAGCGCCCCCCGCTGAGCCCCCCACCCTGCGCCCAGCGCCCCCTAGTGCAGCCCTGACGGCCCGGGGAGAGCGCCCCCCGCTGAGCCCCCCACCCTGCTCCTTGCAGCCCAGCGCCCCCTAGTGCAGCCCTGACGGCCCGGGGAGAGCGCCCCCCGATGCCCCCCACCCTGCTCCCTGCGCCCAGCGCCCCCTAGTGCAGCCCTGACGGCCGGGGAGAGCGCCCCCCGCTGCCCCCCACCCTGCTCCCTGCACCCAGCGCCCCCTAGTGCAGCCCTGACGCCCGGGGAGAGCGCCCCCCGCTGCCCCCCACCCTGCTCCCTGCACCCAGCGCCCCCTAGTGCAGCCCTGACGCCCGGGGAGAGCGCCCCCCGCTGAGCCCCCCACCCTGCTCCCTGCGCCCCCTAGTGCAGCCCTGATGCCCGGGGAGAGCGCCCCCCGCTGCCCCCCACCCTGCTCCCTGCGCCCCCTAGTGCAGCCCTGACGCCCGGGGAGAGCACCCCCCGCTGAGCCCCCCACCCTGCTCCCTGCGCCCCCTAGTGCAGCCCTGACGGCCTGGGGAGAGCACCCCCCGCTGAGCCCCCCACCCTGCTCCCTGCGCCCCCTAGTGCAGCCCTGACGCCTGGGGAGAGCACCCCCCGCTGCCCCCCACCCTGCTCCCTGCGCCCCCTAGTGCAGCCCTGACGGCCTGGGGAGAGCGCCCCCGCTGAGCCCCCCACCCTGCTCCCTGTGCCCAGCGCCCCCTAGTGCAGCCCTGACGGCCCGGGGAGAGTGACCCCCGCTGAGCCCCCCACCCTGCGCCCAGCGCCCCCTAGTGCAGCCCTGACGCCCGGGGAGAGCGCCCCCCGCTGAGCCCCCCACCCTGCTCCCTGCGCCCCCTAGTGCAGCCCTGACGCCCGGGGAGAGCGCCCCCCGCTGCCCCCACCCTGCTCCGTGCGCCCCCTAGTGCAGCCCTGACGGCCGGGGAGAGTGACCCCCGCTGAGCCCCCCACCCTGCTCCCTGCGCCCAGCGCCCCCTAGTGCAGCCCTGACGCCCGGGGAGAGCGCCCCCCGCTGCCCCCCACCCTGCTCCCTGCACCCAGCGCCCCCTAGTGCAGCCCTGACGGCCCGGGGAGAGCGCCCCCCGCTGAGCCCCCCACCCTGCTCCCTGCGCCCCCTAGTGCAGCCCTGATGCCCGGGGAGAGCGCCCCCCGCTGAGCCCCCCACCCTGCTCCCTGCGCCCAGCGCCCCCTAGTGCAGCCCTGACGCCCGGGGAGAGCGCCCCCCGCTGCCCCCCACCCTGCTCCCTGCGCCCAGCGCCCCCTAGTGCAGCCCTGACGGCCGGGGAGAGCGCCCCCCGCTGAGCCCCCCACCCTGCTCCCTGCTCCCTGCGCCCCCTAGTGCAGCCCTGATGCCCGGGGAGAGCGCCCCCCGCTGAGCCCCCCACTCTGCTCCCTGCGCCCAGCGCCCCCTAGTGCAGCCCTGACGCCCGGGGAGAGTGACCCCCGCTGAGCCCCCCACCCTGCTCCCTGCGCCCAGCGCCCCCTAGTGCAGCCCTGACGGCCCGGGGAGAGCGCCCCCCGCTGAGCCCCCCACCCTGCTCCCTGCGCCCCCTAGTGCAGCCCTGATGCCCGGGGAGAGCGCCCCCCGCTGCCCCCCACCCTGCTCCCTGCGCCCAGCGCCCCCTAGTGCAGCCCTGACGGCCGGGGAGAGTGACCCCCGCTGCCCCCCACCCTGCTCCCTGCGCCCAGCGCCCCCTAGTGCAGCCCTGACGCCCGGGGAGAGCGCCCCCCGCTGAGCCCCACCCTGCTCCCTGCGCCCCCTAGTGCAGCCCTGACGGCCGGGGAGAGTGACCCCCACTGCCCCCCACCCTGCTCCCTGCGCCCCCTAGTGCAGCCCTGACGCCCGGGGAGAGTGTCCCCCGCTGAGCCCCCCACCCTGCTCCCTGCGCCCCCTAGTGCAGCCCTGACGCCCGGGGAGAGCGCCCCCCGCTGAGCCCCCCACCCTGCTCCCTGCAGCCCAGCGCCCCCTAGTGCAGCCCTGACGCCCGGGGAGAGCGCCCCCCGCTGCCCCCCACCCTGCTCCCTGCGCCCCCTAGTGCAGCCCTGACGCCCGGGGAGAGTGACCCCCGCTGAGCCCCCCACCCTGCTCCCTGCGCCCAGCGCCCCCTAGTGCAGCCCTGACGCCCGGGGAGAGTGACCCCCGCTGAGCCCCCCACCCTGCTCCCTGCGCCCAGCGCCCCCTAGTGCAGCCCTGACGGCCCGGGGAGAGTGACCCCCGCTGAGCCCCCCACCCTGCTCCCTGCGCCCCCTAGTGCAGCCCTGATGCCCGGGGAGAGCGCCCCCCGCTGCCCCCCACCCTGCTCCCTGCGCCCCCTAGTGCAGCCCTGACGCCCGGGGAGAGTGACCCCCGCTGAGCCCCCACCCTGCTCCCTGCGCCCCCTAGTGCAGCCCTGACGCCCGGGGAGAGTGACCCCCGCTGCCCCCCACCCTGCGCCCAGCGCCCGCTAGTGCAGCCCTGACGGCCGGGGAGAGCGCCCCCCGCTGAGCCCCCACCCTGCTCCCTGCGCCCCCTAGTGCAGCCCTGACGCCCGGGGAGAGCGCCCCCCGCTGCCCCCCACCCTGCTCCCTGCGCCCCCTAGTGCAGCCCTGACGGCCGGGGAGAGTGACCCCCACTGCCCCCCACCCTGCTCCCTGCGCCCCCTAGTGCAGCCCTGACGCCCGGGGAGAGTGTCCCCCGCTGAGCCCCCCACCCTGCTCCCTGCGCCCCCTAGTGCAGCCCTGACGCCCGGGGAGAGCGCCCCCCGCTGAGCCCCCCACCCTGCTCCCTGCAGCCCAGCGCCCCCTAGTGCAGCCCTGACGCCCGGGGAGAGCGCCCCCCGCTGCCCCCCACCCTGCTCCCTGCGCCCCCTAGTGCAGCCCTGACGCCCGGGGAGAGTGACCCCCGCTGAGCCCCCCACCCTGCTCCCTGCGCCCAGCGCCCCCTAGTGCAGCCCTGACGCCCGGGGAGAGTGACCCCCGCTGAGCTCCCCACCCTGCTCCCTGCGCCCAGCGCCCCCTAGTGCAGCCCTGACGGCCCGGGGAGAGTGACCCCCGCTGAGCCCCCCACCCTGCTCCCTGCGCCCCCTAGTGCAGCCCTGATGCCCGGGGAGAGCGCCCCCCGCTGCCCCCCACCCTGCTCCCTGCGCCCCCTAGTGCAGCCCTGACGCCCGGGGAGAGTGACCCCCGCTGAGCCCCCACCCTGCTCCCTGCGCCCCCTAGTGCAGCCCTGACGCCCGGGGAGAGTGACCCCCGCTGCCCCCCACCCTGCGCCCAGCGCCCCCTAGTGCAGCCCTGACGGCCGGGGAGAGCGCCCCCCGCTGAGCCCCCACCCTGCTCCCTGCGCCCCCTAGTGCAGCCCTGACGCCCGGGGAGAGCGCCCCCCGCTGAGCCCCCCACCCTGCTCCCTGCGCCCCCTAGTGCAGCCCTGACGCCCGGGGAGAGCGCCCCCCGCTGAGCCCCCCACCCTGCTCCCTGCGCCCAGCGCCCCCTAGTGCAGCCCTGACGGCCGGGGAGAGCGCCCCCCGCTGAGCCCCCCACCCTGCTCCCTGCTCCCTGCGCCCCCTAGTGCAGCCCTGACAGCCGGGGAGAGCGTCCCCCGCTGAGCCCCCCACCCTGCTCCCTGCGCCCCCTAGTGCAGCCCTGACGGCCCGGGGAGAGCGCCCCCCGCTGCCCCCCACCCTGCTCCCTGCGCCCAGCGCCCCCTAGTGCAGCCCTGACGGCCGGGGAGAGCGCCCCCCGCTGAGCCCCACCCTGCTCCCTGCGCCCCCTAGTGCAGCCCTGACGGCCGGGGAGAGTGACCCCCACTGCCCCCCACCCTGCTCCCTGCGCCCGCTAGTGCAGCCCTGACGCCCGGGGAGAGCGCCCCCCGCTGAGCCCCCCACCCTGCGCCCAGCGCCCCCTAGTGCAGCCCTGACGGCCCGGGGAGAGCGCCCCCCACTGCCCCCCGCCCTGGCCCAGCGCCCCCTGTGTGGGCAGTAGGGATAAGGATGGATAGGGAGGCTGCCCCAATACCCCTACCCCAGACAGGGAGTGGGGGCAGCAAGCAGTGGGGGTCTGCCCTAGTGTCCCCTGGAGCACTCTGGGGGGCTGGGCCCTGCTAACCCCCCCCCGGTCTTATTGCAGCCGGTGGGGCAGAGGAGCTGGCCAGGAAGTTCTCCAGTACCAACGTCATGTACGGCCTATGCCGCGTCCAGGACCCCGGCTCCGGGCAGCCCCGCGTTGTCCTCATCAATTGGGTGAGAGTCACGGGACGGGGGGCAGGCCCTGCACCTGCAGACAGGGTGGGCATGGAGGACCCCAGCCCCAGCTGGGGAGGGGTCCCTTTGCCCTCTGCCAGGGGTCAGACTTATTGGGGGTGCTTATAGCGCCCCCTAGTGCCTGTGGCAATGCAGCACCCACCTGAATTTTTCTGGGTCCCTGTTTGGGGGGGCTGGGGCTGGTTGGGGAGCTGGGTCCCTGGTTGGGGGGCTGCTTGGGGGCCTGGGGCCTGTCCCAGGCTCCTCATCAAGTGCTGTGGGGCCTCCCCACCCGCTGGCAGGGCCCAGCTGCCACTGCTTCTCATTCCTGCTCACGGGGGCGGGGTGAGGGGGGCACGGGTTGGGGGGACTCTGTGGATGGGTGGGTAGCAGGGAGGCTTCGGGGGCGGCAGGGGGTCACATATGGGGCCCTAAGCAGCTCCTTGTCTCTCCCAGCCCCATGGCATCCGACGGGGGGAGGGGCTCATCGGGGCTGGGTACCCCCCGTAGGCCTGCGTGTGTTCAGCCCCTGGCGCAGGGCGCTGCGTGTGCCCCACGTGCCCTGAATACCCCACGGGCCGCACTCGCGTTACTGACATGGCCCTACCTGGGGCGCAGGCTGTTCTCCGCTCTGCACAACGCAGCTGCGGCCCCCCTGGAGGGCCAGCGGTGGGGGGCTGCGGGCGGCAGGCCCTGGGCACCCCCACTTCCACAATGAGCTACTCCAGCTCTGGCCCCTTGCAGCAGGGGGCACTGTGGGGCATGGGGTGGGAGCCCTGGCTGTGGGGGAGCTCCCCCTACTCCAGCTTTGGCCTCTCAGCAGATTGGGGTGCTTTCTTGCCCCCGACACCTGACTCCCCAGTTCCGAGAGCTCTGGGGCCGGCTGCCAGTTCCCCCACACCCGGCCCTGGTGCTGTCTGAGCAGAGCCTGGCTGCGACTCTGATCCCTGGGGGAGCCCCCGAGCGAATCGATACTGTCCTGGGCGAGCTGCCCACCCAGAGCCCCCCGGGGTCCGTGGTTCTGGGCAGCAGGGCCCCACCCTCCGGAGCAGGGGGCCTCCAGCTCTGGGAGGACGGGCTCAGCGCTCTCCGGCTCCAGGCAGGCACTCCCAAAGACAATTGCACACTGCAGGGTGGGGTCAGTTGGGGGCTCGATTAAGGGGGCCAAGTGACAAACAAGGGGACGTAAGGGTCTGCAGGATGTCTGAGGGGAGATCGGGGGACGGGGGCAAGTGGGCACTTGGACGACTGAGGGGAATGGAGGGAAACTGAGGAAGGGACCCTTTGGGCTGACTCCTGGGACAGCGCCCTGCCGGGGAGTGGACTCTTAGGCGAGCCCCAGCCCTGGCGACGAGTGCAGGGGCCACCTGCCGAGCTCAGTGAAATTCTGTATCCACAGAGAGGTGGGGGAGCCGGGTCTCTTTTGGGGGCCCCTTCTCCAGGGCTGCAGGGGGAGCACACGGCAGCCAGCCATGGAGGCGCAAAGCCCAACAGGGGGTGGAGTGAGCTGGCCTGGTCTGGGGCCCTGCTCCGGCACCGGCTGCCCGGCTGAGCTGATGTCTGCTTGGTGCCCAGGTGGGGGAGAAGGTGCCGGAGTCCTACAGACAGACCTGTGCGGGGCATCTGCCTGCCATCAAGGCCTTCTTCAAGGTGAGCTCCTGCCCGGCGGGCGGCACCACCGGGAACTTGGGCATTGCAAGGGGTACATGAGAGACAGGAGTCACAGAGACTGACTGAAAGGGGGCGCTGTGGGGGAGCTCTGGGCTACTCCAGTCCCAGCCTGGTCCAGCAGGGGGCGCTGTGTGGAGCAGGGTAGGAGCTGGCTGTTGAGGGGGCTCCTGGCCACCCCAGCTCCGGCCTCTCGCAGCAGGGGGCGCTGTGGGGGGCGGGGCAGGAGCGCTGGCTGGGGGGGCGGTGTTCCTGGCCACGCCAGCTCCGGCCTCTCTCAGGAGGGGGCGCTGTGGGGGGCGGGGCAGGAGCGCTGGCTGGGGGGGGGTGTTCCTGGCCACGCCAGCTCTGGCCTCTCTCAGGAGGGGGTGCTGTGGGGGGCGGGGCAGGAGCGCTGGCTGTGGGGGGGTTGTTTGTGGCCACACCAGCTCCGGCCTCTCCCAGCAGGGGGCACTGTGGGGGGCGGGGCAGGAGCGCTGGCGGGGGGGGGTGTTCCTGGCCACGCCAGCTCCAGCCTCTCCCAGCAGGGGGTGCTGTGGGGGGCGGGGCAGGAGCGCTGGCTGGGGGGGGGTGTTCCTGGCCACGCCAGCTCCAGCCTCTCTCAGGAGGGGGCGCTGTGGGGGGCGGGGCAGGAGCGCTGGCTGTTGAGGGGGCTCCTGGCCACCCCAGCTCCGGCCTCTCGCAGCAGGGGGCGCTGTGGGGGGCGGGGCAGGAGCGCTGGCTGGGGGGGCGGTGTTCCTGGCCACGCCAGCTCCGGCCTCTCTCAGGAGGGGGTGCTGTGGGGGGCGGGGCAGGAGCGCTGGCTGGGGGGGGTGTTCCTGGCCACGCCAGCTGCGGCCTCTCTCAGGAGGGGGTGCTGTGGGGGGCGGGGCAGGAGCGCTGGCGGGGGGGGGGTGTTCCTGGCCACGCCAGCTCCAGCCTCTCCCAGCAGGGGGCGCTGTGGGGGTGGGGTGTGTCCAGCCTTTGTCGCCATTTCAGCTCCGGGCTGTGGCTGTCTGGCCGCTCCCCCGCACTGCCCTAGCCCCTGCCACGTCCCTGGTGTTTGGCTTTGTTTCCGTCCCACTCACTCCCTGGCTCTCCCCCAGCTCCCTCAGCTGCCCCCCCCCCCCCCGAGCTGGGACCCCTGCGCTGGGCAGCCCCTGGCCTTCGGACGCTTTGCTCATCACATTCCCACCACTGCTAACTCAGGCTCTGCCATTCCCAGCCCTGGCCCGGCTCCCTGGCCCCGGACCTGGGGGGCTTTCCCTGGGCAGGAAGGGGGTGGGGGAGCAGCTGGGGCCCCTCTCCAACCCCCCCACCCCATCTGTTGCTTGTGTCTCCCCCGTTCCCAGTGCTGGAGCCTTCGCTCAGTGCAGGGGTGCTCCCCTCCCCCCAAGGGCCGGGAGCAGGCCCCTGGTGAGTGGCCCTCTCTGTCCCACCCTCCCCCAGCCCGGGCACCCAGCCCCTTGCATGGCCTAGCCCCAGCAGCCAGAGGGAAACAGTCTCCACCATCTGGAGCCCAAGAACCTATAAATACCTGGGAATGGAGCCAGGGATGGGCAGGAATCTGCCAGAGACAGGCTGCAACCAGCCAGCCAGCGTCCCGCCCGATGCGGGCACAGGCCGGAGCTGGGAGCAGGATGCATCCAGGGCCTGTGCCGGGAGAGCCGCCTTCCCCTCTCCCAGGCTGGGGTGGGAAGGACAGCTGGGCTCCCCTTGGGGGGCTCCCCGGCTCCCAGGCCCGGGGTGAGCAGAGGTGAAGCTGTCCTCCCCTCCCTCGTGCAGGAGGCCAGCCTGGTGCTGAGCGCCCGCCGCCCCGAGGAGGTGACGCAGGAGGGGCTCCACCACGTGCTGTCCCAGCTCGCGCCAGCAGGGGGCAGCGTCTCCAGGCGAGCACCAGCCAGCAGCTCTGAGGAACTGGTGGTGAGTGGGGGGGCGGGGGGGGGTTGGCGGGGGGTGTGTGTGGGAAAGTGTGTGGACTGGGGCCAGACGGACAGATGCTGTGGGGTGCATAGAGGGAGGGGCCGCTGGGGTTTCCCTCTGGGCTGCATTGGCACTTGCTCCCTGCAGACGTGCCAGGCTGGCATGTGCTGCACCGGGTGCAGACTGGAGCCTGGTCGGGGCAAGGGGGGGTGATGCCTCATGCAGGGCCCTGGGACCCTCCCCCCTCACTGAGCTGCCATGGCCCAGTACAGGGATGGAGATGTCCCAGGGAGAGGGCTACTCTGAGCCCCCCTTGGACCCATTTCTGCATCTTCCCGCAGGGCACCAACTACAGGAAAACGAACCCTGCCCTGGAGATCCGCAGGACCAAACGGGACTCGTTCTGGGCGCAGGCCGAGGTGAGGAGACAGCGCAGTCCCAAGAGATCCCCTGCACAGGTCATGAGCCGCACCCCAGGCCCTGCCCCATACCTCTGCAGCCGGGAACTGCACCCGCAGCCGGGAACTGCACCCACAGCCAGGGCTCCTGTCCTGCTCCCCACAGCGCCCCCTGGAGCAGGTTTAATCAGGAGGTGCGGGAATGCTGAATGAGTGGGACATTTGGACTAGTCTAGTGGTTCTCAAACTTTTTTTTCATGGACCACTTGAAAATTGCTGAGGGTCCTGGCGGACCCCTTAATGATCTTTCCAAATGTTGTTTGTCCCGTTAGCTTGCGAGTGCAAAGCGCTTTGGATAAAAGTGCTACATACAGAAACGTAATAATAATTAACTTATTTTGTTCTACAAATAAAAGCACACAGCTCATATTTTAATATCAGTCCTCTCTCCCCGCCGTGGCAGCCCCCGAGCTGGGCTGGGAAGGAGAGGGGGGTCTCTCCCTCTCTCCCCGCCGTGGCAGCCCCCGAGCTGGGCTGGGAAGGAGAGGGGGGTCTCTCCCTCTCTTCCCGCCGTGGCAGCCCCCGAGCTGGGCTGGGAAGGAGGAGGGGTCTCTCTCCTGCCATGGCAGCCCCCGAGCTGGGCTGGGAAGGAGGAGGGGTCTCTCTCCTGCCATGGCAGCCCCCGAGCTGGGCTGGGAAGGAGCAGGTTCTTTCCCTGGCTGCTGCAGCCCTGGAGCTTGAGAAAGTTGCCTCTCTCTCTGGCCGCCGTCCCAAATTCTCCCCCACCCCCTCTTCTCACCCCATTGCCCCTACCTACTTCCTATTTCCCCCACCTCACCCCACTGCCCCCTCCCACCTACTCCCTAGTCCTCCCAAGGCCACCACCTCACCTTACATGTGGTGGACGGCGCTTCATTCTCTCGTGTGTGGCGGGCCAGGTGTGCACCTTAGAAGGGACTATCCGCGGACCACCTGACTGGAGCTCGCGGACCACAAGTCCCTCTGTGCTCCTTGCTCCCAGGGCCAGGCTCTGGCCTCCCCGCCTCAGGCTGATCCCTGCGGGGTTCTGGGCTCTGATCCTGCCCTGCCCCCCCGTGGCTCCCGTCGGGGCTGAGTCCCCCAAATGTTCCAGTGAAGGGGGGTCTCAGGCAGGTTCCCTGTGGGAATGTGGCCAGTGCTCTGTTGTATATGCTGCCCCCGGGGCATCCCCGCAGTACTGCCCTGGGGGAGACGACTTGGGCCCCTGCCTTGGGAGCAGGGCTGGTTGGAAACACAGAGGGAGGGGGCAGTGCCCGGGCAGGGGGTCTGGGCCAGGTGCTGACCTCCCCACCTTGCTCCGGGTGTTGGTGGGAGCTCAGCACCTGGACTCGGGGATCGGTCCCTGCCCCTGCCCCTGCCCTGCCCCCGCCCCGGTGCTGGAGGCTGTTTGGGGTCCCCCGGAGCTCAGCCCCCCGTGCCCTGTGCTGCACCCAGAGGGAAGAGGAGCAGCGGAAGGAGGAGGAGCGCCGGCGGCTGCTGGAGGAGCGCAGGCGTTGGGAACGTGAGCGCATGGAGGAGGAGAAGAGAGAGGCGGCTGAGCGAGAGCGCAAGTTCAAGGAGAAGGAGAGGCTGATCGAGGAGCAGAGGTGAGTCCCCCAGGGCTGCCAGGCCTGGCGCCCCTGCCCCATCCCGCAGGCCTGCCTGGGGCCCTGCACCCGGCGGAGCCAGGCCCCGCCAGGGCTCGCGAGCTCCTCGGCTGACCTGGGTCCCTCCCTGCAGGAAGGAGCAGGCGCGGCTGGAGGCCGAGGAGCGGAGGAAGGAGAAAGCCCGATGGGTGAGTGGAAGCTGTGCCCGCCCTGCCCCTACATCAGGGAGCCGGCAGCCAGCACTGGGCTGGCGGTGAGACGGGGCCGAGCAGGAGACGGGGCCGGCAGGGGAGGGCTGGGGCCGGCAGGGGAGGGCTGGGGCCTGCGTCAGAGCTGGGGTGGGCACAGGCTGAGTACGGAGGGGCACAGTCGTCTCACGGCTGGGAGCCAGCCCCCAGGAAGGAGCATGAACCAAGGCAGGCAGCGCGCAAGGAGCTGGGGGGCAGAGGACGTGGGGGCCCAGCCCCCCTCGAGCTGCCCCCACTGCTAAGTGCCCCAGCTCTCTGAGGGTCTCTACCCCATCCCGTCCCAGGAGCAGCAGCAGCGGGAGCACGAGGAGGCCATGCGGGACCGGTTCCGGCGCAGTGAGTCCATCGAGAAGGCAGTGGTAAGTGATGGGAGCCTAGAGAGAGAGAGCGCCCCCTTCTGGGCCAGGCCTGTCCTAGCCTCCTGCCCCCCACCTGGCCAGGACGCCCCTGCTGAGCCAGGCCTGTCCTAGCCTCCTGCCCCCCACCTGGCCAGGACGCCCCCTGCTGAGCCAGGCCTGTCCTAGCCTCCTGCCCCCCACCTGGCCAGGACGCCCCCTGCTGAGCCAGGCCTGTCCTAGCCTCCTGCCCCCCACCTGGCCAGGACGCCCCCTGCTGAGCCAGGCCTGTCCTAGCCTCCTGCCCCCCACCTGGCCAGGACGCCCCCTGCTGGGCCAGGCCAACACTAACATCTTCCCCACTCGGGCCGGGATGCAGAGCCCCCTGCCCGGCCCCTCAGGCCCCCCCTCACTCTGTGCGTTGCAGGAGGCGGCCACGCTGGTCTCCCAGCGCTCACAGAATCCCCGGGAGTTCTTCAGGCAGCGGGAACGCTCCAGCTCCACTTCGGGTGCCCAGTCGCCCCCCTCGCCCCTGGGTGTCAGGCCAGGTGAGTGTCTCAGCCCCCGGCGCCTGCGCTCCCCTGGGCACTTTCCGCTGGATGTGGGATTTGGCTGAAATCCTGCCTTGCTGGGAGCTCTCGGATCAGGTTTGCTGTCTGCAAACCAAGCCTGCCATTTGCTGGGGGCACGAGGGAGCTATTAGGGGCCTACGGGTTAAGCAGCTGCTGTGTTCCCCCCCCGAGGTGGCTGCATGACAGTGGTGGGTGATGGTGCGGGAGGGGCAGGGGAAGCAGCCGCTGACAATCTCCTCTGTGCTTTCCCCCCAGGAGCACCCCATAGGCCCTACCTACGCTACCAGCGCAGCCTGACTGAGTCTGCCTACATCTTCCGCCGGCCAGAGCCCCACACTTCGCCGGGTGACTTCCTCCCGGCCCCCTCCAGCCCTCGCACCTCTGAGTCCCGCTCCAGCACGGCTGCCCCTCCTGCCAGTCCACGCAGACCCACACCCCTGTCCCCCGCCAGCCTGCCTGGGACAGGGCCTCTGCCCTCCACCAGCCTGCCCAGGGCCAAACCCCTGCCCCCCACAAGCCCGCCCGGGACAGGGCCCTTGTCCCCCACCAGCCCGCCATGGGCCAAACTCCTGCCCCCCACCAGCCCGCCCGGGACAGGGCCCCTGCCCCCCACCAGCCCGCCTTGGGCCAAACCCCTGCCCCCCACCAGCCCACCCAGGACAGGGCCCCTGGCTCCAGCTATTCAGCCCAGAACCAAAGATCTGTTCCACATCAGTCCAGATGGAACCATGACTCTGCCTCCCATCAGCCTGGCTGAACCCGGGTCTCCACCCCCTGCCCCCTCTGCCAGAGCCAGGTCTCGACCCCCTGCCAGCCCTCCCAGAACTTGGTCTCCATCCCCTGCCCCCTCTGCCAGAGCCAGGTCTCCATCCCCTGCCAGGCCTTCATCCCCTGCCCCCTCTCCCAGAGCCGGGTCTCCACCCCCTGCCAGCCCTCCCAGAGCCGGGTCTCCACCCCCTGCCAGCCCTCCCAGAGCCGGGTCTCCACCCCCTGCCCCCTCTGCCAGAGCCGGGTCTCCACCCCCTGCCCCCTCTGCCAGGGCCGGGTCTCCACCCCCTGCCCCCTCTGCCAGGGCCGGGTCTCCAAACCCTGCCAGCCCTCCCAGGGCCAGGTCTCCATTCCCTCCCAGGGCCGGGTCTCCACCCCCTGCCCCCTCTGCCAGAGCTGGGTCTCCACCCCCTGCCAGCCCTCCCAGGGCCAGGTCTCCACCCCCTGCCCCCTCTGCCAGGGCCGGGTCTCCAACTCCTGCCAGCCCTCCCAGGGCCAGGTCTCCATTCCCTCCCAGGGCCGGGTCTCCATCCCCTGCCAGCCCTCCCAGGGCCGGGTCTCCATCCCCTGCCAGCCCTCCCAGAGCCGGGTCTCCATTCCCTCCCAGGGCCGGGTCTCCATCCCCTGCCAGCCCTCCCAGAGCCGGGTCTCCATTCCCTCCCAGGGCCGGGTCTCCATCCCCTGCCAGCCCTCCCAGAGCCGGGTCTCCATCCCCTGACAGCCCTCCCAGGGCCGGGTCTCCATCCCCTGACAGCCCACCCAGAACTTGGTCTCCTGCCCCTGCCAGCCCTCCCAGAGCCGGGTCTTCTCCACCCCCTGCCTTTCCCAGAGCTGGGTCTCCGCCCTCTGCCAGCCCCCCATGCCCTGTCAGCCCTCCCAGAGCCAGGTCTCCACCTCTTCTCTCTCTACCTCTGGCCAGCCCCCCTTCCCCAGTGTCTCTGTCCCCCAGCATCCCCCATGGGGTGAGGTCTCCAAACCAGCCCCCAGCTATATTTCCGCCCATGGAGGAGGCTCCCCTTTTGCTCCAGGGTCCCTCTGAGGGCTCCCTCCTGGCAGAGTCAGTGCCCACTGAGGGGCCCCACGACCGGCTCCCAGATGTGCAGACTGGGCCTCTCGCTGATCCCACTCGCCCATCACTGGCCGTGGGGGAGCCTGCTCCAAGCTGCCCGGTTCTCTCCAGCGCAGGTTCCCTCTCCGTGGAACCTCTGCCCCAGCCAGCGCCCTCCTGGCCCTGGCAGCCCGGCCCCTCCACAGCTGCAGCCCCCCTGCCTGGCGAGGACCCCGGGGCAGGTGGGTGTTCGGGGCAGAACAGTGCCATCGTGCACGCAAACACCAGGAGCTGCCGGGCTGAGCCAGCACTGGGGTCACCTGGGCTGGCAGGTCTGTCCCGCTCCCCCAGCGCGGCCCAGCAGGAAACCCCCCAGCGGGTCTGCCCCCCACCCCCAACACAGCCCGCGGCAGGAAACCCCCTGGGGAGGGCACCACGCAATGCTGCTTGGCCGGCTGTCACTCGGGGGCGTTCTGCTCCGGGGGGAGGCGGCGGGGTTCCTGAATTGCCGTCAGCCAGGCTGGCGGAGTGGGGTACCTGATGGAGCCCAGCAGCCCCTGAGCCAGCTTGGACGGTCGCCCGCTGCTCTGGCAGCAGAGCGAGTGCCTGGCCCTCAGCCCTCACCCGTCTCCCCGTAGGTGGAGAGGCACGGGTGGAGCCCTCCCACGGGCCTTGCCTGGCGCCAGGGGCCAGCCCGGCCGAGCTCCTCCTGGAGTCAGGACACAATGGCATAGCAGGGCAGGAGGCCAGGAGGTGGCCGGAGCTCACGGAGCTGGAGCTGGAGCCAGGAGAGAAGGTAACGGAGCCAAAACCTATGAGGAACTTTAATGTCTTGGGGTGGCAAGTTCAGGACATGGGGCCTTTCCCCTTCAGGAGGCACCAACTCCACTCTGCCCCAGGGCTGGGGGCGGCGAATGGGGCCTTTCCCCTCTTGGGGGGGCTGGCTCTGATCTGCCCCAGGGCAGGGGACTGGCTGGCTCAGGGGGGTGGGGAATGGGGCCTTTCCCCTCTTGGGGGGGGCTAGCTCCGATCTGCCCCAGGGCAGGGGACTGGCTGGCTCCGGGGGGTGGGGAATGGGGCCTTTCCCCTCTCGGGGGGGCTGGCTCCGATCTGCCCCAGGGCAGGGGGCTGGCTGGCCCGGGGGGTGGGGAATGGGGCCTTTCCCCTCTCGGGGGGGGCTAGCTCCGATCTGCCCCAGGGCAGGGGACTGGCTGGCTCAGGGGCGTGGGGAATGGGGCCTTTCCCCTCTCGGGGGGGCTGGCTCCGATCTGCCCCAATGCAGGGGACTGGCTGGCCTGGGGGTGGGGAATGGGGCCTTTCCCCTCTCGGGGGGAGCTAGCTCCGATCTGCACAAGGGCAGGGGACTGGCTGGCTCAGGGGCGTGGGGAATGGGGCCTTTCCCCTCTCGGGGGGGCTGGCTCCGATCTGCCCCAATGCAGGGGGCTGGCTGGCCCGGGGGGTGGGGAATGGGGCCTTTCCCCTCTAGGAGGTGCTGGCTCCAATCTGCCCCAGGGCAGGGGACTGGCTGGCTCAGGGGCGTGGGGAATGGGGCCTTTCCCCTCTCGGGGGGGGGCTAGCTCCGAGCTGCCCCAGGGCAGGGGGCTGGCTGGCTGGCTCAGGGGCGTGGGGAATGGGGCCTTTCCCCTTTCGGGGGGGCTGGCTCCGATCTGCCCCAGGGCAGGGGGCTGGCTGGCCCGGGGGGTGGGGAATGGGGCCTTTCCCCTCTCGGGGGGAACCGGCTCCAATTGGAGCCCATGTCAGGAGCTGTTTCCATGTGGCATCAGCTCAGGCTCCCTCTGCAGGTGACCCCACTGCAGCCCCCTCCCGTCACCTGCGGCAGGCTGCCCAGGCCCTGGACCCCAGAGTACCTGCCCCACGGGGAGCCAGTGGGAGCAGGGAGCCTGGCGTAGTCCCACTGCCTAGGTGAGAGCTGTGCCCGTGCCCCCCTTCAGCGCCCCTCTCGTCCCGCAGGGCGCCCTGAGCGGCGGTGCCAAGCTCCAGCTGCAAGCGGCGTGGGATCCCCCCGCAGGTACCGCGGCTCCGGCCCCCCACTCCGCCCTGTGCCACCCCACTGCGGGGCTCCCCCAGGGAGCGGGGGAGGGGCTGCCCTGGCTGGGCTCCCCCGGGAATGGGGTTGGCGGGGGAAGAGGCGGCCTGGCCAGGGTGCCCTGAAGGAGGGGAGGGAGGGCTGGGGGGGTGATACCCCAGCAAGGGCCCCTGTCGCTGAGCTGCCGGTCTCTCCGCAGGGGGCACAGCCTGGGTCTCTCTGCAAGGCGGCGCCAGGCAGGTGGCGCTGGAGGGGGGGGAGCCCATCGCGGGCCCCTCCCCCCCCACGGCATAGGAAGCGGGGGCTGCCGGACCCCAGCACTCGCCTCATCCCACAGGGCCAGCGTGGGCTCGGCTTTACTGACTGCGACTCGCCGCAGGGCTGCTCGGATCGCGCCCCCCCTGGGCTGTTCTAAGAACCAGCAATCCCCCCCCCCACGCTCTGGGGGTGCCTGTGGGCCCAACCCCTCCACTCTGAACCCCTGGCACCCTGTTCTCTGCTCGCTGGGTGAGCCCCCAACCCACCACGGTACCCTGGGTCCTGGGCTGTGGCCTCCAAGGCCTAATAAAGGAGCTGTAGAAACTTGCCATGGGTCTGGCTTTGGCTTCTCTGCCCCTCCCCTGCCCGTGAGGCTGCGGCACCTGGACTCATCCCCACGATGGGGCCCAAGGCCACTGAGCCAGCCTGGCACAGGGGGCTTTGTCAGGCATGGCCCAGCCCTCCTGCTGGGGACAAGGCTCAACCGCTCGCCCCTGAGCCCCCAGCAGCTGTGGGCAAAGCAGCCCCCCCCTTCCGTTCTCGCCAGGGCTGGGGGTGAGGCACGGGGGGCCCAATACCTGGGTTGGCCTCACAGGAAGGAATAGAGGGGGTGCTGGCTGGAGGGTGCTGAGGGGGGGCACCCCACCCCCACCAGCAGAGAGTGGCCCAACCCCACCTGACCTGCTTGGGGGGGAGGGGGCAGGGCTCCCCCCTGATGGGGGGCGGAGCTGTGTCCCTCCCCAAGCTAGCTGGACCCATGGGCCACTCTCTAGCTGTGACATCAAGGCTGCCTGCAGGGCCCAAGCTCATGGGGTGGGCGATGGCAGGTGGGCCCCGTGACCAACCTACCCCGGCAGGGCCGGTCCTGCCCCCTCCCCTATCCCCCTTCTCCAAATCAGAGACTGGGAACATTAAATATATTTTAATGCATATTAATGAGGTGGCTGTAGCCTCAGTTTCCTCCCCCAGACAGACAGCCCCATGGCAGGAGACAGGGTTGTGGGGGGAGGGGCTATGCATGCCCCTGCAGTGGAGCTGATCTGTTTTTGGGGGGCTGCAGCTTCACGGGGCTGGTTAGAATAAGTGAGGAAAAGCCATTAGAGCTGGAATTTGGGAATCCTCAGGCCCCTCCCACTCTGCCCCTGCCCCTCCCCTTTAGTGTCACCTGTGGCAAAAAATTTCCAGTTTTTTGTCCCAAAGCCCCCCCCGTGTTCAGCCTTTGCTCTGACGCCAGACTGAGAACAGCTCAGCCCTCCCCACAACGTGGGCACCAGCCCAGAGGCTGCCCCGCTTCCTCTGTGTCTGTCTGGGCAGTGGGGACTGGGGGGTGAGCTCAGCACCTCTGGGGCAGGCCCTTGGCTCAGGGCTCAGCTCAGCCAGGGGAGCAAGTGGGCCCCGGGCCCCAGGCTGGGGGCTCGGCCGGCTGTTCCTAACAGCCCTCCCCAGCAGATGCCAGGGACCTCGCAAGGGATGCCCCGGGTGGGTACGAGGGGGCCCTGCTGTGTTATCCCTACAAGCCAGTCCCCGGGGGGGTCCCTTGGCCCTGCGTGAGCGATGGCCCCTGGGGCACGGGCTCAGGGGGAGGACGGGGTGGAGAGGTGCCGCTGTGCAGGACGGAGAACAGACACTGCGACCCGGCGCTCCTGGCTGGAGCAGGGAGGCCGTAGGGCTGGCTGGGCCATGGGGGGGCCCCTGCCGGGGGGCCCCTCCCCCGTCACCTCCAGTCCTGGTCAGGCTGCAAGTGCCAGCTCCCGGCGCCCCCTGCTGCTCAGACCTGGGACTGCAGGCAGCTGCGGGGCTCCAGGGTGGGGCGGGTGGGGCAGCGGCCCTGGCGCTCCGACTCGGGGCTGTTGCCACGGCTGCTGGAGGAGCCGGAGGGTGGGGGGCCGGCCAGCGGGCGCAGGGCAGGGGCCTGGCCCTTCCCAGCACGCCCCTTCAGCGTGCTGAGCCTGGCGTCCAGGGAGAGCGTGCGGGGCCGGCCCCAGGCCGGGCGTGAGCGAGCGGGGCTGGGGCTGGGGCTGTCGGAAGTGATGCTGGCGTGGGACGCGCTGAGCAGGGGCCCCTCGAAGAGAGACAGCCATGGGGGGCAGCCCAGGTCCGACTGCAGCTCGAGGGCCGTCACCCGTCGTGCCAGGATGTCCGTCACGGCCTCAATGTCATCCACAGGCTCAATAGCTATGGGGCAAGGAGGTGGGGGTCAGGATAAATGTCTCCCAGAACCAGCAGCTCGCAGCTGCCCTGCTTCCCACAGCGCCCCCTGCTGGGAAAGGCCCAGGCTGGAGTAGCCAGTGCTCCTTCCCCGCTCCCCCCCACAGCACCCCCTGCTAGGAGAGGCTGGGGCTGCAGTAGCCCAGAGCTCCCCCCCCGCCCCCCACAGGCAGCACTCCTGCCCTGCTCCCTAGACTTGACCCTGGCTGGTCACTGCCCCGGGGGGAGGGTGGGGTGTCCCTGAGGCAACAGGCATGGGGGTGCCACTTTGGTCCTGCAGATAAAGGCCACTTGGAGCAAGGGCCCTGCTGGGGTCTGGGCCCACCTGTGCCAGGCCAGCTCCATGAGCCCCCCGCCCCGTACGTCACCTGTCGCTGTAATAGGAGGAGAGAAGCGCCCGAATCTCAGCGGAGACGGCGTTATCCTGGAGCAGGAGCCCCTCGCAGGCCGAGGGCGGCACCGCAGGGCCAGGGAGAGCTGGTGCCCGGGGGCAGCCCGGGAGAGGGACAGAGACAGAAGAAGGGAAGGGAGGCAGCGCCAGGAGGGGAGAGAAAGGGGCGTGGTTACAGAAACATACACCCAGGGGTGAGAGTCAGACAGGGGCAGCAAGTGGGGGGGGGGGTCACCCCCACAGCAGCTGGGTTAGCAGAGAGCGGGCAAGGGCCCTGCAGACAGGAAGCCAAGACAGACAGAGAGTGCACAGACCCTGTGCCCAAGCCCCCCCACAGACTCCCCCGTGCCAGAGACCTCCTGCCTCCCCAATGCTGGGCCCTCCGTGCCCATCCCCAGGACGGGACCCGGGGGGCCCCCTTACCCATCTCGTGGTACAGGGAGCCCTGCTTGGCCAGCAGGGCTGGGGGCTTGCGTGGCGACGGCACCTCGATCTTCATGAGCTCATCGCAGCACTGCTTCCACTGGCCTGCCGGGAGGGGAGGGGCAGGGTCACTCCACAGCCCCCCCAAACACCTGAGGGGTCAGGGCCGGGGGGGTGGGGGGTCTGTGCCCTGAAAATGCCAGCGGGGAAGGACAGATGTGCTCTGCCCCCATGTGGCTGGTTTGTGTATTGACACCAGCTGCACTTGGTGCCTCATTCCCCCCTCTCCCCCAGCTTCTGGGGCAGCCCCCTGGGCAGCGACTCTGGTGCCCTTTACCCACAGACTGTGGGGCCCGCACCAGGGTACGCCGGCTGGCACGGCTGCCCGTCCCAGCTATGGCACAGCCTGACCGCACAGCATCAGCTGTTTGAGGTCAGAGTGCCTGGGGTCCCTGGAAAGCACCGGTCCCAGCCCCACGCTGCCCCAGCCCCACCCGCTCCTCTGGGGGAAGGGCTGCTGTGACGAAGCGGGACTGTTCTTAAAGTTCTCTCTGAGTACTGTGTGGGTGCCTCAGTTTCCCCTAGGCGGGAGTGGGATTGTTGCAGAGCGCTTGAGGGCCAGTGTGAGGGTGTCTGCACAGAGAATGGCCGACACCCTGTCTCCTGGCGACTGATGGCCTGGGCCCCACCCTACAAGGTGCCAACTGAAGGGGTTGGAGAACAAAGGGATCAGGTGGCCTCCTGGCCCGGGAAAGAGACAAAGATGGGGCTCTGGCCTCCCTGCCCCCCAAGATGGACCTGACTGAGGGGTCCTGTTCCTGTTCCCACAAGCTCTGGTTTAGACCATGTTCCTGTCGTCTAATAAACCTCTGTTTTACGGCTGGCTGAGAGTCGCGTCTGACTGTGGAGTTGGGGGGCAGGACCCTCTGGCTTCCCCAGCACTCCGCCGGGGCAGACTCGCTGGGGGAAGCGCACAGTGGGGCAGGGGAGGCTGAATGCTCCGAGGTCAGACCCAGGAAGGTGGAAGCCGGGTGAACTGCTTGCCCTGCAGACAGTCTGCTCAGAGCGAGGAGGCTCCCCAGAGTCCTGCCTGGCTTCGTAGGGAACAGTCCCAGAGAATCGCCCGGGGACCCCATGACAGCTGCCCAGGGTCCCCATCCCACTCTGTGTCGGCCTGGCTCTGCCCCCCAGTGGGCCTGGGCTCCTACTGTCTCCTGGGGTCTGGCCCCATTCCCAGGTCCCGAGTGCCCCCCCCAGCACCCAGCTGTGCCCCCACCCTGGCCCCAGGCTGTGCCGCCCCCAGCCAGCTCCCCTGACCCCAGCTATGTCCCCGCCAGGCTCGGGCTGTGCTCCCCCCAGCCAGCTGCCCCGCTCATGTCCCAGTCCCTGGCTGTGCCCCACTCACTCAGGTCGTAGAAGTGCTGCCAGAAGGCCTCCATCCAGCGCTGCGTGTCGGCCCGGCTCTCTGCCAGCAGCGTGTGCGTCACCTCCTCCCCCCCATAGCGGTTGGTCACCGACATGCTCTGCAGCTTGTTCCTGGGGTCCTTCTCCGTGGCCCGGATCCGCGTCTCCTGCCACAGCAGAGACCCCTCAGCCCGGAGCCCAGCCCCCCTCCTGCCCCGCAGAGACCCCCAGAGCCCAGCCCCAGCTCCCTTCCCCACCTCCCCAACACACCCCAGCCCCAGGCTGGAACCTTCCCGCACAGAGACCCCTCTGCCCAGAGCGGAGTCCCAGCCCCAGCCCCCTCCTGACACAGGCCAGCCCCAGGCCCGAAACTTCCCCCCGCCCCCCGACACAGGCCAGCCCCAGCAGCTCCCCCCGCTGAGCCGAGCCCAGCAGGGAATCCAACCCTGGCTGTCCAAGAAGCAGCCCAGGGCAGGAGCCCCCAGTTCCACGGCGCCAGGCCCAGGGAGTGAGCTGGGACCCCGAGGGCAGCACTGTACCCAGCCCCCCAGCCAGGGCACCAGGCTTCGTGGCAAGGGGTTGGGGTCGGAGACACGGCGACAGGGTGGGAGGTTGAGGAGAAGCTGTAGGGACCAGGCCTGCCCTGATCCGCCCTCAGTGCCCAGGGGCCCTGCTGCCCGCCCCCCTCACCTTGTTGATGGCGATGGTAAGCGCCGGCTCCACCGGGGCCTCGGCGTCCTGGGGCTGGCGGTAGCAGAGGAGGTTGGAGCCCCGCAGCACGCAGTACAGCCGCGCCCAGCTCTGCTGCTCGCCCACCTGCTGCTGCAGCCGACACAGGCCAGGCCGGGTTAGGGCACGGGACGCGCCCCGGGGGGAAACGTGCTCATTTCCACCCCACATCCAGCCTCACGTGGCAGGGCCCAGCCTGATGGCTCTGGGGAGGGCTGGCTCCCTGCACCGTCGCTGCCCTGTGCAGGGGTTTAAGCCCCGGGCCTCTGCCGTGGCTGCCATGAGGGGCGGGGGCCAGTAGTTTCTGGGACGTGGAGACCTTCACGCTAGAGACTGGGCTGGTACTGAGACCCGGCAAACTCGGTCCCCCAGGGCCACCAATCCACAGCTGCCCGCCGGGAATGACCTCTGGCCACCTCAGAAGCGCCAAGCTTCTAAGGCACCAGGCGATCCAGCGTGAGCCCCTGCCTGGCGCAGGCTGAGTGCCCAGCCAGGGACACCGGGCTAGCTGGAGAGCTGGGAGAAACAGGCGGCCAGGCTGGACTGAAAGATCCAAGTGACGGAAACATCCACCAGGGTCCTGGGTAACATGAGGCTGGAATGGGGAACTCAGAGGGGAGAGACCCCGTGTCCCATTCCCCATCCCCGACCCAGCCTGTCCCCGCCAGGGAGCCAGATCAGGCCCAGCGCCCCCTAGAGAAAAGGGGCCCCGTGTCCCATGCCCTCCCCAGCACAGGCTCTCCACGCTGGGGTGCGAACTTACTTGCAATTTCAAGAAGCCGCACATCATCTGCTGGGCCATGCAGTTGGGCTGGGCAGCCAGACGGCAGCACATGCTGCCATAGAGGGGCAGCCAGAAGGAGCTCTCCTCTGCGGGGGAGAGACGGGGAGTCACCGGGGTTACACAGGGCTCTGTGGGGTGCAGAGGGGGCCAAGCAGCCAGCAGAACTCTGCAGGTATCACCAACTCCATGCCCTGCCTCCCTGCTCCTCCCCATCCCTTACCCCGCACCCCCACCCCTACGCTCTTACCATTGCTGGTGATGGCCAAGTCATGGGTGCGGAAGCTGTCCTGAACCTCAGCCAGGGAGAGCGCGGTGTGGGCCAGCAGGTGGTACTTGGGGCCCCTGAATGGGGGGGAGAGAGGGTTAGGGTCCAGCGGGCCCCGGGGCGCACGGCAATGAAAGGGCAACGGGTACTCACACCACGCTGGGGGCCGGCAGCAGGAGCGGGCTGCTCCCCCCATTACTCACGGGGCTCCCCGGGGCCCCGTCCAACGCCGCACGCAGCCGCTTCCCGGAGGAGCGTCCCAGTGAGCTGCTCAGTTTGCTGGCCAGCTTCTTCGGGGTGCTACCAAGCGCAGAGTCCTCCTCCAGCCCCACGCTGTACAGCTCCACCTTCAGCTCGAAGTCCGGGCCTGCCTCCGTGCTGCCGGGGAGACAGCCATCACAGCCCGGCCACTGCCGGGGAGCTCCAGGCCAGTCCACCCCAGCCTCTCCCAGCAGGGGGCGCTGTGGGGAGCAGGGCAGGATCCCTGGCTGTGTGTGGGGGGGAGCTCCTGGTTACCCAGACCTCTCCCAGCAGGGGGCGCTGTGGGGAGCAGGGCAGGATCCCTGGCTGTGTGTGGGGGGGAGCTCCTGGTTACCCAGACCTCTCCCAGCAGGGGGCGCTGTGGGGAGCAGGGCAGGATCCCTGGCTGGGGGGGGGGGAGCTCCTGGTTACCCAGACCTCTCCCAGCAGGGGGCGCTGTGGGGAGCAGGGCAGGATCCCTGGCTGGGGGGGGAGCTCCTGGTTACCCAGACCTCTCCCAGCAGGGGGCGCTGTGGGGAGCAGGGCAGGATCCCTGGCTGTGAGGGGGGGGCTCCTGGTTACCCAGACCTCTCCCAGCAGGGGGCGCTGTGGGGAGCAGAGCAGGATCCCTGGCTGGGGGGGGGAGCTCCTGGTTACCCAGACCTCTCCCAGCAGGGGGCGCTGTGGGGAGCAGGGCAGGATCCCTGGCTGGGGGGGGAGCTCCTGGTTACCCAGACCTCTCCCAGCAGGGGACGCTGTGGGGAGCAGGGCAGGATCCCTGGCTGGGGGGGGGAGCTCCTGGTTACCCAGACCTCTCCCAGCAGGGGGCACTGTGGGGAGCAGGGCAGGATCCCTGGCTGGGGGGGGGAGCTCCTGGTTACCCAGACCTCTCCCAGCAGGGGGCGCTGTGGGGAGCAGGGCAGGATCCCTGGCTGTGTGTGGGGGGGAGCTCCTGGTTACCCAGATGTCTCCCAGCAGGGGGCGCTGTGGGGAGCAGGGCAGGATCCCTGGCTGTGTGTGGGGGGGGGGGCTCCTGGTTACCCAGACCTCTCCCAGCAGGGGGCGCTGTGGGGAGCAGGGCAGGAACCCTGGCTGTGGGGGGGGGGGCTCCTGGTTACCCAGACCTCTCCCAGCAGGGGGAGCTGTGGGGAGCAGGGCAGGATCCCTGCCTGTGGGGGGGGGGCTCCTGTTTACCCAGACCTCTCCCAGCAGGGCGCACTGTAAGATGCAGAGGGGGGTGCTGACTGTGGGGATCTCTGGGAACATGCCCCCTGGGGCGGGGTAGCTGCTGCACAGGGAGGCCCTGGGGCCAGTCACTCACAAGAGGACCCCATTTTCGAAGCAGATGTCGGTGAGCGTCCGGTCCACCAGCACCATCTCGGTGTCATAGATCTCCACGCCGAGCTGCAGCAGGCAGAAGACGGCACAGCGGTGCAGGTCTGGGCAGGAGGGAACCGGCCAGCATCAGAGAGAACCCCACCCCCCTGCCGAGCCCTCCGCCAGGGCCCGGCCCCTCCACCTCCACAGCACCCCCAGCCCCACCCCTCACACTCACCTCCCTTATTTTTGAAATACTCCGTGTCCTTCCACATCAAGGGGATCCGGAGATCTGGGGAGGGAGGAGAGATGGGTGCAGCGGGGCTGGACTGGGAAAGCAACGAACCCACTGCACTGCCAGACAGCTGGGGAAGGCAACCAATGGGTGGGGGGGGGGGGGAAGAGGCACAGAGTGCTCATGGGGTGGGCGCTGGGGGGCACAGGACAGGTCTGAATCACAATGCAGATTCGCTGGGCCTTTGAGTGACCCCCAAGCCGACCTCGGGGGCAGCTCCTTCCACCCCTCACTCTCAGCAGCTCCCTCCTCTTTTCCTGTCCTCTGCTGCTCCCCAGACCAAAGCTTAGGGCCAGAAGCACCCTAAATGCCCCCCAGAGATGCTGCCCGCTTGGGAGTCACCTTTCCCGGCTCTCCCAGACGGGCTCGAACTGACACTGAAACCCGCCGTAGCTGGGCGCCTCTCCCCGGGGAGCTCCCCGTCTCCTGGGCAAGCTGGCACCCAAGGTGGGCGAACTCCCTGGAGCAGGGATGAGCGCACTGAAGGCAGGCAGAGAGCGGGGGCCGGTCTGCAGGGCCGGGACGCGGCCGCGGGGAGCGGGGGCCGGTCTGCAGGGCCGGGACGCGGCCGCGGGTCAGGAGGGTCCCAGGCCATTGACCCCGCAGCCCCCCACAAAACAGACTGAGCTGTGTTTGTGATGCTCTGGCACCACGTGCAGGGCCCCGAGGAGAGTGCGGCGCCCAGCCGGAGCACCAAGCCTTCGGGGCACGGGACGAGCTGGCCCAGTGGGCACGGCAGCGCTCCTCTGCCAGCCCTCGACCCACGGGACCCCTAGGGACCCTGCCACTAGCAGAGCCCCTGGGGAGCATGAGCAAGCGGGCAGCCAGCCA
Source organism: Eretmochelys imbricata (assembly GCF_965152235.1). Taxonomy (NCBI): domain Eukaryota; kingdom Metazoa; phylum Chordata; order Testudines; family Cheloniidae; genus Eretmochelys; species Eretmochelys imbricata. The sequence continues at coordinate 145,055,767 of NC_135575.1, forward strand.
CGGGGCGTCCTGGGCCTCGGACTGGGACCGCTGGGCCTTGGCGAGACTGGACCAGGATGCCCTCAGCCCCGGGCTCTGCTGCCGCCTCAAGCTGCAGAGTCCCATAGACCCAGTTGTCCCCACGGCCGCACCGTGGCAGCTCCGGTCCCAGCAGCCCTCGCAGCAGAAAGTGGCTCTGCTCGTGAGCGAGTCTGTGGCCCGGCGGGAGGCATGGGGTGGGGCAGAGCAGAGGTTCCCATGTCCCAGGCCAGTCCCCCAACCGCCAGAATACTGTGTGTCCCCCCCAAACCAGAACCCCTCCCCCTGCAAAGCAGCCTGCAAAGCAGCGGTCTTGCCCCCGGCCCCCGCTAGGGGCCTAGCGCTTCACCCACAAGCCACCCTTCTGCAGGCTGAGGGCTCGACCCTCAGTGGGCCCCCCTTGCGAGCTCCCCGGGGGAGATTCTCAGGGGGAAGGCAGGGGAGGGTGCGCCCTGTGTCGGGGCTGCTGCCCGGAGCAGGGCCCTGCGCTGGGCCTGCCCTGCCCAGACTCACCGCAAGAGGATTCCTGCTCTCAGCCGATGTCCCAACTCGGGGCTCCCAGGGGAGCTGCGGGGCCCTGGGCACCGGCTCTGGGAGCTGGCACCTCCCCAGCATTGGTACTAATCACTCTCTGAGGAAGTTTGGTCTCTTTTCCTTGCAGACCTGCTGCCCCCGCCCCCCAGCCATGGGGCACAGACCCACTCCCCTTACCTGACACGCAGACCTTTCCCCTGCAGGGTAAGCGATCGTCCATGGGGCCAGCGTCCGAGGGGCTGCAGGGGAAGCAGAGAGCTGTGACCAGCATCCGGTGCCGCGTGGCTGCCCCACTCCCGCATCCCAGCCCCCCCCCGCCCCCGTCCCCAGGTCCCTCTGCCCGCTCACGGGCTCCTCACCGCCGGGCCGTCCGCTGCGCGACCTGCGCCTCTTTCATGCGCTGCAGCTCGGACATGTAGGCCATGATGCGGCTGTTGCAGACCAGAAGGCTCTTGGTTGCCTCCAGGGCCTGCTCCCGCTGCGTGCAGGCTGCCAGCAGCTTGCAGGTGCCTTCGCGCATCCGGAGCTCATGGTCAATCTTCTTCTGGATGTCGGTGTCCTGGGGAGACGGGAGGGGTCAGCGGGGCTGGAGGCACCAGGGGAGGGGAGATGGGGCCACTGAGGCTGGGGATAATGGGGGGGCAGGGCCAGTGGGGCTGGTGGCACCAAGGGAGGTGGGGTGGGGGCCAGTGGAGTGGGGCCAGAGTTAATGGGGTCAGTGGGCACTGGGGGTGGGGTCCGGGGGGCTGTAGGCACCGGGGGTTTGGGGCATGAGTGGGCAAGGGAGGGGTAAGGCAGCTGTGTACACCATGGGGAGGGGGAGGGGTTGGGGAGTAAACATGCAGAGCTGGACCATGCAGCACCGGGGGGCCAGGCCCACAAAGGTTCGGGAGGATTCTAGGGGTGCCTGGGGCTGAATCCCAGAACCCCCCAGCTGGGGAGGCATCCCCCATGGGAGGGGCTGGGACACCCAGCCCTGGGGTTGGGGAGCTGCAAGCCCCGAGGGGTACGGATCACCCCACAGATGGGCCAGGTCGGAGCCAGGCCCTGCTGTCGGGTGTGCGGGCGGCTTGGGGGAGACGTCAGCCAACGGGGCCCCACAGCAGAACAGCACAGCCTGCCCAGCACAGACACAGCAGAGGGGCACGGCTGGCACAATGGGGCTCCTTGGGGGACTCAGGAGGCCACAGACCCTGCCCATACAGAGACAGCCTGTACAGTGCCCCCTTGCCCCCACAAGGAATTGAGCAACAGGCCCAGCCCCAGGCCACCCGGGCACACAACAGGACCCCGGCTGCCAGCTCAGGGGAACCACCCAGGGAGCCAGCATGGGGCACCCGTCACAGGGGCAGGAGTGGGGAGGGCACAGCGGGTCTGGAGCTGCAGCCATGTCAGAGCGAGGGGGGAGTCCACACCCAGGCTCCAGGGCACCAGGGCAGGGCCCTGGGGTCAGGAAGGAACCCACCCCTTCTCCCAGGCAGCAGCTAAACTCCCATTGGAGAGCCCAGCTGTGGCAGGGCCAGGGCAAAGAGCAGAGGCAGGGATCCCAGGAAAGGCAGCCTGAAGCCGGCCACAGGGAGGGGCAGGTCCCAGGGGGGAGCCACAGGCTCCTGGGAACCAGCACAAGGGCTGGGAGGCGGGAGGAGGCTCCGGGAAGCAGCCCCAGGAGCCGCCTTGGCTAACCCAGAGCAGGGGGTGGCCTGGGCCCCTCCCAGTAGGAGGGCGGCGTGGAAGCCCCAACACAAAGACAGGACCAGGCTGGGGGCAACGCTGGGACTTGTCACCTGGGAGGGGTCTGGCCTCGGTACCATGGCAGGGCTGGGCTGAGCAGCAGATGGACCCTTGTGCTCACCCAGTCTGACCCTGCAGACAGCCCAGGCCTGAGACCTGCCCCAAGTCACCCTGCAACAGAGTGCTCAGGAAATCAGCCAGTCTGGCTTGGGGATGGAGAATCCCCCAGGGGCTACGGGTCCGAGGGCTCATTGCTCACACCACTGCAAATGGCCCCCTTCTTGCCAGGCTGGCTACAACTCCCAGCCATTGCGGCGTGTCCGACCCTTCTCGGCTGGACAGAGCCGCCCATGCAGGTACCTGCAGCCGGGGATCAAGGCAGTCCCAAGCCTGCTCTCCGTAACGCCAACTCGACTGATCTCCCAGAGTCTCTCGCTGTCGGGCAGGTTTCGAACCCTTCGGTCATTCCCATGGCTCTTCTCTGACCCCTCCCCAATTTATCAACCCCCGTCCTGAACGGTGGGCGCCAGGCCTGGGACCAGGATCCCAGCGGTGGTGGCATCATGGCCAGACACTGGCCGGGGGGAGGGGGCTATGGGACATGGGGGGCCCATTGGTCCCATCACGGGGGGGAAACTAGGAGGGCCCACTGGGCCAATGCCCCTGCACATGCCCCGCCCAGCCCCCATACGTGGCAATGGGGGAGCCACCTGCACAGCCCCCATGGCCCTACATCCTGCAGCCCTACGTCCATAGGTGGGGCCTGGCAGACGCCCACTTTCCCCTGGAAGCAACATGGCCCAGACCTTGCCCTGTGCCAGGCAGGCAACCAGGCCCTGCCCACACCTGCAGTCTCACGGGATGGGACAGGACCCGACCCAGGGAGGCGCGTGCGACCGACAGCGCCCAGCCGAGACACAGCACCCCCTCCCCCCACTCGCCCCGAGTCCACCAGGTCCTGGGCACCCCAGCGCCAAGCTCTAGTGGTGGTGGAAAACACAGCAGGCCGCAGGCCCCCACCACCCGCCAAAGCCTGCCCCCAACAGCAGAGTTGTGGGGGAGCAATTTTCTTCTTCACAAATCCTGTGCTGCCATCCGGAAATAAACACTGGTTGCTAAGCCACTATTCATCGGCCCCCGTTCCTCAGTCCCCTGCCAGCCCCCGGCACAGCTAGGAAATGCAGCAACCCAGGGCCGGAGAAAGAATTGGGGCCAGAGGTCCCATCTGTCTCTCCCCATTTCCTAAGTCACTGAGAAGAGGGTCGGGGGGGGGGGGGGGAGCCTGTAGGGCTGGAAGCAAGTCTAGACACTCCCCAGTTCCAGGTCACTGAGCACTCCCCACCCCATGACCTAGCACCCCACAGCAGCCCCAGTCCCAACAGGGTAACACCAGCTGCCCCGAGTCCCCAGAGCACCCATCCAGAAGAGCACCAACCCCCTCCGAGATGGACACTCCCCCCAGCGCGCCCCATAAGCCAGGCCTGCAGAGAACAGCTGCACAATCACCCCCCAAGAGGGTGAGCTGCCCTGATGAGAAACCAGCCCAGACACACCCAAGCTGCCTCATTCACCTCCCCAGGGTGTTCACTCTGCACCCGTGGGAACACTTCCAGTATCACCCCCTTCAGTGACTGCCCGGCTGATCACGCCCAGCTCCCCTGGGGGCCATGGGGCCGCCAGGTGCTCTCACACTTTTTGCTGGGGGGATGAGGAATTCAAGCTCCTAGATTTAATGTCCCCCCATCTCTGTTGAAGCGGGGAGGAGAAAATCAGCCCCACCCCGGAGCCCTGTCTGCCCCTGGACACGGTGCCTACCTTGGAGCCGTGGGGGGGCTGCACCTTGGCACGAGCTTCCTCCCTGCTACACAGAGCAGGGCTGCAACCCCCCCAGGGCAACGCTGCCCCCCTCAGCTCCCGCTGGGCAAGAGACTCACGCCCACCTGCCACAGCTGAGGGGTCGGGGCAGGGCACAGGCCCGTGAAACACACGTGCCATCACCCCGCAGCGCTCCAGGCACTGAGCCCCCACTTCCAGCAGCAGTGCGCCAGACGCTGGGAGAAAGGAACCCAACCGGCCAGCAGGCAAGACAGGCCTCCTCCCCGCCCGCGGGCACCGCCCTGCTGCAAGGTGTGCCAACCCTCACCACACGCCAGGGCGGGCCCAAGGAGGCGTCTGCTCCAGCCCTGCCCAGGGCCCAGCCCAGCCCCTGCCCGCCAGGTGCCAACCTCCAGCCAGGGGTGATTCCCAGACTGCCAGGGATGGGCACAGGCTGAGCAGGCCCCTGGAGGAGATGCAGGGACGGCCCCACGCCAGGAACAGCCCCTGGGATCCAGCCCCAGCCGGGGCAGATCTGCTCCCGACTCCTGAGGCGCTGAGCCCTCCATGCTGGGGCAGGCGCAGGGCCTGGCAGACGCTCTTTCAGGCCTGCAGCGTGGCTGGGGGTGGAGTGGCATCCCCCCGCCCCATGGAGCCTGTAGATGCGTTTGGGCCCGTGTCCCCCTGGCCTTGCCCCATCTCCCCGCCAACCCGGTCTGGCTCTCCCATCCCTCTGCATCACCCCCAGCCTGCCTCTCTGGGTCTCGCCTGCCCCCTGAGCCCACCAGCCCAGCTCCCTCCCTGCAGCGTCTCAGCGGGCACCCCAGGTCTCCTTGGCACTCACTTTGCCGATCCTGCAGCTGTCCATGCTGGGAGCTCCCAGCTGCCTGCGGGCTCCCCCTCCTAGCCGCGTGCCCCCCGCATGCCAGCGCCCCGGCCCATCGCCTCCAGCCTGTACACGGCTCCGGGGCCCGGCGAGCTCTGCAGCGCTGGCCTGGCGGCTGACGAAGGGCCAGGGAGAGCTGAGCAGTGCGATGCCAAGCTCCCTGCAGAGCCGGCGCTGGGCGCAGGGGAGGGAGGGGGCCAGGGAGCCAGCAGGGGAAGGGGGATCAGCAGGAGCTGTTTCCCCGGCAGCTTCAAGGCTGAGCCGGCGGCTCCAGCAATTCACACCGTGGAGAGCGCGGAGGAAACGGTGACATCACCAGCTGGCTATAAATAGCAGGGCGGGGGGGGGGGGGAACAGCTGCACTGGCAATGGGGATGGACAGCTGCCTCCTTTCCCAGGTGGGGGGGCACAGCTGCAGCAACCAGGGTGAAGCCAAGAGGGGGCAGCAGCTGCCTCCCACCCCCAGCTCACGAGCATGGTGGGGAAAGTGAGGCAGGAGGCACTCCCCACCCCCACCCTGGTCACAGGGAGCACCCACCCACCCACAGGATGGACTTGCCTTGGAGGTGGGGCCCCAAGACAAATACAGGGTGTCTGAGGGAACGGTTCCCCCACTCCCCAAGAAGCACGGCAGGGCAGGCAGGACAGTCTGGCCTTGCTCTGGGAGGGATGGCCAGGTGACGGTGTGGGGAGGGGTACTGGAGGACAGGGTGGGGGCGGGTCTCCCCCATCTATGTGGGGCATGGCCTCTTGTGGGGCCAGAGCAGGTCCCCACCACTTGGTGCTGCCTAAGCCAGTTGTGTTTGGTCTCCTGCTGCCTGGGGCCCTGAGGTGATTAACAGCCGATTTGCTAATAGGATTGCTTGGTAAATCCGTGAGGGGGCGGGGGCAGGGGCGGGGGCGGGGCGGAGCTGGACAGACAGTGGGTTTCCCCCCTAGCCAGAGTCTCACCAATTCCACCCCTGCCCCAGCAAGACAGCTCAGCAGAGGGTGCTCTCCCCCTGCAGGGCCGGATGGTCACGGGTTCAAATCCTCCCCTGGCTGGATCCTGGCTCTGAAACGACCCCCGCCCCAGCCCTGGGCAGGACACGGACACCAAACTGCAGGCCTGGAGAGAGTGCCCACCCAGGGGCTCCCCGAAGGCAGAGACACGGGAGGTAACACACAGCCCCTGGCGACTGGCCAAGGCGGGGCTCCCTACTCTACACCCCGTCCCGGGGATCCCCAGCGACCCGGGAAGGGAAGAGCAGAGTGGATGGAGAGCCAAGGACGGGGTGAGGAGACGCTCCAGCATCGCCCCAGGAGGGACTGCGTGTGGACAGAGCGGGGAGGCACAAGAGCAGGGCAGGAGGCGCCTACACCGGAGATCCCTGCAGAGCTGGGAGGAGCAGCGTGGCACAGCTGGGGGGTGTGAACGGGGACGAGGAGAGGAGAGGAGAGGAGAGGAGAGGGGGGCTGGATGGCAAGGGGGCTGGGGAAGCAAAGGATAATAATCTAGGATTAGGGGGCTCTGGCTCACAGGAAGCATTACACTAATCTGCTGCCCCGGGGAGGGGGAGACCCAGCCCCGGGGAGGGGGAGACCCAGCCCCGGGGAGGGGGAGCAGCACCTGGCCGGGAGCGACTCAGCCCTGGGCGCCGGGAGACGCCTTTGGGGGCAGGGGCTCTTGGTGCTGACCGGGGCCGTGCGCCCCCTGCAGGCAGAGTGGGGGCCCAACTCCTTGCCCTGCAGCGGGGACTCCCCAGGCACACAGCTCCTGAGTGCGCCCCTCCACTGAGCCCCCACTGCCGAGGAGCTGCTCGGCCCCCCCGCCCCACTCTCCTGGATCCCCGGGCACCCCACTGGCTCACACACGCCCAGGGCGGCCGCCCCCTTCGCAGTCACAGGAGCTGATTAAAAGCAGCTTGGAGCACCAGCAGCCAGGACCCCCTCCCCCAGCCCGCAAGGGGAGAGAGCGGAGTCCCCACAGCCGCCAGCCCCTGGCTGCCAGTGTCCCCCACCCAGCAACGGGCACAGAGGGGAAGGGACGAGGCCCCAGTGACAGTGAGTCATGGCAGAGCTGGAAAATGAACCTCTGAGTCCTGGCTGCCAGCACCTCCTCCCGTGCTCCAACCTACCAGACCCCATTCCTCTCCCAGAGCCGGGGCCAGAACCCAGGAGTCCTGGCTCCCAGCACCTCCCCCACTGCTCCAATTTACCAGACCCCACTCCCCTCCCAGAGCCAGGGCCAGGAAATGGTCCCAGGGGCTGGGTTTGCCCTGAGAGCAGGAAGCTGGTGATCAAAGCCTGCTGCAGCAGCTTCCTGGCAGTTTGGAGGGCGAGGGCCAGGCCCCGGCCTGCCCGCATGCTCTGTGCCGCTGCCCAGCTAAGGGATGCCCGGACACAACCCGGGTGCCATTCCTCATGGCTCTGTGCTCTCCCCGGGGCTAGAGTACTAAGGGCCAGGGGCGGCCCTGCGGAGACTACAGCTCCAGCCAGCACCAACCAGGCCAAGCAGCCGGCTGGAAAACGGGGTCTCCCCACGGGAGCAGACGCATTTGGGCGCATGCTTTGCCCAGGAGCACACACTGTCAGCCTGGTCTTTGCAGTCAGAGTCTGGTCCTGGCCCTTGCACCGGACCCCCTCCAAGATGCCATCTGCACACGAGCCCCTCACACCGGCACTGACCTGCATCCCTGCCAGGCTGCCCCACGGAGCCAGGCTGCACGTGCTGCCCCATGGATCCTGACACACGCAGGAGCCCGCACAGCGCCCTGGAACCATGCCAGCCTACTTCTAATATTTCCCATAGTATTCTTGTCAGCAAGTTAAAGAAGTATGGGCTGGATGAATGCACTATAAGGTGGGTAGAAAGTTGGCTAGATTGTCGGGCTCAACGGGTAGTGATCAATGGCTCCATGTCTAGTTGGCAGCCGGTGTCAAGTGGAGTGCCTCAGGGGTCGGTCCTGGGGTCGGTTTTGTTCAATATCTTCATAAATGATCTGGAGGATGGTGTGGATTGCACTCTCAGCAAATTTGCGGATGATACTAAACTGGGAGGAGAGGTAGATACGCTGGAGGGCAGGGATAGGATACAGAGGGACCAAGACAAATTGGAGGATTGGGCCAAAAGAAATCTGATGAGGTTCAATAAGGATAAGTGCAGGGTCCTGCACTTAGGACGGAAGAACCCAATGCACAGCTACAGACTAGGGACCGAATGGCTAGGCAGCAGTTCTGCGGAAAAGGACCTAGGGGTGACAGTGGACGAGAAGCTGGATATGAGTCAGCACTGTGCCCTTGTTGCCAAGAAGGCCAATGGCATTTTGGGATGTATAAGTAGGGGCAGAGCCAGCAGATCGAGTGACGTGATCGTCCCCCTCTATTCGACATTGGTGAGGCCTCATCTGGAGTACTGTGTCCAGTTTTGGGCCCCACACTACAAGAAGGATGTGGATAAACTGGAGAGAGTCCAGCGAAGGGCAACAAAAATGATTAGGGGTCTGGAACACATGACTTATGAGGAGAGGCTGAGGGAACTGGGATTGTTTAGTCTGCGGAAGAGAAGAATGAGGGGGGATTTGATAGCTGCTTTCAACTACCTGAGAGGTGGTTCCAGAGAGGATGGTTCTAGACTATTCTCAGTGGTAGATGAGGACAGGACAAGGAGTAATGGTCTCAAGTTGCAGTGGGGGAGATTTAGGTTGGATATTAAGAAAAACTTTTTCACTAGGAGGGTGGTGAAACACTGGAATGCGTTACCTAGGAAGGTGGTAGAATCTCCTTTCTTAGAAGTTTTTAAGGTCAGGCTTGACAAAGCCCTGGCTGGGATGATTTAATTGGGGATTGGTCCTGCTTTGAGCAGGGGGTTGGACTAGATGATCTCCTGAGGTCCCTTCCAACCCTGATATACTCTACCCCAGCCAGGATCCCACACGCATTCCCGAGCTCACCGCCCACAGGGAGATGCTTGCTGCAGGCTGACTGGGTGGTGGGAGTCCAGGGTGTCAGAACCCAGGAGTCCGGGCTTCCAGACCAGTGTTAATCACCTCACTGGGATCCCTCAGCACAACCGTTCTGCTCGAGCGTGCCAGCCCGAGGCACCTGCTGCCTGCAGCCACGGGATGCAGGACGCTACCCCCAGCAAAACCACCACCAGCAAAGTGCTCCAGGCATTTCAACATCCCAGCAGCCCCTTCCATGCCCGACAGCCCTGGCTCTGCCCTCGCTCGTCCCTGCAATAAGACTCAGCATGGGCTGGAGCTCAGCAAAGCCAGGTTGGCTCCCTGGACCCCTGACAGGGTAACCACGTGGTCTTGGCACCGACAGGCCACAGGGCTCCCAGGACGGGCACCCTCCCTGGTGCTCCCCACACCCTGCCATGGCGAGTGCCAGGGTGAGATGCAGGAGCCGCCCCCAGCGCAGGCTGGGCACTGCAGGACACCTGGCAGGGGCACCACGGGAGCTGTACCTGCAGGCTGAGCGCTATCTGCCGGATGTACAACATGTTGAGGTCCTCCAGGATCCGAAGCCTGTCCTGCATCTCTGCAAACCTGTCCCTCGCCGTCGTGTCCATGGAACCCGCTACAGCCCCGGCCCGGCCCAGTCACTGGCAGCGCCAGTGCCCCTGTACAGGCGCCTGCTCGCCAGGGCACAGCCAATGCCCATGTCCACCCCGCAGTCCCCGCTCTCCCCCGCCTGGAGGGTCAGGTGCAAGGTGCCTGCGAGCAGCACCCCGAGCTCTGCCCCGCTCTGGCCGAGCGGCACAGGACAGGGCTCCCCGATCTCACCCAGAGCCCTGGTGCAGCCTCTCCAGAGCAGGAGGGTACGTGGGGCGGGCTCGCTGCCTCCTCGCGTTCCCCCGGCCCCCGGCTGTCTCCGTCAGCGGATTCCAGCCACCAGCCACGGGCCCAGCTGTGAAGAGAAAAGGCCCATTCATCCCAGCCCCAGTAATGCGCATTTTCCTCCCACAGAACAAGCAGCCAGTGTGCAGGGGCCAGAGCAGAGACCCCCACTCGCAGCCCAGTGCCAGAGGGGGGGCAGAGCAGAGCCCCCCACTTGCAGCCCAGTGCCGGGGGGGGCAGAACTCGGGGCAGCGCCCCCCCTTGCAGCCCAGTGCTGGGGGGGCAGGGCTCAGGGCAGCGCCCCCACTCGCAGTTCAGTGCCGGGGGGACAGGACTCAGGGCAGACCCCCCACTCACAGACCAGTGCCCCCCACTTGCAGCCCAGTGCCGGGGGGGGGGCAGGGCTCGGGGCAGCGCCCCCACTTGCAGCCCAGTGCCGGGGGGGGCAGGGCTCGGGGCAGCGCCCCCACTTGCAGCCCAGTGCCGGGGGGGGGGCAGGGCTCGGGGCAGCGCCCCCACTTCCAGCCCAGTGCCGGGGGGGGGGGCAGGGCTCGGGGCAGCGCCCCCACTCGCAGTTCAGTGCCGTGGGGGGGGGCAGGGCTCGGGGCAGCGCCCCCACTTCCAGCCCAGTGCCGGGGGGGGGGGGCAGGGCTCGGGGCAGCGCCCCCACTCGCAGTTCAGTGCTGGGGGGGGGGGCAGGGCTCGGGGCAGCGCCCCCACTCGCAGTTCAGTGCCGGGGGGGGGGCAGGGCTCGGGGCAGCGCCCGCACTTCCAGCCCAGTGCCGGGGGGGGGGGGGCAGGGCTCAGGACAGCGCCCCCCGCTCGCAGACCAGTGCCCCCCACTTGCAGCCCAGTGCCGGGGGGGGACAGGGCTCGGGGCAGCGCCCCCACTTCCAGCCCAGTGCCGGGGGGGGGGCAGGGCTCAGGGCAGTGCCCTCACTTGCAGCACAGTGCCGGGGGGGGGGGGCAGGGCTCAGGGCAGCGCCCCCACTTGCAGCACAGTGCCGGGGGGGGGGCAGGGCTCGGGGCAGTGCCCCCACTTGCAGCCCAGTGCCGGGGGGGGGGGCAGGGCTCGGGGCAGCGCTCCCACTTGCAGCCCAGTGCCGGGGGGGGGCAGGGCTCGGGGCAGCGCCCCCACTTCCAGCCCAGTGCCGGGGGGGGGGGCAGGGCTCGGGGCAGCGCCCCCACTTCCAGCCCAGTGCCGGGGGGGGGGGCAGGGCTCGGGGCAGCGCCCCCACTTCCAGCCCAGTGCCGGGGGGGGGGGGCAGGGCTCGGGGCAGCGCCCCCACTTCCAGCCCAGTGCCGGGGGGGGGGGGCAGGGCTCGGGGCAGCGCTCCCACTTGCAGCCCAGTGCCGGGGGGGGGGCAGGGCTCGGGGCAGCGCTCCCACTTGCAGCCCAGTGCCGGGGGGGGGGGCAGGGCTCGGGGCAGCGCCCCCCGCTCGCAGACCAGTGCCCCCCACTTGCAGCCCAGTGCCGGGGGGGGACAGGGCTCGGGGCAGCGCCCCCCGCTCGCAGACCAGTGCCCCCCACTTGCAGCCCAGTGCCGGGGGGGCAGGGCTCAGGGCAGCGCCCCACTCGCAGCCCTGCACACAGGTCAGGGCTCGGCCGACAGCACCGAGCACCGTGCCCCATTCGCGGGGGGAGAGCGCTGCCCCCCGGCTGGGCGGTGCCCCCTCGTGCCGGCGGCCCCCCGCACAACCCGCCCCGTTACCTTCGCCTCCTCCAGGCGCCGTTTCCCCGCTGCCCGTGCCCCGGCCGGGCGGCCCCAGCCCGGCTCCCTCCCCGCCCAGCCCCCGCCCGGCTCGGGTTACAGGGGCGGCCCCTCCGCGCCGGGCTGCGGGGCCGGGCCAGAGCCCGCCGGCTCCAGCCATTGGCTGCCCCTCACCCGGGCCTCTGGCCCGGCCTCGCTGGGGGGAGCCCCGGGGGGCCGCGCTCAGCCTGGCTCGCGGGAGGGCCCCAGCTGGCGAGCGGGCGGCCGGAGCCCACGGGGATGGGCAGGGCGCGGCTGGGCGCCCGGATCCCCCCGCACGTGGAGGGGCCCGAGCCGCCCGGGCCCTGCAGGGGGCGCCCGGCCCGGCCCGGCCCGGCCCCGCCCGGGGCTCCCCCTTCTGGTGCAGAGCGGCCCTGGCAGGGGCTCGCCCAGAGCCACGCGGCCACGTCGTGGCAGAGCGGAGGGGGGAGCCGCCTGCGCCCGGCAGGGAGACGCCCTGGCCTGCGGGGCCCCCGGGCTGGGAGCGGGAGCAGGGCCACGGCTGGATCTGTGCCCAGCACACACGACGGAGCAGCAGCCCACGGCGCCCATAGCCGCGGAAACTGGGGGCGCTGCAGCACCCTGGGGGCCCCGCAGCACCCTGGGGGCCCCGCAGCACCCTGGGGGCCCCGGCTGCCAGCCCAGCACCCAGGGCTTTGCTCCCAGCCTCAGCTCGGGGGCGGGGGGCCCCCCCACTCCAGCTCCCCTGGCACTGTCTGGCCCACGCCTGGCCCTGGCACACCCCCTCCAGCAGCCTCCATGCCCAGCCTTCGCCAGGGGGCTGCGTACCCAGCCGAGTCCTGGGGCAGCACAGAGGGGCCAGGCGGGGAATCCACTGAACCCAGGACCGGTGAGACAGGGCCCATCCTACCACCTGAACCCAAGGCCCAGCCCGCACGCTGTCGCTTCCCCATGCAGGACTGATGGATCCAGATGGGAAACGGCCCCCCTGTCAGTGCCCAGGCACAACCCCCCCCCTCCCCAATAGGACACGGTGTCCAGACAGCCCCAACCCCCTGACAGCGCTCAGCACCCAGACAGCCCCCAAGCCCCAAGGGGATGCTCAACACCCAGAAGGCGCCCGTGCCCCAAGGTGATGCCCGAGCCCAGATGGTCCCCCTTCCCCAAGAGGGCACTCGGCGCCCAGATAGCTCCCAACGCCACCCAAATAACGCTTGGCACCCAGACCGTGCCCCTATGCCCCAGAAAATGCTCAGCGCCCAGGCCCCCCACCCCCCCATCCCGAGATGACGCTCAGCGCCCAGCCTGCCCTCTCTCCTCCTAAAACACTTGGGCCCACACACGGCACCTTCCCGCCAGGCATGTTCAGCGCTCACACGGGGCACCCACCCCCAGGACTCTTGGCGCTCACACGGGGCTGAATGTTTGGCACCCAGCCCCACCCCAAACACTCAGGGCTCAGGCACGGCCAGCTCTAGCCAGGCTCCAAGTGGGACAGGTCTTGTTGGACCAAAGCCCCTCCCCCTGCCCAAATTGCCCCCAGAGCCAGCGCAGTTGTCAGAGACTCCGTGCAACAGGCTCCCAGATGCGTCTGGTGCCACCCACTGGGGGCAGCTGCAGGTTCCAAGCACTCCGAGGGCACCCCCGTGGCGCGGCAAAGAGCCACCGGGCAGGGGGAGGGGATGGCGCTTCCCAGGGACCAGCAGGGATGTGAGAGCTCCTGACGGGCAGGAACGGTCTTGCCAGGCCACTCCACCGTGCCTGGGCTTCGTGCCAGCCCACAGGCCCCCATCCTCCCCCTCTAGGCACCAAGGAGGCAGATGCTGCTCCAGGCGGGTCTGTGAACGAGAGCCCCAGCCAGACCAGGTTCCTGGCACCCCAGACCTAGCACGCTCTGCCCTGAGCAACCTGCCAGGAGCCCCCACAGCATCCCCACTCCATGGGCACCGCACACGGCTCTGGGGACACAACAGGGCACGTAGCCCCCCTCCATGCCACTGTCAGGCTGCCTTAAAATCCACCTTGGTCAACCACCCATGAGAAGGAGGCCCTTGAGGAATTCCACCAGGATTTCAACAATTTCCACCCCACCATCAACCTCAGCCTGGACCAGTCCACTAAGAGGTCCACTTCCTGGACACTACAGTACTAATAAGCGATGGTCACATAAACACCACCCTATACCAGAAACCTATTGACCGCTATTCCTACCTACATGCCTCCAGCTTTCATCCAGACCACACCACACGATCCATTGTCTACAGCCAAGCTCTGCGATACAACCGCATTTGCTCCAGTCCCTCAGACAGAGACAAACACCTACAAGATCTCTATCAAGCATTCTTACAATGTATGATCATTGCAGAGCCCTAGAGAGCAGGTGTGTGCAGGGGTCTGGACACAGAGAATGGCGGACACCCTGTTTCCTGGCAACTGATGGCCTGGGCCCTTCCCCCCTGCAAGGTGAGAGCTAAAGGGTTGGAGAACAAAGGAATCAGGTGACCTCCTGGCCCAGGAAAGGGACAAAGCCCAGAGGAAGAGGGGCTGGAGGGAGTTTCAGTTTGGGGCTGGCTGGAGACATGGAGTGAAGGGCAGACGTGGTTGTCTGGTTCCCTGCCCCCCAAAATGGACCCAACTGAGGGGTCTGGTTCTCTGCACCTGCAAGCTCTGTGTTAGACCACGTTCCTGTCGTCTAATAAACCTCTGTTTTACTGGCTGGCTGAGAGTCCTGCGGAAAAGGACCTAGGGGTTACAGTGGACGAGAAGTTGAATATGAGTCAACAGTGTGCCCTTGTTGCCAAGAAGGCCAATGGCATTTTGGGATGTATAAGTAGGGGCATTGCCAGCAGATCGAGGGACGTGATCGTCCTCCTCTATTCGACATTGGTGAGGCCTCATCTGGAGTACTGTGTCCAGTTTTGGGCCCCCCACTACAAGAAGGATGTGGAAAAACTGGAGAGAGTCCAGCGAAGGGCAACAAAAATGATTAGGGGTCTGGAACACATGACTTATGAGGAGAGGCTGAGGGAACTGGGATTGTTTAGTCTGCAGAAGAGAAGAATGAGAGGGGATTTGATAGCTGCTTTCAACTACCTGAGAGGTGGTTCCAAAGAGGATGGTTCTAGACTATTCTCAGTGATAGCAGATGACAGAACAATGAGTAATGGTCTCAAGTTGCAGCGAGGGAGGTTTAGGTTGGATATTAGGAAAATCTTTTTCACTAGGAGGGTGGTGAAACACTGGAATGTGTTACCTAGGGAGGTGGTGGAATCTCCTTCCTTAGAAGTTTTTAAGGTCAGGCTTCACAAAGCCCTGGCTGGGATGATTTAATTGGGGTTGGTCCAGCTTTGAGCAGGGGGTTGGACTAGATGACCTCCTGAGGTCCCTTCCAACCCTGATATTCTAGGATTCTATGATTCTACAGTGCCACAAGGACTCCTCATTTTTTTTAGAAATTAAAAGGTACAGCGCCAAAAGTGAAATCCCTCCAAGCTGCATGGAAACTTTTTAAAGACAGTATAATAGAGGCTCAACTTAAATGTATATCGCAAATTAAAAAACACAGTACGAGAACCAAAAAAGTGCCACCGTGGCTAAACAAAGTAAAAGAAGCAATGAGAAGTAAAAAGGCATCCTTTAAGAAGTGGAAGTTAAATCCTAGTGAGGAAAATAGAAAGGAGCATAAACTCTGGCAAATGAAATGTAAAAATATAATTAGGAAGGCCAAAAAAGAATTTGAAGAACAGCTAGTCAAAGACTCAGAAAGTAATAGCAAAAAAATTTTTAAGTACATTAGAAGCAGGAAGCCTGCTAAACAACCCATGGGGCCACTGGACGATCAAGGTGCTAAAGGAACACTCAAAGACAATAAAGCCATTGTGGAGAACCTAAATGAATTCTTTGCCTTGGTCTTCATGGCTGAGGATGTGAGGGAGATTCCCAAACCTGAGCCATTCTTTTTAGGTGACAAATCTGAGGAACTGTCCCAGATTGAGGTGTCATTAGAGGAGGGTCTGGAACAAATTGATAAACTAAACAGAAATAAGTCACCAGGACCAGATGGTATCACCCAAGAGTTCTGAAGGAACTCAAATGAGAAATTGCAGGGCTACTAACTGCCATCCGTAACCTATCATTGAAATCAGTTTCTGTACCAAATGACTGGAGGAGAGCTAATGTGACACCAATTTTTAAAAAGGTGATTCCAGCAATTACAGGCCAATAGGCCTGACTTCAGTACCTGGCAACCTGGTTGAAACTATAGTAAAAAACAAAACTGTCAGACACAGATGAATGTTCTCTCCACAGGTACCCTTGCGGAGAGTGGACCAGATGATATGTCTGGGGGGAGAAAGCAGAAGGAGACTCCGCTGGTTGGAAGGCATGAGATGCACTGTCCTGAGATGGGGGGTTCCACGACCGCCACTTCCAAGAGAAGGAGGCGGGTGGTGGTGGTCGGGGACTCTCTACTCCGGGGGACTGAGTCATCTATCTGCTGCCCTGACCGGGAAAACAGAGAAGTCTGCTGCTTGCCAGGGGCTAAGATTCGCGATGTGATGGAGAGACTGCCGAGACTCATCAAGCCCTCGGATCGCTACCCCTTCCTGCTTCTCCACGTGGGCACCAATGATACTGCCAAGAATGACCTTGAGCGGATCACTGCGGACTACGTGGCTCTGGGAAGAAGGATAAAGGAGTTTGAGGTGCAAGAGGTGTTCTCGTCCATCCTCCCCGTGGAAGGAAAAGGCCTGGGTAGGGACCGTCGAATCGTGGAAGTCAACGAATGGCTACGCAGGTGGTGTCGGAGAGAAGGCTTTGGATTGTTTGACCATGGGATGGTGTTCCATGAAGGAGGAGCGCTGGGCAGAGACGGGCTCCACCTTACGAAGAGAGGGAAGAGCATCTTTGTGAGCAGGCTGGCTAACCTAGTGAGGAGGGCTTTAAACTAGGTTCATCGGGGGAAGGAGACCAAAGCCCTGAGGTAAGTGGGATACCGGGAGGAAGCACAGGCAGGAATGTCTGTGAGGGGAGGGCTCCTGCCTCATACTGAGAATGAGGGGCGATCAGCAGGTTATCTCAAGTGCTTATATACAAATGCACAAAGCCTTGGAAACAAGCAGGGAGAACTGGAGGTCCTGGTGACGTCAAGGAATTATGACGTGCTTGGAATAACAGAGACTTGGTGGGATAACTCACATGACTGGAGTACTGTCATGGATGGTTATAAACTGTTCAGGAAGGACAGGCAGGGCAGAAAAGGTGGGGGAGTCGCACTGTATGTAAGGGAGCAGTATGATTGCTCAGAGCTCCGGTACGAAACTGCAGAAAAACCTGAGTGTCTCTGGATTAAGTTTAGAAGTGTGAGCAACAAGAGTGATGTAGTGGTGGGAGTCTGCTATAGACCACCGGACCAGGGGGATGAGGTGGATGAGGCTTTCTTCCGGCAGCTCGCGGAAGCACGCCCTGGTTCTCATGGGTGACTTTAATTTTCCTGATATCTGCTGGGAGAGCAATACAGCGGTGCATAGACAATCCAGGAAGTTTTTGGAAAATGTAGGGGACAATTTCCTGGTGCAAGTGCTAGAGGAGCCAACTGGGGGGGGGAGCTTTTCTTGACCTGCTGCTCACAAACCGGGAAGAATTAGTAGGGGAAGCAAAAGTGGATGGGAATCTGGGAGGCAGTGACCATGAGTTGGTTGAGTTCAGGATCCTGACATAGGGAAGAAAGGTAAGCAGCAGGATACGGACCCTGGACTTCAGGAAAGCAGACTTCGACTCCCTCAGGGAACGGATGGGTAGGATCCCCTGGGGGACTAACATGAAGGGGAAAGGAGTCCAGGAGAGCTGGCTGTATTTCAAGGAATCCCTGTTGAGGTTACAGGGACAAACCATCCCGATGTGTCGAAAGAATAGTAAATATGGCAGGCGACCAGCTTGGCTTAACGGTGAAATCCTAGCGGATCTTAAGCATAAAAAAGAAGCTTATAAGAAGTGGAAGGTTGGACATATGACCAGGGAGGAGTATAAAAATATTGCTCGGGCATGTAGGAATGAAATTAGGAGGGCCAAATCGCACCTGGAGCTGCAGCTAGCGAGAGATGTTAAGAGTAACAAGAAGGGTTTCTTCAGGTATGTCGGCAACAAGAAGAAAGCCAAGGAAAGTGTGGGCCCCTTAATGAATGAGAGAGGCAACCTAGTGACAGAGGATGTGGAAAAAGCTAATGTACTCAATGCTTTTTTTGCCTCTGTCTTCACGAACAAGGTCAGCTCTCAGACTGCTGCGCTGGGCATCACAACATGGGGAATCGATGGCCAGCCCTCTGTGGAGAAAGAGGTGGTTAGGGACTATTTAGAAAAGCTGGACGTGCACAAGTCCATGGGGCCGGACGAGTTGCATCCGAGAGTGCTAAAGGAACTGGCGGCTGTGATTGCAGAGCCATTGGCCATTATCTTTGAAAACTTGTGGCGAACGGGGGAAGTCCCGGATGACTGGAAAAAGACTAGTTTCAGAGTAACAGCCGTGTTAGTCTGTATTCGCAAAAAGAAATGGAGTACTTGTGGCACCTTAGAGACTAACCAATTTATTTGAGCATGAGCTTTGTCACTTTGGATGGGCTATCACCAGCAGGAGAGTGAATTTGTGTGGGGGGGTGGAGGGTGAGAAAACCTAGATTTGTGCTGGAAATGGCCTAACCTGACGATTACTTTAGATAAGCTATTACCAGCAGGACAGTGGGGTGGGAGGAGGTATTGTTTCATATTCTCTGTGTATATATAAAGTCTGCTGCAGTTTCCACAGTATGCATCTGATGAAGTGAGCTGTAGCTCACGAAAGCTCATGCTCAAATAAATTGGTTAGTCTCTAAGGTGCCACAAGTACTCCATTTCTTTTTGGAAAAAGACTAATGTAGTGCCAATCTTTAAAAAAGGGTAGAAGGAGGATCCTGGGAACTACAGGCCAGTCAGCCTCACCTCAGTCCCCGGAAAAATCATGGAGCAGGTCCTCAAAGAATCAATCCTGAAGCACTTACATGAGAGGAAAGTGATCAGGAACAGTCAGCATGGATTCACCAAGGGAAGGTCATGTCTGACTAATCTAATCGCCTTCTATGATGAGATTACTGGTTCTGTGGATGAAGGGAAAGCAGTGGATGTATTGTATCTTGACTTTAGCAGAGCTTTTGACACTGTCTCCCACATAATGACAGGTTTCAGAGTAACAGCCGTGTTAGTCTGTATTCGCAAAAAGAAAAGGAGTACTTGTGGCATCTTAAAGACTAACCAATTTATTTGAGCATGAGCTTTCGTGAGCTACAGCTCACTTCATCGGATGCATACTGTGGAAACTGCAGCAACCTATATACACAAACAGAGAATTTGAAACAATACCTCCTCCCACCCCACTGTCCTGCTGGTAATAGCTTATCTAAAGTGATCATCAGGTTGGGCCATTTCCAGCACAAATCCAGGTTTGTGCTGGAAATGGCCCAACCTGATGATCACTTTAGATAAGCTATTACCAGCAGGACAGTGTGGTGGGAGGAGGTATTGTTTCATATTCTCTGTGTGTATATAAAGTCTGCTGCAGTTTCCACGGTATGCATCCGATGAAGTGAGCTGTAGCTCACGAAAGCTCATGCTCAAATAAATTGGTTAGTCTCTAAGGTGCCACAAGTACTCCTTTTCTTTTTGTCTCCCACAGTATTCTTGTCAGCAAGTTAAAGAAGTACGGGCTGGATGAATGCACTATAAGGTGGGTAGAAAGTTGGCTAGATTGTCGGGCTGAACGGGTAGTGATCAATGGCTCCATGCCTAGTTGGCAGCCGGTGTCAAGTGGAGTGCCTCAGGGGTCGGTCCTGGGGCCGGTTTTGTTCAATATTTTCATAAATGATCTGGAGGATGGTGTGGGTTGCACTCTTGCGGATGATACTAAACTGGGAGGAGTGGTAGATATGCTGGAGGGCAGGGATAGGATACAGAGGGACCTAGACAAATTGGAGGATTGGGCCAAAAGAAATCTGATGAGGTTCAATAAGGATAAGTGCAGGGTCCTGCACTTAGGACGGAAGAACCCAATGCACAGCTACAGACTAGGGACCGAATGGCTAGGCAGCAGTTCTGCGGAAAAGGACGTAGGGGTGACAGTGGACGAGAAGCTGGATATGAGCCAGCAGTGTGCCCTTGTTGCCAAGAAGGCCAATGGCATTTTGGGATGTATAAGTAGGGGCATTGCCAGCAGATCGAGGGACGTGATCGTTCCCCTCTATTCGACATTGGTGAGGCCTCATCTGGAGTACTGTGTCCAGTTTTGGGCCCCCCACTACAAGAAGGATGTGGAAAAACTGGAGAGAGTCCAGCGAAGGGCAACAAAAATGATTAGGGGTCTGGAACACATGACTTATGAGGAGAGGCTGAGGGAACTGGGATTGTTTAGTCTGCAGAAGAGAAGAATGAGGGGGGATTTGATAGCTGCTTTCAACTACCTGAGAGGTGGTTCCAAAGAGGATGGTTCTAGACTATTCTCAGTGATAGCAGATGACAGAACAAGGAGTAATGGTCTCAAGTTGCAGTGGGGGAGGTTTAGGTTGGATATTAGGAAAAACTTTTTCACTAGGAGGGTGGTGAAACACTGGAATGTGTTGCCTAGGGAGGTGGTGGAATCTCCTTCCTTAGAAGTTTTTAAGGTCAGGCTTGACAAAGCCCTGGCTGGGATGATTTAATTGGGGATGGGTCCTGCTTTTGAGCAGGGGGTTGGACTAGATGACCTCCTGAGGTCCCTTCCAACCCTGATATTCTATGATTCTATGAATATAATTTGTTGGGGAAGAGTCAACATGTTTTTTTGTAAAGGGAAATCATGCCTCACCAATCTACTAGAATTCTTTGAGGGGGTCAACAAGCATGTGGACAAGGGGGATCCAGTGGATACAGTGTACTTAGATTTTCAGAAAGCCTTTGACAAGGTCCCTCACAAAAGGCTCTTAAGCAAAGTAAGCAGTCATGGAATAAGAGGGATAGTCCTCTTATGGATTGGTAACAGGTTAAAAGATAGGAAACAATGGGTAGGAATAAATGGTCAGTTTTCAGAATGGAGAGGTAAATAATGGTGTCCCCTAGGGGTCTGCACTGGGACCAGTCCTATTCAAGATATTCATAAACGATCTGGAAAAAGGGGTAAACAGTGAGGTGGCAAAATATGCAGATGATACAAAACTACTCAAGATAGTTAAGTCCCAGGCAGACTGTGAAGAGCTACAAAAGGATCTCTCAAAACTGGGTGACTAGGCAACAAAATCGCAGACGAAATTCAATGTTGATACATGCAAAGTAAAGCACATTGGAAAACATAAGCCCACTATAAACATAAAATGATGGGGTCCAAATGTTACCACTCAAGAAAGATCTTAGAGTCGTTGTGGGGAGTTCTCTGAAAACATCCACTCAATGTGCAGCGGCCGTCAAAAAGTGAACAGAATGTTGGGAATCATTAGGAAAGGGATAGATAAGACAGAAAATATCATGTTGCCTCTGTATAAATCTATGGTGCGCACACGTCTTGAATATTGTGTGCAGATGTGGTCGCCCCATCTCAAAAAAGATATATTGGAATTGGAAAAGGTTCAGAAAAGGGCAACAAAAATTATTAGGGGTATGGAACGATTAGAGGAGAGATTAATAAGACTTGGACTTTTCAGCTTGGAAAAGCGACGACTAAGGGGAGATATGATTGAGGTCTATAAAATCATGACTGGGTGGAGAAAGTAAATAAGGAAGTGTTGTTTACTACTTCTCATAACACAAGAACTAGGGGTCACCAAATGAAATTAATAGGCAGAATCTTTAAAACACACAAAAGGAAGTATTTCTTCAAACAACCCACTGTCAACCTGTGGAACTCCTTGCCAGAGGATGTTGTAACGGCCAAGGGTATAACAGGGGGTCAAAAAAGAACTAGATAAGTTCATGGAGGATAGGTCCACCAATAACTATTAGCCAGGACGGGCAGGAATGGCGTCCATAGCCTCTGTCTGCCAGAAGCTGGGAATGGGCGACAGGAGATGGATCACTTGATGATTCCCTGTTCTGTTCATTCCCTCTGGGGCACCTGGCCCTGGCCACTATTGGAAGACAGGACTCTGGGCTAGATGGACCTTTGGTCTGACCCAGTCTGGCCGTTCTTAGGTTCTTATGAGGGGGACCTGATTTAGTGTTATCCCCAAAACACAATTCATCTGACTGACCGTGGACATTTAACAAGTCTCTCAATGGGGTGGGCTGAGCAGGAGCGTTGGGCTGGGCTGTTCTCTGGTTTGTGGAACTAATATGAGTGTTTTTAGGTGGCGGGTGCAGGGCCAAGGCGGGCCCCTGGTGCTGGGGGCAGGCCAGGGTTGGCTGGCGGGGAACAAGGCCAGGGTAGTGCCGTCAGCGTGGGATTGCTGGGGTCAGGTGAGAGAGAGGCTGTGGCTCACTGGGGGGCGGGGGGGCATTAGCCTTCAGAAGTGTCAGTCCCAGCCTTGCCCTAGGCAGCACAGCGGGAATTCCCAGCTCCAGGAGAGAACAGGGCCTTTGTTCCACCTGCTGCCAGGTACAGCTCCCCTGGGAGAGGAGCAGGCTGGAGAAGGAGCTGGAGTTAACCCTTTCCATGCACAGGGCTGGGCATGGTGCTAGACTGCCTGGGGACCCTCCAGCGTGAAGGGGAGAACCTGGAACCCAGCACCATTCCCTGGGGGTGCAGCAAGTCCTTTGTGACCCAGGTGTCTTTCTGCTTCCGCCCCACCCCCCGACCCCGGGAGGGGAGCAGGGGATGGGCAGGTGACTCAGGCCTGGTTTACACTAGGAAATCAGGTCGGTTTAATTCCACCACTGCGGGGTGGGGAAATCCCCAAGCGGTGTAATTCAGCCAACCTGAGTCCCCGGGTGGCCAGTCCTGGGTGATGGAAGAACTCGGCCGTGGAGCCGGCTGCTGCCTCCTGGGAGGTGGATTAACTGCACCCACAGGAGAGCCCCTCCTTCCCCACGGGGCAGGCAGTGCCACACTGAGGCACTGCAGCATCCTAAGGTGGACCAGGCCTCGGTGCCCCGCATGCCGGCAGACGGCTGCTCCCATCCCAGAGCACGCACAGGGTTGGGGAGACTCCTGGGCTAAGGAGTGTGCCCTGTAAGCAGCCTCAGCCTCCCCTCACAGAGCCCAGACACCCGGCCTGGCTTGGCCACCCATGGACCCGCCTCAAGGTGAGGCTGCAGAGGCAGGCAGCCCCCAGCAGCAGCCCCCCGGCATGTGGGGAGCAGCAGCAGTCAGACGCTAGGTGCCCACGGCCCAGCTGGGAGCTAGAGGAGCCTGCGGAGGCCCGTGGTCGGGGACCCACGGGCACTTCCTGGGGCACATACTTTTGCTAATAGGGATGGGAAGTGGGGGGGAGCAGAGGGCTCTGCCGATGACCCTGCACCCCCCGGCCCCACGGGGCTGGCCGACACTCAGAGGGATATGAGGATGCTCTGCAGCCGGGCACAGGGTGGGCATGGACTCCTCATCTGTGGGGCCACAAGCGGCACTGGAAAGACTTACCAGGGATGCAGGGCAGGAACCCAGGCTGGGGCATTGCCATAGTCTCCCTGCAGCCCTTTCCCTCCCCAGAGCCTGCCAGCTGGGGGTGGATTTCTCAGCATGACCCAGCATGACTCGCAGGCAGGACTCAGCTCTGAGCCACCCATGGGCCCTCCAGCCACAACCAGTCCAGGCATGGCTTCCCCAGGAGCTGTGCTGGGTGGGGCATGCACCCCATGGGATTGGTTTCCACCAGTCTGATTCGCTCAGCAAGCCCCATGCCCCAGGGGGTGGTGCCCTGTGCTGCCATGCAGGGACCTGGGTGCAGAGCCAGGCCTGGGGCTCCAGAGGGGCGGTACCCTGTGCTGCCATGCGGGGAGCTGGGGTGGGGGGGGTGCACAGCCAGACCTGGGCCCCCCACTGGGGCCCAGGTTTCAGTCCTAGATCTCGCCCCTGCGGCTGGGGATGCTGGGCCCAGCACCGTGCCGCTTGCAGCTTGCTCTGCGCTCCCTGAGTCTGCAGCGGCTCAGTGCCCCTGTGTGACACCGACAAGCCAGGAACCCCACCAGCCAGAGCCCACCCCCAGGGGCCCCCTAAGAACCCTGCCCCCAGAGTCACTGACCAGGCCTGGCAGAGAGGGGTTGGGTTTGAAATCCCACACATCCCAGAGAGAGATGGGAGGCCTGGCCCAGCTCAGCCTGACTCCAGCAGAGAGAAGTGGCTTGCCCAGGGTCACACAGCCAGGCAAAGGAAGGGCCAGGAGGAGAACCCAAAAGTCCTGACTCCCAGTCCCACCCTCTCCTTGTTATAGGACTATAACAGGGTTTAAAAAAGAACTGGATAAATTCATGGAGGTTAAGTCCATGAAAGGCTATGAGCCAGGATGGGTAAGGAAGGGTGTCCCTGGCCTCTGTTTGTGGAGATGGATGGCAGGAGAGAGATCACTAGGTCATGACCTGTTAGGTTCACTCCCTCTGGGGCACCTGGCCCTGGCCACTGGCGGCGGACAGGACACTGGGCTGGATGGACCCTTGGTCTGACCCACTCTGGTCGCTGTTATGTTCTCCCTCCTAGCACCCCTCAAGCGGCCGCTCGGCTTCACCTCTCACCGTGTCAGAAGGGCACCGTCGGCACCCCGCCCCGCAGGAGGCAGAGCGCCGTGCCTGGGGGGCAGCCACCTCCCCCCAGCTGCCAACAGGGGGCACTGCCATCACGGCAGCACAGCCGACCCCCAGCGGGGACCCCACACGGCAAGCCAGTGACACCCCTCGCCGGGGGGCCAGCCCCCTGCCAATCCCCGGCTGGCTTCTTGCCCAGTTAGAGCAAGTTAAACGGCCTCGAAGTCAGCAAGAAACCCAGTTTTCCGGTCCCATGGCCAGCGGCCACCGGGGCATGGCCTCAGCAGGTCTGGCTTGGCCAGCGGGTGGGTGGGGCTCTGGAGGGGGCGCGGGGTGGGGGCTCTGGAGGGGGCGCTCTGCTCTCCCCTCCCCGTCAGCGCTGACCCCAATGCTCCAGCGAGGCGCTGCAGGGTGGGGGGTCAGCAGGGGGAGCACCTCAGTCTCTCCACGCGTGGCAGGGTGCAAGGCCACTCGCTCAGACTGGAGAGGGTGGACGAGGGGCTCCTGGGCCTCGGATGGAAAGAGGAGGGTCAGGTGGGGGGGAATCTATCCCCCCACTTTAAGCGGTGCTCTGCAGACCCAGCTGACCCCAGCAACCCAGACTGTGGGGCAGGCATGGGGAGCTCCGTAGGGGGCGCTCTCCCCTGGCAGTGCTGACCCCAATGCTCAGCGCTGCACTAGGGGGCTGTGGGGCAGGGACAGGGGGCTCTCTAGGGGGCGCTCTCCCCTGGCAGTGCTGACCCCAATGCTCAGCGCTGCACTAGGGGGCTGTGGGGCAGGGACAGGGGGCTCTCTAGGGGGCGCTCTCCCCTGGCAGTGCTGACCCCAATGCTCAGCGCTGCACTAAGGGGCTATGGGGCCACAACAACGTCTGTTTGGGGAGCCCCAAAAGCCCAGGGAGGGTCCCTCAAACTTCCCGGCCCCAGAGCTGCCCAGGCCGGCAGCGGCAGCCCCCGGGCCGGAGCGTGGCGCCGACGCCGGTGAGAGCTGGAGACCGGGGGAGGAGGAGGCGGAGACGGGCGAGGCGCAGGGAGAAGCGGGGGACCCCGGCGCCCCCCGGGTGTTGGAGGCAGCGCGGGTTCGGGGCTGGCGGGGGCTTGCGGCGGTGCATGGCGGGCGGGGGCGATTCCTACCTGGGGGGTGTCCCCGAGGAGGCTGAGCCTGAAGCGGCCCCTCCGGATCTCCATCTCCAGGGCTGAGCCCCGCGCCACGGTCACTCGGCTCCGGTGGTTCCGGCAGAACATCCTGGCGCAGCCGGGACCGGCCCGGTCCAAATCTCTGGGGGATCGGAGCCGCCGCGGTCTGGGTTGCAACCCACAGCGGGTGGGCGAACGGGGAGCCTACGGTCCCGGTTCCGATCGTGCTACCCCGGCCCGGTCCCCACTGGTTCGGTTCCGAGCTCACTGCCCCGGGCCGGACCTGCGCGCTCAGTCCCAGGTCCACTCCCGATTCCCAAGGGAAAGTTCACTCTCGGCTCAAAACTTCGAGTCAAACTCCGCCCCTCCGCCCCCGGGCGGCACCTGGCGGGGGCGGGCAGCGCTGCAGCCCCGAACCGAACCGAACCGGGCGGCACCTGGCGGGGGCGGGCAGCGCTGCAGCCCCGAACCGAACCGAACCGGGCGGCACCTGGCGGGGGCGGGCAGCGCTGCAGCCCCGAACCGAACCGAACCGAACCGGGCGGCACCTGGCGGGGGCGGGCAGCGCTGCAGCCCCGAACCGAACCGAACCGGGCGGCACCTGGCGGGGGCGGGCAGCGCTGCAGCCCCGAACCGAACCGAACCGAACCGGGCGGCACCTGGCGGGGGCGGGCGGCGCTGCAGCCCCGAACCGAACCGAACCGGGCGGCACCTGGCGGGGGCGGGCAGCGCTGCAGCCCCGCACACGTGGATATCAAGGAGCAGGCTGCTTTGATAAGGAACCATCCAGGCCTCCCCAGGCGGGCACAGAGAGAATCATGAAGCCAGCTGGTGTGGCTGGCCCCGGGGTGCTGGTTCCCTAGGGTGGGGATCTCTGACCAGAGTCCCCTGGGGCGGGCCGAGGCTGGCTGCCAGGCTGGGGAAGGGCCTTGCGGAGCTAGGCGGCAGCAGGCACCGGGAGCCCCTGCAGAGAGTTGGCAGGAGCCTGCGTCACTGCCAGGCCTGCAGAGGGGACAATGGGACAGTGAGACAGCACATGGGGGCCTGTGGGAAGGAGCACGGGGGGAAGGGGGGGTGAGTGTGTCATCGTGAGGGGGACGTACGTGTGTGGGTGTGCCAGGGTACCCGTGTGTGTTCCCATGTGAGTGCACGGGGGGTGAGTGTGTCATCGTGAGGGGGACGTACGTGTGTGGGTGTGCCAGGGTACCTGTGTGTGTTCCCGTGTGAGTGCACGGGGGGTGAGTGTGTCATCGTGAGGGGGACGTACGTGTGTGGGTGTGCCAGGGTACCTGTGTGTGTTCCCATGTGAGTGCACGGGGGGGTGAGTGTGTCATCGTGAGGGGGACGTACGTGTGTGGGTGTGCCAGGGTACCTGTGTGTGTTCCCATGTGAGTGCACGGGGGGGGTGAGTGTGTCATTGTGAGGGGGACGTACGTGTGTGGGTGTGCCAGGGTACCTGTGTGTGTTCCCATGTGAGTGCACGGGGGGTGAGTGTGTCATCGTGAGGGGGACGTACGTGTGTGGGTGTGCCAGGGGTACCCGTGTGTGTTCCCATGTGAGTGCACGGGGGGTGAGTGTGTCATTGTGAGGGGGACGTACGTGTGTGGGTGTGCCAGGGGTACCTGTGTGTGTTCCCATGTGAGTGCACGGGGGGTGAGTGTGTCATCGTGAGGGGGACGTTCGTGTGTGGGTGTGCCAGGGTACCCGTGTGTGTTCCCATGTGAGTGCACGGGGGGTGAGTGTGTCATCGTGAGGGGGACGTTCGTGTGTGGGTGTGCCAGGGTACCTGTGTGTGTTCCCATGTGAGTGCACGGGGGGGGTGAGTGTGTCATTGTGAGGGGGACGTACGTGTGTGGGTGTGCCAGGGTACCTGTGTGTGTTCCCATGTGAGTGCACGGGGGGTGAGTGTGTCATCGTGAGGGGGACGTACGTGTGTGGGTGTGCCAGGGGTACCCGTGTGTGTTCCCATGTGAGTGCACGGGGGGTGAGTGTGTCATTGTGAGGGGGACGTACGTGTGTGGGTGTGCCAGGGGTACCTGTGTGTGTTCCCATGTGAGTGCACGGGGGGGTGAGTGTGTCATCGTGAGGGGGACGTACGTGTGTGGGTGTGCCAGGGTACCTGTGTGTGTTCCCATGTGAGTGCACGGGGGGGTGAGTGTGTCATCGTGAGGGGGACGTACGTGTGTGGGTGTGCCAGGGGTACCCGTGTGTGTTCCCATGTGAGTGCACGGGGGGGTGAGTGTGTCATTGTGAGGGGGACGTACGTGTGTGGGTGTGCCAGGGTACCTGTGTGTGTTCCCATGTGAGTGCATGGGGGGGTGAGTGTGTCATTGTGAGGGGGACGTACGTGTGTGGGTGTGCCAGGGTACCCGTGTGTGTTCCCATGTGAGTGCACGGGGGGTGAGTGTGTTATCGTGAGGGGGACGTACGTGTGTGGGTGTGCCAGGGTACCTGTGTGTGTTCCCATGTGAGTGCACGGGGGGGTGAGTGTGTCATTGTGAGGGGGACGTATGTGTGTGGGTGTGCCAGGGTACCTGTGTGTGTTCCCATGTGAGTGCATGGGGGGGTGAGTGTGTCATTGTGAGGGGGACGTACGTGTGTGGGTGTGCCAGGGTACCTGTGTGTGTTCCCATGTGAGTGCACGGGGGGGTGAGTGTGTCATTGTGAGGGGAACGTACGTGTGTGGGTGTGCCAGGGTACCTGTGTGTGTTCCCATGTGAGTGCACGGGGGGTGAGTGTGTCATCGTGAGGGGGACGTACGTGTGTGGGTGTGCCAGGGGTACCTGTGTGTGTTCCCATGTGAGTGCACGGGGGGTGAGTGTGTCATCGTGAGGGGGACGTACGTGTGTGGGTGTGCCAGGGGTACCTGTGTGTGTTCCCATGTGAGTGCACGGGGGGGGTGAGTGTGTCATCGTGAGGGGGACGTACGTGTGTGGGTGTGCCAGGGTACCTGTGTGTGTTCCCATGTGAGTGCACGGGGGGGTGAGTGTGTCATTGTGAGGGGGACGTATGTGTGTGGGTGTGCCAGGGTACCTGTGTGTGTTCCCATGTGAGTGCATGGGGGGGTGAGTGTGTCATTGTGAGGGGGACGTACGTGTGTGGGTGTGCCAGGGTACCTGTGTGTGTTCCCATGTGAGTGCACGGGGGGGTGAGTGTGTCATTGTGAGGGGAACGTACGTGTGTGGGTGTGCCAGGGTACCCGTGTGTGTTCCCATGTGAGTGCACGGGGGGTGAGTGTGTCATCGTGAGGGGGACGTACGTGTGTGGGTGTGCCAGGGTACCTGTGTGTGTTCCCATGTGAGTGCACGGGGGGGTGAGTGTGTCATCGTGAGGGGGACGTACGTGTGTGGGTGTGCCAGGGTACCTGTGTGTGTTCCCATGTGAGTGCACGGGGGGTGAGTGTGTCATCGTGAGGGGGACGTACGTGTGTGGGTGTGCCAGGGTACCTGTGTGTGTTCCCATGTGAGTGCACGGGGGGGTGAGTGTGTCATCGTGAGGGGGACGTACGTGTGTGGGTGTGCCAGGGTACCTGTGTGTGTTCCCATGTGAGTGCACGGGGGGTGAGTGTGTCATCGTGAGGGGGACGTACGTGTGTGGGTGTGCCAGGGTACCTGTGTGTGTTCCCATGTGAGTGCACGGGGGGTGCACGCCAGGATGGGGGCCTGTGTGTACCTGCATGCCTGTGCGCGTAGACGGATGCCTGCTACACCCATGCATGTGTGTACAGCAGTGTGTGTCTGTTGGTGACTGCCCCCCCTGCACACTCGGCTATGGAACTGGCCCAGACATTGTGGCCCCAGTGGGCTGATTCCTGGGTTGGCTCTGCCCAAGGTTGCACAGCCCTGTGCCCCTGTCCCCCCTCCCGAAATGGCTGGAGTGGCTCGGTGGGGCCCCCTGTCCCACTCCTCCTCCCTGCAGTGCCAGACTAGAAGGCCTGGCACCAGCACACAAACGCCCCGTGTGTGTGTACGGGGACATACCCGCGTGTAACACCCTGATACACACACACACAAAGAGCTTTGTACACACACCACGTCTGCACACGTGACATGCCCTATGTCTGCACACACCACAGTTCCTATTTCCACCCACCCACTTCACATGTTTGCTCACTCTTCGCAGCTCCCCTCTGTGCCAAGCCAGACAGATTTAGCTCCTTTAATCTGTCCTCGGGCAGTGACCCAACCTCCGCGGCTCTGTGGCGCTTCTCTGAGCTCCCTGCACTTCCTCTCTCTCCGGGGCTGAGGGGCCTGGAGCAGCGCACACCAGCCTGGGTGGCTCTCCCCGAGCTGCATGGAGAGCCCCCGACCCGGCCATCCTTCGCTCCACCCATTTCTGGCCTTTACTCTAGTTCGCCTGGGAGCTCTCTGGGACAGAGACTGTGCCTCTGGGTCTGTGCAGCCCCCTGCACAATGGGGCCTGACCCTGGCTCTGGCCCACACACCCACTGCAACAGAAACAGTATTGGCAGTGGGGCAGGGGTGGGGAGGGTTGAGCCCTCCGGAAGCCTGGGGGGCCCCTGGGGAGGACAGCTCCCTGGGTGATGGTTGGTTGCAGCGGGGCTGTGTTGCTGACCCTGCCAGCTCACAGTGATAGATCATTAACCTGTGGAACTCACTGCCGCAGGCTCTCTCTGAAACAAATTGTTTAACGGGGTTCCGAGAGGACTGGATGCTCCTGGGCAGCAATTGTCAGGATCAGCCATGCCAGGGCTCCCAGGCATGAGCTTAGCTCTGCCAGGGAGAGAAAGGAACATGGTGAAATAGGGCATCTTTAGAAATTCTGGCCTCAGGGGCTATTCCCTTTCTTTGCCTCCTGCCCACAGCTCCTCCTGCTGGCTAAGTGATGGGGCCACACGGCAGCTCCACAAAGCTGTGAAACCCCTGGGGGGAAAAAGCTCTCCCTGAATAGGCCCCCTGTGATACCAGCCATGGAGGGGAAAATCCAGCATCCTGGGCTGGGAGGAGCAGAAACCACCCCCCACCCCCACCCCCAGCACTGCGCTAGCCCTGCCCACTCGGCTCACCCCCTGCATTTCACAACCCCCTGCGCACAAACGGGGAGGGCAGGCGAAGGCTGGACCATTACACCGACAGCAGCTGGCTCCGGGGCTGTATAAGCTGCCAGGTTGCCTTGGGCTGTGAGTGTCTCAGATCTCACCAGCTAGGCTGGGTCAGTGCCTGGATGGGCAACTCCAGGGACAATCCAAGGTGCTTCCGGCAGTGTGGGGGAGGGGTCCAGTAGGGGGCGTTCTCCCCTCCCGGGCAGTTTAGGCACAGTGCTGGGGGGTGGGAGGGGAGGGGCGCTCTGCCCTCTGAGTCCCCCCATTCAACTCGCCTTTGCCCTGGTGCTCGTACAAAACTTGACAAGCCTTAGCTGAGAGCAGTGCTTGGCCTGCCTTGCCTCGCTGGTTCCTCATGCTGCCCCATCCATCCGTCCGTCCGTCTGTCTGTGTCGTCTCTTGAGTCATGACCTGGTTTGACTGAAAAGACGTGCCAGCTCGCCCTGTGAGCTCCACCTGTGCGTGAATCGCTGCGACTCAGCCTGGCACAGCCGCTCACAGGCTGACACCCACCGGAGCGTTTCGGGGACCGTTCGCGCATCTCGCCTGGCCTCCTGTGTCGCACAGGCCTGCCTGGTGAGGACCTGGGGCTAAGGACGTACCAGGTACACATTCGGATTGCGCTTGTGGAGCTGTGTGACGGAAATCTGCCGTGTCAGCAGTAAGGTGTGCGGCTCCAGGCCCGCGGGCAGGGCCTGACACCTATACCCCGCCCCCCCGACCATCCCCCCCCCCGACAGGCACAAAGAGAAACAATGTGGACGCGGCACTTCGACCTCACAAAGGTTATTCCAAAAATCATCAGCATCCTTAGAAAGCCTAGTTCAGCAGGTTCCTCTGGGGAGGGGGGAAGGGAGGAGCCGTGGAAACTTACCAGGAGTAGAACAAAAGAGACCAGGTTTCAGAGGAGCAGCCGTGTTAGTCTGTATCTGCAAAAAGAACAGGAGGACTTGTGGCACCTTAGAGACTAACCAATTTATTTGAGCATGAGCTTTCGTGAGCTACAGCTCACTTCATTGGATGCAAAAGAGACCAGGTGACCAAGGGGAGGTTAAATCAAGAAACACACAGTCAGGGACATGCCAGGGGGGCATCTTTTCTTCAGTCCAGGAGCGAGAGATCACCCAGCAGAGAGCAGCTTCCTGGGGCAGCAGAGGCATGCAGGTTTTCCTGAGCCCAGATGGCCCCAGTAATTCTGGACAACCCAAGGGACTCATGCCCTAGCCCAGAGAATGCCCTGGAGTGGTGAGGAAACTGAGGCAGGGGCGTGCATTTAGTGTTTATTGCTTTGTATGATCTGTGCTCTCCTGTGCTTTCCATGATTAAGTATAAAAGAGAATAAATGTGTTAGACTGTGCAAAGTGTGAGCGTGTGTTGACTGCTTCACAACTACCACTTGCCCCGAGAGTGAAACTGACCAGAACCGTCACACCTTTGGGTGGAGTTTGGGGCAGGGGTGTGTTTAAGTCCCGGGAAGTCTGAAGGGTTGGTGCTGCACCCAGAAGTGCTCGACAGCAGGTTTCAACACCCAGAGAGTCTGCACCTGGAGAATGTGCCTAAGGACCCTGAGATTGGGGCAGTGGCGGGACTCCAGGCCCCAGAAGCATAGCACACCCCAGGGTATCCAGAGCACAGAGACCTGGATTCCTCTCACAACAGTCCTAATGGGTGGCCAGGCTGGGGGTGCAGGAGGATCTGCGACAGGTATTCAGTCTGGCTTTGAAGCCATCAAAAGATAGAGAATCCCCCACCTCCCTTGGGAGTTTGTTGGAGTGGTTAATCACCTGCACCCTTAACTAATTGTGCCTAATTTGGGGGATCTTCACCATCAGAGTTAAGGGCTGTGAATTCCTGGGAGGTGAGGAAGGGGCAGATTGCTGTGTGAGGCTGGCCTGGAGGCTAATGGTTCCAATCTCAGTGCCTTGATGGAAAATCCTCGGAGCAGCCACCCCTGCAAATTAACAAAATTGTATGCGTGGGGATTTCTGCAATATTGGGAACATGCCTAGTGTTGTACAGCCGGTGGGCCTGTGCCCAGCAAGCACTGGGCTCCAGCTATGATACTGCCAGTCCTTAGCTAATGCCCACAGCCTGGGCAAGATCTGGCATCTGGCCTGGCAGCGGCACACATGGGACACACTGAGGGAGCGCTGGCCCTTTATCCAGTGCGTCAGAGCAGGAGGGTGGAAGGGACTTTGCCTGTGTTGGATGGGAAGCAAGGGAGGGAGCTAGGAGTGTGCATGGGGAGACTTTGGACCCTCTGGGATGGATGTAATCAGGCAACACAAGACCTGGGGGAAGGACCAATGATCACAAGCAAGTCAGCAGTAAGGGGGCAGGAGATTGACCCTTGCACGGGAGGGCCTATGCCCAGTGCAGACGCACTGCCCCAGGAAGGCCGAAGCGTCAACACCTACTAGAAATGCTGGGTCTCTTTGCACAGCTCCATTCCGACAACACTGCATCAAGCAGACGTGGGGACAGCGTGTGGCCAAGGGAGACCCTTGGTTCATGGGCAGGATGAACGAATGCCCCTCATTTCCATTACTGGGCAGCTGGCCACCCTGCAATCTTCTTAGCAAATTCATCCTCACGCTCTTCCCCCCATTTACAGGTGGGAACCAAGGCCCAGGGAGACCAAGCGACGTACCAAAGTCACAGGGAGTTTGGGGCAGAGCAGGAACTTGACCCCAGGCCTCACAGGCTAATGCCCAAAGCCCGGGACCATCCTTCCCCTCATGTCACTAGCTGCTTAAGGCAGTGAAATCAGACGCTTCTGTGCATGGACCCCCAGTTGCGTTGCCCCCACTCCTTCCAATGCTAGAGAAGCCGCTGGCCCCCCCAGTGCACACCCAGTGAAAACGTGCACTGCACTGGCTGCCCTCCATGCCCCTTCTCCCCCACTACAGTCCTCTTTGCAAATCTGCTCACCCTATTCCTAGGGCCTCTGCCTGCGGGGTGGGGAGACTTGTGCCTTCTGCTGCCCTTCTCTCTATCTAAGCACTTCCCCGGGCCCTATCAGAATGATATGAGCCTCACAATGGAGGCAGGCCAGGGCTACCCTCATTGCACAGGCGGGAACTGGGGCACAGTGAGTCTAAATGACTTAGCCGAGGTCACACAGGGAGTCTTGGACAGAGCCAGGAATTGAACTCCTAAGTCCCAAGGTGGGAATCCCACCTGATCCCTTGTCCCAGTCCAGTGCCCTTTTATCGTTACTTATTATTTGGCTGCGGTGGTGTGTGGGCCCCATCACGGAGCAGGACTCCCTCCCGCCAGGCACTGTACCAGCATAGAACAGCTGACAATCTAGTCCCTTCTTCTCCCTTTCACCAGCTCAGTGGCTCCCCATGTGCAGGAGGCAGCTCCCCAACCCCCTAGCAACAAACCCACGTGCCCTGGAGCAGCGCCAGCAGCGGGCTGTGTTGGAAGCAGGCTCTGCCAGTCCCCGGGGGGAGTGGGGGGGGAATGGGTCACACCCCCTAAGCCAGGGATGGGGGAGGCTCCTGCCGGCTGGGACAGCGTGGGAGGGGGAATTCTGTACTGGCTGCCAGTGGGACGGAGCCTGGCTGGGTTTGGGGGCTGTAGGACCCCGGTGCTGCTCACTAGTGCGCAGGCCGCGCGCCCCACTGGGGCAGCTCCTCCCGGACCTTTGCTCTGGCCCGGGCACAAAGTGCCCAGGGGCGTGTTTCTAGGGGGAGCCCTTTAGCGGCGGACTGCGCCCCGAACAAAGATGGCCGCTGGCCACGGGGGAACGGTCCGCGACTGAGCGCTGTGCGGGGCGGAAGCGGAGCCGGGTCCGTCGGGAATAGCCCTCCCGGGGCTGCCGGCCCGTAGCGGAGCCTGGCTCGATGAGCAAGGCGTGGCGGCGAGCGGGCGGCAGGATGGAGGGGGCCGAGGCGGGTGAGGAGCGAGCGCGGTCCCCAGCCCCCCCCCGCCCGGCCGCTGCTGGCCCCTGGGGCCCGGGGCCCCCCTCTCCCAGCAGTAACGGCTCGGGCCGCCGGGGCCGGCCGGGGGGAGCGGGCGGGGACTGGGGCCCGGTGGGCGAGGGGGGAACGTCTGGAGGGGGGCCCGGGGGGGGGGAGCGGCCGGGGGGGGCGGGGACCGGTGGGTGGGGGGAGGGAGCGGGGACTGGCGGGCGGGAACTGGGGCCCGGGGGGGAGCGGCCGGGGGGGGCGGGGACTGGGGCCCGGGGAGGGTGTGGGAGGGAGCGGCCGGGGGGGGCGGGGACTGGGGCCCGGGGGGGGGTGTGTGTGGGAGGGAGCGGCCGGTGGGGGCGGGGACCGGTGGGGGGGGAGCGCGCGGGAACCGGGGCCCGGGGGAGCGTGGGGGGAGAGGCCGGGGGGGGCGGGAACCGGGGCCCGGGGGAGCGTGGGGGGAGCGGCCGGGGGGCCGGCGGGGCCCGGGGGGGCCGGCGGGAACCGGGGCCCGGGGGGGGCAGGGACTGGGGCCCTTTGCGCTGGGGGGGGAAGTGAGCGGGGACTGGGGACCGGCGGGTGGCGGGGGGCTCAGCGGGACCTGGGAGTTATATAGGGCCTGCGCTTGCTCCCTGCCCCAGCCATGGGGCCCCCAGCCAGCCAAGCAGGAGCTGGGGCGGGAGCGGGACAGGGGGCAGAGGAGCCGGGAGGGGCCTGGTGGGTCTCACCCCCTCCCCCGGGGAGTCGAGGCAGCTCATCCCTTCGGCCTGTGGCCCAGCTCCCCGGGAACGCCCCAGGCCGGTGAGGTGACTGCGTGTGTCCCCAGACCAGGACGAGCCCGGCGGGCCCGGCTCCCACAAGAAGAAGCACAAAAAGCACAAGAAGAAGCACAAGAAGAGGCATCACCACGAGACCGGGGGAACCAGCTTCTCCACCGAGACCCTGGAGTCCAGCCCCTTGCTCCCCAAGCCCCAGCTCAAGCTCAAAATCAAGCTGGGTGGGCAGATTCTGGGCACCAAGAGGTAAGGGGAGCCCCAGCGTCCGCTCTGGGTGACGGGGGCACTGGGCGGGATGTGTGACATTTTTGGGGCCAAGGCTTATATTTCAAAATAGGACTCGCTGTAGTGACCAGACCAGGGCCAGGATTCATGCCCGGGTCAGACCAGCCAGGTCTCTCCCTTCAGGCCCTATCGGATCAGCAGGCCCCCCTCGCCCTGTGTCCCCGCCCTGCCTCCCACCTCCCCAGACCAGACCAATGGGCCCTCTGCCCTGGAGCCATTACAGGGGCCAATGCTGGTGTTGTGCGGGTAGACGCAAGCCCACAGATCCTAGTGTGGGTCTCTGTGTGGGCAAGCAAACTCTGCTCCAACCTAACGGGCAGGGTCTGGGCTGTCTCTCCAGTGTGCCGACCTTCACAGTGATCCCCGAGGTGCCGCGCTCGCCTTCCCCCCTGATGGTCGTGGATGACGAGGACGAGCCCATGGAGGGGGTCCCCATTGAGCAGTATCGGGCCTGGCTGGGTGAGTGCTAAAGGGGGAGATCCTCGCTGTACAGCTCTGCAGCATTCCCAAACAGCAGGCAAGGAAGCCCAGCCCCCGATAAGGGTGGGGAGGGGATCCTGGGGCAGCTGCATGGCTGGGGGGAGCCCTGGGGTGGGGTGAGGCCCCTGGGGCAGGGAGGTATCAGGTGATCCTACATTCGCCCAACCAAGCTCTGAGTGCTCTTGTTTCCCTCCCATAGGCAGTAACAAAATAGCTGTAAACAGCTTTGGGGGACCCCAGCTTCTCCCCCGTGTTGGGCTGCTCCCTTGACTCTGTTCCGGCTTGGCTAGTGAGGCTGTGGGTGCTGCCCAGGGAGCCAGGGCTGAGCTTTGCCATGCTCTGGGGTTTCCCCTGGTGGGAGCCAGAGATGGATCCTATGCCCAGGGGCCAGAGGAAGTGTAAAGCCAGGTCCTAGTAGGGGTCTGTTGGGCATCTGCCCCTGGAGAGAACAGTCTCTTGGGAGCAGGCCAACCACTGGGAGTTACAGGGGGCCCAGGACAGGTGGTAACACTGTGTCCCCCTCCTGGGGCTGCGCAGATGAAGACAGTAACCTGGACCCATCGCCCCTGCCGGACCTGGACTCGGAGAGCTGCTTCCCTGCCCGCGAGGACGAGGAGGAGGAGCGCTGGCTGGATGCGCTGGAGAAGGGCGAGCTGGACGACAACGGCGAGCTGAAGAAGGAGGTGGATGAGTCGCTGCTCACGGCCAGACAGGTGAGGGGGGCTGGGAGCCTGAGCTGTGCAGACTGGGAGCTGCTGTAGGGGTCAGTCCCTCCCTCCCATGTGGCCTAGGAAGGCTGTGGGTGGCCCATGTGTACAGGGCGGCGGCTGAGACATGTGCAGGGGTTGTGGCTGCAGCAGCCTGCTTGGTACAGAGAGCAGCCAGGGTAGCACAGAATCCCCTGTGCCCAAAGCTCTCCCATGCGTGGGGCTTTAGAGCCCCACGTCCTGCCGGGCTCCCTGCCTCCCTTGCACAGGGAGGCCCTGACACTTGCACACTCCCCAAAGCCAGCCAATCTCCCCCAAGCCGGGGCTGGATTGGAGCCCCTCCCCCAGCGGGGAAAGCCCCCTCAGCCTGACCGTCCCTCTTGCTCTGTGCCCCTCGCAGAAAGCTCTCCTGCACAAGCAACAGAGCCAGCCGCTCCTGGAGCTGCCCATGGGCTACAAGGCGAAGGAGATGACGGAGGAGATGCTGGTGAAGCGGGAGGAGCGAGCCCGCAAGCGGCGCCTGCAGGCGGCCAAGAAGGCGGAGGAGAACAAGAACCAGACCATTGAGCGCCTCACCAAGACCAACAAGGCCAAGGTGAAGACGCTGCGGGAGCGCAAGGCCAAGCAGGCCCCGTGCCCCATGATCCGCTACTGCAACACCGTGGACCGGATCACCGTGTCCTTCCCGCCTGGGGTCACGCTGCCCCTGCTGCCCTGCACGCTGCCGCCCGTGCCCGCACCCACCACCTGTGGGGTCAGCGGCTGCCCCAACCGCAAGCGTTACTCCTGCTCACGCACCGGCGTGCCCCTCTGCAGCTTTGCCTGCTACCAGAAGAACCTGCAGCTGCAGGAGGCAGTCGGCTAGGGCTCCAGGCGCTGACCCTTGCTGCCGGGCTCAACCTCTTCGAGGGCATGGCTGAAGATCCCTGTGTCCCTCTAGGGAGGACCAGGGGGGATATTCGCTCTCCATGAGCTCAGGATGCAGCTGCTACCCTTTGACTATGAGCTGAGGACCCTGGCATCTGGGACCCCTACTAGGACTAGCTCATTCCCTGAAAGCTGAGTCATGTCTGAGCCCAGAGTCGCCGCAGGGTTGGGCCTGTCTGCCCCAGGCCAGCCTGGGGGCCCCAGTGCAGCTTAGGCTCCGTGCAGCTTAGGCTCCATGCAGCCTGGCCTCCCCGTGTCTCTCCCACCCGCCCTGGTGACTGGGAGGGGTGTGGAACGGCACGAGCTGGGACTGGGCTCGGCTGCGTGGTGTCACCAGGCCCTGCCACGAGGAGGCATATCCCACCCTTCGGTGCCTGCCTGCCGGCAGTGCTGAGCTCTGCTGTGCTTGGGGGAGGGAGGGCTGTGGGTGGTTTCTTCCAGCTGCCAGTGGAAGGACTGACTGGGCCCATACACCGAAGGGCTGTTTGCTCTGCTCTGCCCAGGTACAGGAGACGTA
The DNA here is from genome assembly GCF_965152235.1 of Eretmochelys imbricata. Classification (NCBI taxonomy): domain Eukaryota; kingdom Metazoa; phylum Chordata; order Testudines; family Cheloniidae; genus Eretmochelys; species Eretmochelys imbricata. The sequence goes on from NC_135575.1 coordinate 145,093,756, forward strand.
AATCAGCCAGCCCCATTGGCTGGGGAGAAAGTCTCTGGATGTGCTCAGAGCGCCCCTCCCACCCAGGGCAGGTGTTGTGGGGCCGGGGGAGGCCCTTGGAGATGTGTGAGTGACAGTAGGAGTACCACCCACGCTGTAACTATTGATGCAGGGAGGCAGTCAAGTGGGGTCAAAGCAGTTGGCGGAGCTTGTGGGGGACGGGATGGGATGTTTCTCCAGGGAGTGGGCTTTGGGCTGCCCCAAGACCGTCAGGGCATGTCTGCCTGGGCCTGGCTCGCTGTCTCCTCGCTCCAGCTCTCAGGAGCTCAGACCACCATGTTTGTGCACGGGAAGGTGGGAGCGTGTCTGGTGGGATGCTGCAGGGCAGACTGGGTGTTGCTCGTCACCCTCCTGCAGGGCCCCTTCATGCTCTTCTTGGGGCCGGGGGTTTGTTACCTGTAACGTTCATTAAACCCCACAGTACAGAAGAAACATCTGTCGCTTCCCTGATGTGGGCCGGTGGGAGCCTTTCTTTGATCTCGGGGCTGGGCTGGTGGGTTGTGGGGGAGCTCTGGGCTTTTGGGTTCTGTTGGTGAAAGCAGGCCAGTCTCTGCTCCATGCAGAGGGGGGAAAGGCTGCCCAGCCTGTGACCTCGGCCACCCCACTTCCAGAGCCCCTCGCACCAGGTCCCAGGGGATGTTTCCAGAGCACCCTGATTTCATCATCTAGTCCCCTGGGGGAGCAGCCAGGGCAGTAAGTCTTGTGGGGCAAGGCAGAGGCTGTGGGGCTTGATCCCAGAGCTGAGATGTAGCCAAGGGTCGCTCGCCCAGTGTCATTCACTCTTCTCGTGTCTCCCGCTGCTGTGCCCCAGTGTCTGGTGACAAGCACGAAGCAGGGTTCTGGCCTGTGGCCCAGGCTGGGATTCCCACCTCGTGCTCTGAGCTTGTCCCAGGACAGTCGCGCTCTTGTGCACATGAAGTCTCGTCCTGGAGCTGCAATTCCTCACTCTTCCCCTCGTCCTGGGCTGGCAGTGCCTGTGCCCACTCGCTGGCCCCCAGTGACCCTGGGCAGAGCACTTGGTATGGAAAGTCCGTTTAACTTTTGGGGTGTAGCTTTCGGGTTTAGGGCTGGCAGCCCTGGTGCTAATGGGGACCCTACAATAACACAGGTGTGTCCAGCATTCAGAACAAACAGTTTTACCCTCCAGCGTAGCAGGCTCCCCTTCCGCCTGCAGAGCTTTGGGAGGATCAGAGGGTTTGGGGCCTTCCCCTCTAGGAATGGCCACACAGCAGCAGATCACCTGGCCCCCTTGCCAAGGCTCCTGTCTCTGGGGCGGCAGGCCAGCTCTTCGCAGGAAGATGCGAGGGGGTCCCCCTGCCCCCGCTGGACTGTTATGGACCAACCTGTTCAAAGGAGAAGCGTCTTCCTGTCCCGCAGTTAGGGTCTCCAAGTGTTCAGGGATGGCTGGGGCTGAGCTGACCCCAGCCATCACCCGCTCCCTGGCGCAGATGCAGGTTAACAAGGTGGATCCTTAACGCTCGTGAGCTAACCTTGAGCTCAGCCTCCTCCCTAGTCTGCCTTGAGCTCAGCCTCTCCCCGGCTGCCATCTGCCTGTCCTTCCTAACCAACCTCATCCCCTCTCGGGGGTAGCAGGGGAGGGGCTCGTGACACGACCATTCCTTTTCTGCTTCCTGCAGAGATCTTGATTTCAGTGGCACCCTGCTCTGTCCTTTTCCCCAAGCTGGCCTGACCAGAACTGGACCCCAGGGCAGGGCAGCCCATCGGTTCATCGACTGCCACGAGACCGGTTTGCCTGTTATCCTTCCCCCTCAGTCTCTCTGCACCCCAACAGCCTGTTAGCCGCTGCCAGCGGGTCCTGCCCCAAGAACTGAGCCCTCAGAAGGTGCATGAGGAGGTCAGATTAAACCCTCCAATGTGCCTTACTTTGCATCTGTCAGCCCTGGATCCCAGCTGCCAGGGTGCTGCCCCTTCCCCTGGCTGGCTCTGAAGTTCCTCATGGGCTTCTCCCTGTCCTACGGCCTCCTTCCCCAGTGGTGTGGCCTGCTGAACAGTTTATGTTGGTTTCAAGGCCCCTTGCAAAGAGGAAGGACAGAAACTTTTCTAAATACAGAGCTGATTCCCCTGCACTTTCTGGCTGCTGCTGCAGCCCTGGGGCTGGGCCCAAGCTGGCTCTGTGTGTGTGTGTGTGTGGGGGGGTGCAGCCTGGCAGTCCTTCAGGGGTGGTGCTCCCCAGGTGGGCTCCAGGGACCTGGCTCCGAGCCCTGGCTGGGTGACACCTCGCCCCTTCAGGCTGCTTGGCCCATCACAGACCCCAACTGGACAAGGCAGCAGGTGGCAAACGTCAGATCCCACAGAGGCACCTCAGGTAAACAAGTCCTCGAAGCACAGAAACCAGAGCCAATGCGAACAGATTTTATGCTCGTTAACACCACCACACAGCAAAGGCTTCCCACAAGCGCTCGCCGAGACCTGCTCAGAGACGATCACCTCGACCTGTCCCAGGACATGTCACCGTTCATGGGGACGAGGTCACAGATGCAGAAGCCCCTGTCTCCCACTCCTTTCCCTTGGACGCTCGCTCGCAGGTCACCTCTGCTCCCACCCACCAGCTGGTCACACCTGGGCCCTGCTCTGCGGTTCAGCTGTCAGTGTCAAGGACATCACAGCCCAGCCACTGCCCTGTGCTGACCATCTCCTCACTAAGGCGTGGCCGGAGCTCTCCCAGCTCCCCGGCAACGAGACCCGTGACTCTGATTTCACCACAAAGACGTCACCAAATCCCTCCAAGCCTACGCTGAGACCATGGCGGGCATATGAACTCCAGGAGGCTTGGGCCCCCACCCTGCCCGCTGCCAGTTCCCCAGCCCCAGGCTGCCTGAGCACCTCCAGCCCAGAGCGCTGGACCCAGCTGCCTGGGCCACAAGCCCCCAGCCTGGCCACAGGGGAAGACTGCCAGCACGCAGCAGGAGGGTACCTGGGGGTAGAGTGTGGGTGGGCTGTTTGGGGAGACTCAACCTCCCCTGGCCTGTGATACCTGCCGCCTATGACCGAGGCTGTATTATAGGCAAAGAGAACCTGGTTTCAGCTTCCCCCAGTGGTTCCTTGGCCAGGAGCTGATCTCACCCAGGCAGTGGGTCCAGCGGGGCGAGTGTTGTGGTCATGTGTGGGGACGGATAAATAGTGCTGTGTCATCTGTGTATTACTGGCACTGATTCTGTGTCATCTGACCCGTTCACCTGGCTGCAGGTCGATGTTAATAGGAGCGGGAAGAATAATAGAATCAGAATATCAGGGTTGGAAGGGACCTCAGGAGGTCATCTAGTCCAACTCCCTGCTCAAAACAGGACTGATCCCCAACTACATCATCCCAGCCAGGGCTTTGTCAAGCCTGACCTTAAAAACCTCTAAGGAAGGAGATTCCACCACCTCCCTAAGTAACCCATTCTAGGGCTTCACCACCCTCCTAGTGAAAAAGTTTTTCCTAATATCCAAAAGTTTTTCCTAATAGCCAAGAGAATTGATCCCCGTGGGACTCCCCAGATGAGGGGCCTATCAATGGAGGTGCAGATTCCCATCTCTCCTCAGGAAAGACTCAAACCATTGGAGTGCCTTACCCTGGGCCCGACCATACAGCAGTATCCCACGGGCGACAGGGCACAGGGGGATGGGAAGTGAGCTGGTTACAGCAATATGCAGGTGAGACAAAGCTCTGTTATTTATCCATCATCATGCACGACTACAACACTAGCGCCAAGCGTGGATGAAATGGGCTCAAGGCCGAGGAACAGCTGGCGGAAGCTGAAACCCAGCAAGACGCAGGTGATGCTGGAGGGCAGAGGGAAGCACTCTGACCAGTTTGCAGCCATGGCGTAGTCCCCGTTAGTGGAAAGTTCATGCCCACAAGTGGTTGGTTCAGTCTGTAGTTTAGGAGGCTCCTAGATTCCTCGTTGACACTGAACTCTCACAAAACAGCACTCACAAGTAAAGGTTTCTACCCCCTCTGGCTGGCTAGGAGACGCCGTCCCATCCTGGTGGCCAGTGACCTGGGCCTGGTTAGACAAGCCTGCGTCACCTCCCAGCTGGACTACAGCAAAGCAGCAGCGCTGGGCGTGAAGCCACCAGCTTTAGGAAACTCCAGCTGCTACCGAACACAGCAAAGCATCTCCCCAGCACTGTGCCCAGCAGGTCTGTCCTTGGTTCTCTGCACTGGCTTCCCATGGACTGCAAATCAAGTTCAAGGTAAGAGATCCCTTACGTCTCTGGGAGGAGGAGAACTCTACTCCGCTGGCACAATAAGGAAAAGGAGGACTTGTGGCACCTTAGAGACTAACCAATTTATTTGAGCATGAGCTTTCGTGAGCCACAGCTCACTTCATCGGATGCGTCTGTAGCTGTAGCTCACGAAAGCTCATGCTCTAATAAATTGGTTAGTCTCTAAGGTGCCACGAGTCCTCCTGTTCTTTTTGTGGATACAGACTAACACAGCTGCTGCTCTGAAATCTACAATAAGGGTAAAGCTCATCTGTTCAGGAGACAGCGCTTTTCTGGGGCCAGTCCTGACTATGCCATGACCATCCCAAGACAGGAGCTGGGGCAGCGTGGGATATGCCTGTATCAACTTGTGAAGTGTTCTGTGCCTCGCTGAAATATTGGCACTGTGGCCGCACTACTTCAGACCAGCCCAGCCTGTTGTGTTGCAGTCTAGGTGGCTGCCCTGCCTGGGAAAGGTATTTAACACCTCAGAGGGACCAGCAGTAAGAGCCCCCATGAAGAATGCATGGGGGTAGGAGGCATCCACTCTGTATAACTCTCAACTACTGGCCCACCCCCATGGAACAACAGTCTTTCCATACAAGGGCCCAGAAGGGAGATGGAACTTCAGCGTGGGAGCACACGGCACAGAGGTGGTGGCCCTGTTTAAGAGTGGGGTTCTGCTGGTCGGCTGTGGCCACTTGTAAGAAGGGCTTGCATGAGCCAGAGGGCAGAAGGGACTCTGCCTAGCGTGACTCTGAAGGAGGGATGGATGTCTCAGGCTTTCTGTTGTTTTCAAAGAGCTGTAATACTCCCAGGTTTTCTGGGTAAAGTGGCTGGGTTAAGAAATCCCTCTGCTGAGGCTGTGTGCCTTGCTTTCCTGCCCTTTGGCCGCACCGGGGTCAAACTAGGTGCCCCCTGTGATGTTAGGAATGTAATATAATATCTCATTGAAAGGTGACACAGTGCCAGAAAGAGTCAATGAACTCACAGACTGACCTGACCCAGGGCCGAACTTTAAAGACTGGTTAGGAAGAGATGGAAATGAATAGAGCTGTGAAATGCAGCCGGCATGGTTAGAGATAGAAGAGTAGATGTTGGCTCAGGTCTTGTGATGTCAGCAAACAAGTCCTGTCTATGGCTATAGCTTGGATTCAAAGATCAAAAATGGAATATTAACATTTAGGAAGACACTTGAGTGAAATAGTATCATTGTCTATATGTCTCTCTGAAGGTTATGATAACCTGTAGCTGAACTGTTTAAGGGATAAATTACCCTGTGCTAATTGCCAGAATGGTTGGGAGGTAGAAGCTTACACTTATTCTCTCAAGCCAAAAAGGCTGCAGGAAATGTATAAAAACTTTGGGACACGATCCTTCTTCATCTCAGATCTGCTCTGGGTTTCAAGAAGGGGAAACCCTGAGCCATAAGAATTGAGATCCCCAGTCACTGGCTGGAGTCACCCTGAATATGGACATTGCACTATAACCTAGGGACTATTTCGAAAAGAACTTTTGGCAACTACAAACTCACCACTTCTGCTATGTAACTGGACCTCAAGAAATTGAACTGAAGTCTGTCTGTATATTCATCTTTCAACCAACTCACTCTCTCTCTCTCTTCTTTTTTTAATAAAAATAATTATTTTAGTTTAGTTAATAAGAATTGGCTATAAGCATGTATTTTGGGTAAGATCTAAGTTATCATTTGACCTGGGTGTGTGGCTGATCCTCTGGGATTGAGGGAACCTTTTCTTTGATATGACGAAGTAAGATTGTCAGAATTTATCATCATATATTTGATGTGTGTCTGGATGGAGGCCTGAGGCCGGGCACTTTAAGGGAACTGCGTTGTTTGCACGTCTGAGTACCCAGGGAGGTGATACAGAGGCTGTTTTGGGCTGGCTTGGTAAATCTAAATATTGAAATATCCACCAGCCTTTGGGGTTTGTCTGCCCTGTTCTGTTTGCAGTTCACCCTGATTGAGTGACCTCAGCTGGCTCCCACGGGCAGCCTTGTTACATCCTGAGTTGGAGGGAACTCGGGGAGAGCCTCTGTAAGTGACACAAGGCAGTCTGAGACACTGAGTGCAGGGTCAAGGCCTGCTGGGCCCCACATCCCAGGGAAGGGGGTCAGAGGTCTACGTTTGGGTGCCTGCCCTAAGGCCCCAGAAGGGGAAACAGGGACTAGACTGTAGCCAGACCCTGCTAGTTTGGAAGTGGTGGGACGTCTGTGAGTGACTCCACTTCCAGGAGCCTAGTGCCTGTACAGAGGGCACTGGGCCAAGTGCTAACAAAAGGGACATCCCCACCCCCTGCCGCAGACACTTGGCCCTGGCCAGCCTCTGCTCTGCCCTGTGCATGGAGCAGCCTGGGCAATCAGAAACATGCCCTGACTCCTTGTGCAGCACCAGTGCCTGGGCACAGCGCCCCAGACCCCCGCCTGCCCCATTGCACAGCGCCCCAAACCCCCGCCTGCCCTGGGCACAGTGCCCCAGACCCCCGCCTACCCTGGGCACAGCGCCCCAGACCCCCGCCTGCCCCATTGCACAGCGCCCCAGACCCCCGCCTGCCCTGGGCACAGCGCCCCAGACCCCCGCCTGCCCCATTGCACAGCGCCCCAGACCCCCGCCTGCCCTGGGCACAGCGCCCCAGACCCCCGCCTGCCCCATGGCACAGTGCCCCAGACCCCCGCCTACCCTGGGCACAGCTCCCCAGACCCCTGCCTGCCCCATTGCACAGCGCCCCAGACCCCCGCCTGCCCTGGGCACAGCGCCCCAGACCCCCGCCTGCCCCATTGCACAGCGCCCCAGACCCCCGCCTGCCCCATTGCACAGTGCCCCAGACCTCCGCCTGCCCTGGGCACAGCGCCCCAGACCCCCGCCTGCCCCATTGCACAGTGCCCCAGACCCCCGCCTGCCCCATTGCACAGTGCCCCAGACCCCCGCCTGCCCTGGGCACAGCGCCCCAGACCCCCGCCTGCCCCATGGCACAGTGCCCCAGACCCCCGCCTACCCTGGGCACAGCTCCCCAGACCCCTGCCTGCCCCATTGCACAGCGCCCCAGACCCCCGCCTGCCCTGGGCACAGCGCCCCAGACCCCCGCCTGCCCCATTGCACAGCGCCCCAGACCCCCGCCTGCCCCATTGCACAGTGCCCCAGACCTCCGCCTGCCCTGGGCACAGCGCCCCAGACCCCCGCCTGCCCCATTGCACAGTGCCCCAGACCCCCGCCTGCCCCATTGCACAGTGCCCCAGACCCCCGCCTGCCCTGGGCACAGTGCCCCAGACCCCCGCCTGCCCTGGGCACAGCGCCCCAGACCCCCGCCTGCCCCATTGCACAGTGCCCCAGACCTCCGCCTGCCCTGGGCACAGCGCCCCAGACCCCCGCCTGCCCCATTGCACAGCGCCCCAGACCCCCGCCTGCCCTGGGCACAGGGCCCCAGACCCCTGCCTGCCCCATTGCACAGCGCCCCAGACCTCCGCCTGCCCTGGGCACAGCGCCCCAGACCCCCGCCTGCCCCATTGCACAGTGCCCCAGACCCCCGCCTGCCCTGGGCACAGCGCCCCAGACCCCCGCCTGCCCCATTGCACAGCGCCCCAGACCCCCGCCTGCCCTGGGCACAGTGCCCCAGACCCCCGCCTGCCCCATTGCACAGTGCCCCAGACCCCCGCCTGCCCTGGGCACAGCGCCCCAGACCCCCGCCTGCCCCATTGCACAGTGCCCCAGACCTCCGCCTGCCCTGGGCACAGCGCCCCAGACCTCCGCCTGCCCCATTGCACAGCGCCCCAGACCCCCGCCTGCCCCATTGCACAGCGCCCCAACACTGCACGTGCACCCCCCCGGCCCCGCCCCCCGCACCGGGCCTCTGCACCGCCTGCCGGGAACCGCCAGCAGAGGGCGCACTGTAGGCATTAGTGCCGGAGAGGGTTGCCCGGTGGTTCTGTTGGCTGACTCCCTTGTCAGTCACGTTCCTAGCTGCCAGTGTGTGGTTTCCATTGGTCACGACCCCTATCAGTAAAAATTTGGGGGTGGATCTCTCCTTCCATTGGGCAGATGCTTGTTAAGTTCCACCTAGAGGGCGGGTGTCCATCTTCCATTGGTTGTCTTATGTGTCAGTCACTCCCAAGACCGAGCTCAGCTCTGCGTTTGGCCAGACCTGCTGGCAGTCACGTTACGAGAGGCGGGAATACGCTCTCAATTGGCCAAGCTTCCTGTCAGTCGTCGCCGGGGGCGGGTCTCGGTCTCTTTGTCTCCTGTTGTTGGGCGGGCGGCTGCAGGTGGGTTGCCGCTGATTGGCGGAGGCCGGGTGCGGGGAGCGGCGCCGATTGGCGGGTGGCCGCCGCGCGGGAGCGGATTGGCCGAGGGCGGCGCGTGGGCGGGGCGGCGCGATGGCGGCGGCTGAGGGGACGGGCCGGGCGGCCGGGATGGCGGCGGCGGCCCCGGGCCCGGGGCGGCGGCGGGCGGCGGGGGCCGGGGCGGCGGCGGCGGCGCAGGAGCGGGGCCGCGGGGGGCTGTAGGCGGCGCCATGGAGCGGCCCGGGGGCGGCGGCGGCTCCGAGGGGGCCTGGGCCGCGCTGCTGGGCCGGCAGCAGCAGCAGCAGGTACCGGGGGCTGGGCCCGGCCGCTCCGGCCCCGGCCGGCTCCAGGGTCCTCCCCGGCCGGGCTTCCGCCGGCTCCGCCCCGGCCCTCACCCCCCCCCGGGCCGCCCCCCCCAGCCTGCTCTCTCTCAACCCCCCCCCGGGCTGCCCCCCCAGCCTGGTCTCTCTCACCCCCCCCAGCCTGCTCTCTCTCTCCACCCCCGGGCCGCCCCCCCCAGCCTGCTCTCTCTCTCCCCCCCCAGCCTGCTCTCTCTCTCCCCCCCCAGCCTGCTCTCTCTCACCCCCCCCCGGGCTGCCCCCCCAGCCTGGTCTCTCTCACCCCCCCCAGCCTGCTCTCTCTCTCCACCCCCGGGCCGCCGCCCCCCAGCCTGCTCTCACCCCCCGCCGCCCCCCCCGCCGGGACGCGACAGAAACCCCCCCCCCCCACCTGATCTCCCCCAGGCCTTCCCCCCCTCTACCGACCTGATCTTCCCTCCCCCTCCGCCCCGCCCTTTGGGCTGTGACAGAAACACCCCCCCGGGCCTGACCCCCCCCCCCCAGCCTGCTCTGCTCTTCGCTCCCCCCGGGCCTCTCCCCCCCCCCCAGCTTGATTCCCTCCCCCCAGCCTGATCTCCTTTCCACCCCCGGCCTGACGCCCTCCCCAGCCTGATCTCTCCCCCCCATGACCCTCCCCCCTCCCACAGCCTGACCCCTACAGCCTGATCTCCCCTCCCCGCCCCCCAGCCTGATCTCCCCATGGCCTGATTCCCCCCCCCGCTCTGGCCTGATCCTCCCCCCCCAGCAGGGCCGGGGGCTCCCATCCACACTATGCGCCTACATGGGGACCCCAGCGTGGCAGGGCCGTGTCTGGGTCTAGACGCGGCTGGGACATGAGCCGAGGCCAGGCTGACCCCGGTAGGGTGACGCTGCTGCTGGGGGCTGATGGTTCGTGTCCTGGCAAAGCCCCGGGGTAGCGCAGACCTGCCTTTGCTGTGCCCCTGATGGGATCTGGGGACCTGGTTACGCCGTGCCAGCACTTTGGCCAGTAGACGTTCCCTGGCCTCCGTGGTTTGCCCCCGTGCGGCTTTACCAGCAAACCTTTCCCAGTGTAGACTGGACCGGAGCGAAATCAAAACCAGTTGTTCTTACAGCAAACGAAGAGCATCTGTGTAGGGACTTGTACCTTTTTCAGGGAACTGCACTGGCTTCACTTAGGGTTTGAAACCAGCTTAGGGATCTGGGCTGCCTCCTACAGTGGTACTCTGGTGTCTGCTTAGGGTCAGTTGATTTCTGACTGACTTAAGCCAAACCACAATAAGCCTGATTTAAACCAGAATAGACCATTCATACAGGATTGTGCACTGGCTGGACGAAATCAGTTTAAAATCTCACCTTTAATCCAAATGGTGCAGCTCTCTCAGGAGACTGGGCCTGTATTGGTTTCACATCACACCTAAAATTAAACTTGAGCAGGTCTGTGTAGACAAGGTCTCAGAGGCTTTGAAAAGGCTCAGGACTGCTCCGGATGAGGAGGAGACTCCTTACAGGAAAGGGAGGGAGATAGCCATGACCCCAGCTTAGAGTACGGGACAGCCCGCTGGGGCACCCTTAAGGGATGTTGATGTGACCTGAAGAGAGGCTCGGTAGAGGACCTTGGAGAGCCAAGTGCAGGTGAAGAGAGGGGCCCCCTGGGGAGAGTGCCTGGCTCCAGACTTGTGTAGAGAGGAGGTGCTGCAATGGGTGGGATCCCCTTAACCAGATAGGGACACTTCACCCTCAGTGGTAGCTGGTGCTGTAGCAGGTTAGTGCTGACCTGCAGCCCTGGGGTGGTATGCTGGCTCCATAGAGGAATGTATGTGTTGGGGGTGAGGGACCGGCGGGGTCGGTTCACCTGCGTCAGCCTGACCCCTCTGTGTGCTTCAGGGGACTTGGCCTGGCCCCGCTCGTAGTTGCGTGAGAGGCTCCACCAGAGGCTCCGTGGACGCCCGGCCTGTGTCCTGGAGCGCTGCTGCGGGCATCATGCAGCTAGGAGACCCTCAGCCATTGCAGCTGAGCAGGGAGATCAGCAGGGTCTGTCTGAGCCTGCTGCTGAGCTGTGGCTCGTTCAGCCTGCTGCCAACCAACCTGCAACGTAGGTGGCTCCTGGGCTCCCCTGCAGATGTCCCGACAGGGCCTGGGCTCCTAATAGGGTGCCAGTACGGTGCCGTGGGAGGGCGACACACACTTTGGGGAGGGGACTGGTGGGGTGGTTGTGGAGTGTAATGCCAGGTCCTCTTCCGGCAGGCCCGGGAATACTGCCCAGGGGTGAAGAACCAGCCCTATGTGTGTGAGACTGGCCACTGCTGTGGAGAGACTGGATGCTGCACCTACTACTACGAGCTGTGGTGTGAGTGGGGAGGAGATGGCGCGGCACTAGGCTGCTGAAGGGTTGGGGCCAGCACCTGCCTCTGGGGGATCCTTATTTATAGAATCGAAGAAGCGCGGAGTTGAAAGGGACCTCAGGAGGTTCTAGTCCAACCCCCTGCTCAAAGCAGGACCGATCCCCAACTAAATCCTCCCAGATGGAAACTTCGATGGGAGTTACTCTCAGCCTCTTCTGGCAGAGAGCAGGGCTGGGGTGCTGGCTGTGGGGGGGAGCTCCCAGCTGCTCCAGCTCTGGCCTGGCCCAGCAGGGAGTGCTGTGGGGAGCAGGACCGGGGCACTGATTGGTGGGGAGCTCCTGGCTGCTCCTGGCCTGGCCCGGCCCAGCAAGGGGCGCTGTAGGGAGCAGAGCTGGGGTACTGATTGGGGGGAGCTCCTGGCTGCTCCAGTCCCAGCCTCTCCCAGCAGGAGGTGCTGGGGGCTGCTGTGGACAGGAAGGTGGCTCCTGGAGGAGGGTTGTTCTCAAGAGTTCTCCTGTCTGTAGGGTTCTGGCTCCTTTGGACTGTTCTCATCCTCTTCAGCTGCTGCTGCGCCTACCGGCACCGCCGGGCCAAACTGCGCCTGCAGCAGCAGCAGCGGCAGCGTGAGATCAACCTCATCGCCTACCACGGTGCCTGCAACTACCCCACCTCCACGATGGATCTCAGTGAGTGCTCACAGCTCTGCTCTCCTCCCGCTGACGGCTGGGCTGGGCTGGGAGCTCAGCTCGGGCAGTCTGGCCCTGTGCGCGTGGCGCTGGCCATCCCCACCCAGGCAGGGCCATGCTTGCCCTGCTGGGGCTCTCAGATCCCTGAGCTGGAAAGCCAGCCTAGGTCCTACCCTGCTGTTGCTGGAAAGTAGTGCGTGGGACCAGATCTTCCACTGGGGGCTATAGGAACTGGGGCGGGGAGCACCCTGGTCTGAGGCTGCTTCCTCACCAGCTCAGGTGTGAAATCTCTGGCGTGGTGCTGGACCCCAAGGGGCGGCCAGCCCAGGGAGCACAATGAGAGCAGTAGCTTGTGGGGTGAGGGTGGTGGGGAAGGCTGTGGCCTGGTGGGCAGATGCAATGGGGGGGGGCAGTTTCTGTGGGGCAGGTTGTCTGGGGCAGAGGGGGCAATGCCAGGAGCACACAACTGGGGGCTGACAGGAAGGGCAGCTCCAAGGCCTGGAGGTGAGCTGGGCTCACAGGGTGGGAAGCAGGCTGGGTTGCTGCGGGGAGGACCGTGGTTGTGGCTGGCCCCCTTTGGGTTCTCAGGTGACTCTCTCCCCTCCAGGGATGCTGGCTTCCTTTAAGCTGCCCGCCTACGAGGAGGTGGCTCACCGTCCCAGCACCCCTCCTCCCCCCTACAGCACCATCCTGGCCCAGCTGGGCGGGCCGCATAGCCGCCTGGGCTCCAGTCCCCTGACCCTGTCTCCCAGCTCGGAGAACTTCACCAGCTGCTCGTGCGAGTCGAGCTGCCTCACCTCGCCCAGCAGCACGTCACTGTCAGTGCAGATCACGGAGGAGACGGAGCGCAGCCAGGCCAGCACGCCCAGCGAGGAAGGCGGCAGCAGCAGCACGGGTGCCAGCTGGGAGCTGCCCGAGGAGCCGGCCCCCTGCGAGGCCCCAACCAAGCAGACCCTCTTCTCCTCCAGCGTGGATTTCTTCGAGGCAGACTACCACCGCTGCTCAGACATCGAGGAGGAGGAGGAGGAGGAGTGCGTGGGGGAGGAGGAGGGCGCGGCCCAGGGGGACAGCAGTGAGCACTTCCGGCACCGGCGCCTGACGGGCGATTCGGGTATTGAGGTGGGGCGCTGCCAGGAGGAGGAGGGCGGGGAGGACAGTGAGGAGGAGATGCACCTGCTCAGCAAGGTGGGGCCTGAGTCCCCCCAGCTCTCGGAGCGCAAGAGTCTCTGTGGGCTCCAAAGCGATGGGGGCAGTGAGGAGCCTGGCTCGCCTGCCCTGCCTGTCTGAGCCCTGAGCTGGGTGCTGACCCCGTGGCCAGGGCTGCCCCAGACAGCAGCTCCCCGCTTCCTGTCCTGTGACCCCAGCTCCCCTCCCCGTAGCCTCCATGGTGCTGGAGTGGCCCTTCCCATCAGCCCCCACCTCTGTGTTCCTGGCCGAGGCGGCTGAGCTGCTGCTCTGGCCCCTGCCTGCTGGCTGTCTCTGTCCCATGCCCCTACCCTGTTTGGTGGGCTGCCTGGGCATCCTGCCCTCTGGTGTGGGGTGTGTAGACCTGTGTGAGGCTGAGAGGCTGTTCCTGTTCCTTGGGGCCCCTGGCCGCCTCATGCCAGGCAGCAAGGGTGGAGCTGGGGCCAGGGCAGCTGCCTCTGGGCCCTTCCCTCTCCTGAGCCATTGTGACGGGGAGTGTTGGGGCTCCATGCTCACCAGCACCCTGGGTGGGCTTCCCCTCCCTGGCAGGCAGCCCCTGGCTCTGCAGTGTGGGGTCCCACCCGCCCCACGCCCAGCTCTGCTTGGGCTGTGTGCTGGCTCTGGGACAATTGGCACCAGCACCATGTGGCTGACTGACCCCTCCCTGGGGTGTGGACTCTGTTGGCATGGAGCCCCTGGGGAGAGCATATTCCCCCGAACTGACTCTCTGTAGACGATGTGCGTCCCTCACTCTGCGTGCTGCTGTCATTTGTTGGGTACCATGTGTAGCGCTGCCCTGCCAGGGCACATGCCCCTGGCCGGGTCCTTCCCCTCCTGTAGAGTTCCCACTGGGACTGGATTTCTGTGGACTTGCACGAATCAGATTATTCCTGCCCAGCACCACCTCCCCCTCCCCAAGTGCTGCTCTTGGGGAGCCTGGGGCAGCTAGCAGGCCTTCCCAAGGGCAACCTGGTGCTTGAGGGGTGGGGGCGGGCAACTGACTGGGCTGGGGGCTGCCTGCCACACTCAGCTCTGCTCCCAGCCTGCGGGTCTGTGCTCGGGGGGAAAGTAGTTCTCATTATTAAAGAGATGTGGAATTACAGCCTGTGAGTCTGCCAGGGGGAGGGGGGAGAGGCAAACCCTCACCCTGCTGCTTGGGCTCTAAGCTGTGTGTGTGGGGGGGTGTCCTCTCTGCCTGGGGGAGTGGGGCCAGGGCAGCCATGGGGAGGGAGTCCAGCTACCACTGTGAAAGGGCCATTGCAGGGCGGCCAGTGCTCCAGGGACAGCAGAGTCACTGCAGGGCTTGAAAACAAGGGGGTGCTTTCTCGTGGGGGGGAAGGGACACTGCTGCCTTAGCTTGGGCCTGATGCTGCTTGTGTGTGTCCCCCCCGACCCCCCCATGTGCACACACGTAGTGGTGACAGGCTGAGGAGGAACAACCCTCTGCTGGCTCCCTGCCTGGAGGAGCTGAGGGCAGGGCCAGGGATGCTGCAGCAGATGGGCCGAGTGCCTGGAGGGCCCCACCCCACCTGCCAGGCTAGGAGGACTGTTCAAAGGTACAACCCCTGAGCCAAGGAGGGGAGCGCGGCAGGTGCTGCAGGGCTGTGGTACAGAACAGGCCCTGGGGCCCACGCTGGGGAGGGGAGTACTGGTTTCTTCTGGCTGGAGGGCTCACTGGGGGCTCTCAGCTGTGGGAAGAAGGCTGCTGGATTTCCCCCCACAGGCCAGGCTGTCTGTCACCAGCGGTGGAGCAGCACCATGGGCCTTCAACATGCCCCAGGATTTTGATGGGGGCTCCCTGCTGCACAAGAGAGACCCCCCTTCTGGGCCTCTGCTCCTTGCGACCTCCCGGCAACGTGGCTTGTCAGGCCCCAGTGTAGCCCTAGATGCAGGAACAGTGGCAGCCGTGCCCCTAAACGCGACAGGCCCCTTTCCCCCTTCTAGCCCCACAAGCCGCCCTGTGTGACCTGCCCCCTCCCCCGAGTGCCCCATGGCTGGCTGTGTCCACCCCACCCGCAGCTGCTGATTCCCAAAGATGGCAGCAGCCAGAAGAGGGTAAAGCTACTCAGCTTTATTCTTTTAAAAAAAAAAAAAAAAAAACCCTCACCCCTCCAGCCAGGGGTGGGCAGGAAGGTGCAGAGACCCCTCACCCCTCCAGCCTTGAACATTCGTATTAAAACACCTGAGAAAGACTAGCAGGGGCAAAGGCCAGGGCAGCGTGTGGTAACCCAGTAATGCAGCAAACCCAGCGCCCCACTCCCAGCCGGCAGCCCTGGGCACCCCCCGACGCCGCATGCTAGTGCTCAGCCCAGAGGCGGCTGCCTTCGCCCTCCTGCTGGCAGCTGGAACCCCCTCTCCCAGCCTGGCCCCTAATACTCCTCGGCCATCACGAGCACCACCAGGGCAGACCAGCCTGTGAAGGGGTAGCAGCCCTGGCCCTTGCCCGTGCTGTCGCTGTACTGCTCCCACAGGTAGCCGCTCTCCCGGTACTGGCGGTGCAGGTTGGCAATGAGGTTGGCGCGCAGCTCTTGGTAGAGTGCGGCTGCCTGCTGCTGGTAGGGCCCCTCCAGGCTGGCGTAATGGTGCAGCGCCCGCAGGGCCAGGTAGTTCATGTTGATCCAGATGGGCCCCCTCCAGTAGGGGGGGTCGTGCTCCGTGTTGGGTTTCATGTAGAGGGGGCTGGTGCGGGCAAGCGAGCGGAGGCCGTAGGGGGTCCAGAGCTTCTGGTCGCTGCGCATGTCCCCCAGGATGCTGCCCAGGCGGGGCGAGTCGGGCCGCAGCAGCTGCAGCAGGAAGGGGAAGAGGCTGACGTAGCCCAGGGCCCCCACAAACTGCAACTGGGGGGGCTTGCGGACCACCCGCACCAGCCGTGGGGTCGGGACCTGGTGGCGGGGCTGCCCAGGCCCCAGCGCCACCTTCTCGCGCTCCAGCCCCACGGCCTGGCTGTGGTTGCCGTAGTCGGCGAACATGCCCAGCTGCGCGGCCCAGTGCTGCTGCTCCAGCAGGGCGTTGTCCCTCAGCGCCCGCTCCATGCGCCGGTACTCGGCCGCCGGCTCGCCCAGCCGCTCGGCCACCTGGGCCATGACTCCCGAGGCCAGGGCCATCCAGCAGCGCAGGTCCAGGTGACGCTCGGCCAGCGAGGGGTGCGAGGCGCGAGGGTAGTCGTCCAGCCCCGAGGTCAGCGTCTTGGGGTTGAGGAAGAGGTGGGTGTCCTGGTCCCGGCCCCGCCAGCGGAAGGTGTAGGGCAGCGGCCCTGCCTGCGTGGTGTTGTACCACTCGTACCACGTGCGCAGGCGGGGGAAGAGGCTCCCCAGGTAGGAGAGCTCGGCAGGGCCCTGGCCCGGCTCCCTCAGCAGCTGCTGCAGCGCCAGGAAGAGGGTGGGCGGGTTGGCGGCCTCGCTGTGCTGCAGGATGAACGCGGGGGGCACCTTGGCGCGCGCCTCGTCGCCCAGGATCTGCTCCCGCGGGATCCAGCCCTCCGCGTTCATCAGGTCCAGCCAGTGGGCGATGACCTCGCGGCTCAGGGCCGGGTCCCAGCGCGCCAGCAGCAGCTGGTGGAAGCCCTCGTCCCAGAGGAAGCCGCGGGGGAAGAAGGAGCGGGAGGGCACGGCGGTGAAGAGGGGGCCCTCGGGGTAGGGCAGCGGGTGCTGGCTGTGTGCGGACTGCACGACGGAGCTGCCGTGGAAGTAGCCCATCCCCCCCAGCATGTTGCTGAGGGCAGCCTGGGCAAAGCGCCGCTGCTGGGGCGGGAAGCCCTTGCGGGCCAGGGAGAAGGTCTCCTCGAAGCGCTGCTCGAAGGCGGCCACGTGCCCAGCCAGCTCCTGGCTCAGGGCCGCCCCCACCAGCGAGCCGGGGCGCTCGGCAAAGCTGCCGGACTCGAAGGTCACCTCCACGCGGCAGGGCAGCGGCAGCGTCACCTGGTGCAGCAGCAGGTGGCTGTGGGGAGCCTGCCCCGGCTCCCCTGGCAGCGCCCGGTCCGTGTCCACGGCGAAGTAGCGGCGCTTGGCCTCGCCGGGTGCCGCGTAAACAAAGCGGTTGCTCAGGCTGCTCTTCACCACGTCTGTCAGGCGGTGCAGCCCGGGGCTCCTGGCCTCCAGGTGGTTATAGCTGCAGGAGAGGATGGGTCAGGGCCAGGGCCAGGGCAAGCCAGGAACGCCCCCCGTCGGAGCTGGTGCCCTGCTCCCCACAGCGCCCGCGCCTAGGAAAGCCTGGTCCCCAAGCAGCCCGGAGCTTCCCGCCCGGCTCTGAGCCCCCCCAAGATACCTGGCATATCTGAGGGCTTCCCCAGTCTCTGTGGTGGGCTTGTGGAAGGTGATGTTGAAACGGCCGAGTTCCTCCGACGTCCCGGTCACGGACACCAACCGCGTGTTCTCCACGTGCGGCTGCAGCGTGCCCTGCCCGTCCGTGGCCACGTAGAAGAGCAGGGAGAGGAGGGGACTCTGCTCGCCCGCACTCTGCAAAGAGGGAGAGGGAGACGGACGCTGCGCATCGCTCAGCCCCTGCAGACGCCAGGCCCCCCTACGCCGCCACAGGCAACCGCGAGAAGCCACCCACAGTAGGAACCCTCCACGCTCTCCGGGGACAGCGACCGGGCAGGAGAGGAACCGCCACAAAACACAAGGGGCCCGGTGCGCCAATCAATCGGGAAAACACGGGGCTGAAAGCAGGGAGTCCCCACGGCCCGGGCCAGGCACCGCTCCGCTGGACCAGGGAAGGGGCCAGCACGAAGCACCCCGGGGTCCGGACTCCCAGCTCTGGGCGGACACGTGGCCGGATGGTGACAGTAGAGACTCGGGGGGAGGGGGAAGCCCAGGACTCCTGGGTTCCATTCCCAGCAGCTCCGTCACCGACTCGCTTGGGGACCCGGCCAAGGCTCTTCATCCCCGCGGCCCCACCTCCGGCCTGGCCGTGACCCGCCAGCTCCAGTCCCCGCCGTGCTCCCCGCCCGGCCGCTTGACGAACTCGGTGCGCAGCGTGAGGCCCCGGTCGCGGATCTCCTGCGCCCCGAAGCGCAGCCCGTCGTGCAGCAGCCAGCCGTAGCCGGGCAGCCCGTCGCTCTGCTCGCACGTGTGGCGCAGCCGGGCCTCCGCCGTCTGCCGCAGCCACATGAGGCCTAGGGGAGAGAGGGGGAGGCTGAGACCGGGCAGGGGCCGCCGCGCCCCGCGGGGAGCCCCGGCCCGGCCCCTACCTGCCACGGGCGGCCGCGGGCTGCGGGGCCGCATGCCGAAGTAGACGTGCGGGCGGTAGGAGCCCCAGAAGCGCTCGGGCGCGGCGCGGGGGCCGCTGCTGCCGGCGGGCAGGACGCGCGGCGCCGGGTGCGGGGTGACCACGCGGCGGCCCAGCCGCCAGCGCCCGTAGAGCCCGTAGGCCAGGCCGGCGGCGCCCAGCGCCAGCCCCAGCAGCGCCAGCAGCGCGCAGGCCCGGGCCGGCCCCGCCGGGGCCCCACGCTCCCGCCGCGCCGCCTGCGGGCCCCGCCCGCCCTTCTCCGGGCCGCGCCCGGCCGCCGCGCCGCGCCGCCTGCGCTCCCGGACCATGCCCCCGCCGCGCCGCGCCGCGCCAGCCACCGACCGAGCGGCGCTGCCAAGCCCCGCCCCACCCCCGACAAGCCCCGCCCCGGCCGCCTGGCCCCGCCCCCGGTGCCTCCTCCCGGCCCCGGCCCCTACAAGCCCCGCCCCGGCCGCCTGGCCCCGCCCCGCCCCCGGGTGCCTCCGCCCTGCCCCGCCCCCGCCAAGCCCCGCCCCGGCCGCCCGGCCCCGCCCCCTACAAGCCCCGCCCCGTCGCCTGGCTCCGCCCCGTCCTGCCCTCCTGGCCCCGCCCCCGAGTGCCTCCGCCAAGCCCCGCCCCTCCCGCTCTCCTGGCCCCGCCCCCTGCCGCCACGCTGCTGGGCCCCGCCCCCAAGCCTGCCGAACCAGATTCCCCAGGCTCCGCCCCTGCACGCTCCCGCCACGCCACCGAGTGACTCCGCCAGGCCGCCAAGCCCCGCCCCCGGCCCCGCCCCGCTCGGCCCCGCCCACTGCCGCCACGCCACACTGCTGGGCACCGCCCCCAAGCCCGCCGAACCAGATTCCCCAGGCCCCGCCCCCGAGCCTGTCAACTCCCGCCACGCCAGCCGCTGGGCCCCGCCTCCCAGCCCGAGCTCGCCGGGCCCCGCCCCCGCGATGACGCCCCCAGCGACGCTCGCTGATGGCACTCGCTCGCGCGGCACTTGAACGTCACCGTCCTCAGGGGCGCGCGGCTGGAAGGGCTGAAGCCCCGTCACCGCATCTCCCGGCATGCCCCGCGCGGAGCCCGGAGAGACACGACAGCTCCCAGTGCGCAGCGGCCGCCGTAGCCCAAATAGCACGTGGCGGGGAGCCCTGCCGCGCTGCATGCCGGGGGCTGTAGTCCATGCTCGCTCCCCAGCGCAGAGGGCACAGCCAGGCCGCCCCCGGACGGGGAGGGGGGCCGGGGCCAGGTGCAGCTCGGTGCCCCGCCGGGCCAGCGAGAGGCCGAGCCCTTCGCCCAGACCCAACCCGCGCTCAGGCCGGGGGGGGGGCGCGCCAATGGGGCTCTCGGGGGCTCGGGCCGGGGGTTAGAGGGGGGCTGGCCCGGGGGGCTCGGCCAATGGGGCTCTCGGGGGCTCGGGCCGGGGGGCTCGGGCTGGGGATGAGGGGGGGGCTGGCCCGGGGGGCTCTCGGGGTGAGAGGGGGGCTGGCCCGGGGGGCTCGGCCAATGGGGCTCTCGGGGGCTCGGGCTGGGGGTGAGAGGGGGGCTGGCCCGGGGGACTCTCGGGGGCTCGGGCCAGGGGGGCTCGGGCTGGGGGTGAGAGGGGGGCTGGCCCGGGGGGCTCGGCCAATGGGGCTCTCGGGCCAGGGGTGAGAGGGGGGCTGGCCCGGGGTGCTCTCGGGGGCTCGGGCTGGGGGGGGCCCGGCCCGGGGGGGGCTCAGGGCGGGGGTGGGGGGGCCAATGGGGCTCTTGGGGGCTCGGGCTGGCCCGGGGGGGCTCAGGCTGGGGGCGGCCAAGGGGGCTCTCGGGGGCTCGGGCTGGGCCGACCCAGGGGGGACTCAGGCTGGGGGCGGGAGCGGCCAATGGGGCTCTCGGGGGCCCGGGTTGTGAGGGGGGGCCGGCCCGGGGGGCTCAGGCCCAGGGAACACCAGGGTCCCTTTCAGATCCTGCTGGAACACAGGGTGCCCCGGGCCTTGACTCAGGCCCTGTTGCCTGCAGCTCTCAGGTGTCAAACCTCATGCCCAGAGCCTCTGCAAAAGCTGGGACACGCTAGCTGAGCCCCGGCCCTTGGGGCTGCCCCACTAGCTGCAGGCCATCAAGCTCCCCCCTACATACATTAGGATCAAGCTCCTCCCCCCCATAGCACCCAGAGTGGAGGACAAACCCAGTCTGGACCAGCAGTTCCTCTGGACACATCTTTATTCTGTTTATGCCTCAGCGCTGCCCCTTTCCCCTGCTCAAGCCAGGGAGGGCCATCCACTGCTGGGGCACCTCAGCACCCAGCTGCTGCCTCCCTGCTGCTCCCCAGCCCAACAGTGGGGCCTACCAGGGGACAACAGCCTCCTCAGGGTGCTGGAAGGCACAGCTGGAGTGGCCCCACAGGTCCCACCTTGCTCAAGCGCTGGGGTTTAAGGCCCCTGCCCTGGGAGATGAGGCCAAGCCCATCACCTCCCTGAGATACCCCCAGCCACCCTAGTCCTACAGGCTCCCCAGCTCCACACCGTTCAAATACCTGCCCTTCGTCAACTGGGCTCCCTTAGGCCAGGCAGAACCCCTCACTCCAGCTCTCAGGCCCGGTGCTTCTGTATGCAGCCCCTACCGGTGGTTGGTGCACTGTGATGAGTCACTGTAGGGTAGTAAAGTAAGTACAGGGCAGTGGATTGTGGGTAATGCCCAGCTGATTACCTTAGGGGCAGAGCTGAGGCTGGCCTCTGGGGCAGTCCTTATGTGGGTCCCCGGGTGGATCTCTGCTCAGAAGAGGAGCAGAGCTGAGATGTGGGGAGGAGGGTATGGCCCCCTTACCTGTGTCACTGCCCATGAGGCAAGCTGATTGGTGTGACCCAGAATCCTTTGCTCTGAAGATTGTTCCTGGCCCTTGGCATAAGATGCAAGGAAGCAGCTTGTCCTGTGTGGCTGGGTGCCCAGCACAAGGCAGAGGCCTGGGCATGTCTCTAGCAAGCCCCCAACTCCGTCCCCCGGGGCAGAGTAAGGACACGCTGCTTTCCCCTAAGACAGGCTGGTCTTACCCAGCCCATTCTGCAGGCCAAGCCCTGGGCTCCCTGCCATGCCCTGATGTGGAAAGGGGGGGCGCCAGGGAGCACGCTGCAGCTGGCGTTACAGTCAGACCTGTGCCACCAGGGCCCCCCAGCTGGACTGACACACTGGGTGACCTCAGTGACTCCATTGTGGGGAAGGAAGGAATCCCAAAGCCCCCAGGGTAGAGTAAGCACCAGGCCCTTTCCTGAACTAGCCAGCATAGGAGGCTGGTGAGGGGGGTGCCCACTGCTAACCCCACTGCATGGAGCCAAGGGGAGCCAAGCTTGGGGGGGCACAGACACAGGATGGTTGTTAAGACACGCAGCCCCACTAGGCTAGGGAGGGGCATCTCCCAGCTGGGGCTGCAGGGAAGTGGAGGGGGCGAGAGTCCTGCAGCTGTGCCTAGCCCCGCATTCCACCTCCAGCATAGTCCCAGCTGGGAGATCAGCCCCCAGACCCTCCCTGCTCCTTGACCCCACCTTACTTCCCTCCCCCCTCAAGATCCATCACAGCCTCTGCACTGCCCCCTCTGGGAGCTGGCGCGGGGTGGTTCCCTGGTGCCGTTCCCAGCTGGAGACAGACAAGGACGAGCTCCAGGGCTGGGGGATATCAATCACCTCCAGGGGACTGTTGGGCTGGGGGGGACGAGACGGTCCGTTACTGCTTGATCTGCCCCCCGTCACCCTCGCTCACAAATCGCTTCCGGCCCCTTGGAGAGAGGAAAGACATGAACGTCAGTGAGCCAGGCCCCATACAGCCCAGCCCAGGGCTTTCCACACACACAGCTCTGCCAGTACCCCGTAATCCCAACCTGCAGCCCCTGCTACCCCAGCCCTGGGCTCTTCACCCCCCACCCCCCCTCCAACAGCTCTGTTAGCGCCCCTCATTCCTGATCCGCAGCTATCCCAGCACCGGGCTTCCCCCCACCTCCAACCCACAGGTTCCTTCTATCCCAGCCCTGGGCTCCCCTACAGTTCTACCAGCGCTCCTCAATCCTGACCCCCATGCTGCAGGTACCTAGCCGGGCAAGTATCTCTCAGCTGCTTGGTGATGACTCCCTCCTCAAAGCAGAGATCCACCAGCCGCTCCAGGATACGGTGAGCGAGGGGCACATCCAGGCTGATGTCTCCGAGCTCGTCATAGACTCGCTGAAAGCCCTGGGGATCAGGCGAACTGCGATCAGAGCCAGAGATGCTGGGGCAGAGCAGGGCAGGGCCACTATGCCCCGTGGAGACCTCGCTCCCTGGGCTAGGAGCGGCAGCCTGTGCTGCCGTCAATCCTAGAGGCTGAATGTGCCCCCACAAAGGTCCCCGGCCCAGGCCCTCCTCACCCTCTGCTGCAGCTGGCCAGTCTGCCCAGACTTCATGGCTGGCTCCCCTCCCTATGCATGGCACCAGCCCAGCTCCTTGCCCCGGCTCCTGTCCCCGCTCTGGCACTCACCCGGTTCATCTGGTCCAGGGTCACCAGGCCGGTCTCCCACAGCACCTTGAGCAGTTTTACCATCATGACGACGGGAGTCTCGCCTGTGGACTCCAGCACCATCACGACAGCCTGCGGGGGTGGGGGGGGGCGTCAGCACCAGGTACTGCCGGCATCAGGGACACCCGCCAGGATCCAGGTAGCGAGCACAGCTCCCACGGCCAGGCCGCAGCAGCCACCACGGGTGCCACAGGGACTGCCCCCCCAGGCTGGCGATCACAGCACAGCCCCCCACAGACACCCCAGGGACAGGCCCCCCCAGGCCAAGCCTGCACCCTACCTCATAGACCAGCTCGTGATGGAAGTGAGGGACCTCCAGCTCCCGCAGGCAGTGCTCTGCCTCTGACACCTCCCCAGACAGCAGGTACTCGTGCAGCAGCAGGCTCATCTGCAGGGAGAGGCACCAAGGGCTCAGCACAGGGACGGGCAGGTGCCCGCCCAGGCCCCGCGCAGCCCTGGGGCCAAGCCAGCCGGTGAGGGGAGCAAGGAGCTCACCTCTCTGATGAGATGCTTCACGGGCCTCTGGCCGCCCCCCACTCCCCACACATTGTCCAATCGGTTCACGTCCCGCTTGATCCGGAGCAGAACTGCGGCACGGTCCAGGGCAGCCCTGCAAGGAGGAGACAGGTGAGGGGCAGGGGGCTCTCCCCGGAGATGATACCAGCTGCCGGCTGGAGGCAGAACAGACCAGGCTGGTGCCAGGGCAGGGGCACTCTGACCGAGGGTGGGTGGGGTGGGGGGGAAGGGGACTCTTACCGGGCATGCTCGCAGTCCACACGCCCCTTGTAGCGGTCCAGGAAGTCCAGGGGCAGCGCATGGTCAGCCACGGCACGGGCAATGAACTGGCCCAGCATCTGCAGAGAGGCGAGTGTGGGGTCAGGGGGCAGATGCCACCCAGGGACCTGACACAGCACCTTCTCCGCCTGGCAAGGCCAGGCCCTAGAGCCCCCACCCAACTCCAGCGCCCCCTCAGCTTGCTGGGGGTCAGTCCCTGCCAGCTCCTGACCACCATGGCATTCCCAGCCCCACCCGCAACCAGCTCCCACCCCTTCCCATGCCCCCCAGCCTCCCCAGGGCATTCCCGCTCCTTTCCCCACCCTCCCAAGGGCATTCCCAGTCCTGCCCCCAACCAGCTGCCACCCCTTCCCATGCCCCCCCCCCCCAGGCATTCCCAGTCCCGCCCCCACCCTAGCCAGTTCCCACCCTAGGCATTCCCAACCCCTGCAGCCAGCTCCTGCCCCCCCCCGCCATTCCTGCCCCCCCAGGGCATTCCTGGCCCTGCCCCCCAGCCAACTCCCCCCCCCATGTCTCCCCCGGGGCATTCCCTTCCCTGTCCCGCCCCCACCTGTGGAGCCTCAGGAGTGTCCAGGATGAGGTCAGGCAGGTCCTTGAGCATCTTGTCAAAGGCCCTGGCGATATCCTCCGAGGTCATGACCTTGCCCACGAGGTCAGAGAGCAGACGGGAGGTCAGCTCCCGGTGGCTGGCCTTGCCCTCCAGCGCCAGTGCCACGGCCAGCGAGGGGACGGCGTGCTTCCTGGTGCCCAGGTTCAGCTCCTTCAGCAGTTCCTGCACCCAGCACAGCGCGTCAGCCAGCCCCCCTCCAGCCTCCTTCCTCAGCCGCTTCCAGCGCCCTCCCCTGGCATTGCAGGGACTCCCGGGCCTAGCCACATGGAGGTGGCCCCTGAAACCCTCCCAGCCCAAAAGCCTGCGGGGGAAGGGGGGGCAGAGGGACTCCCCAGACTCACCATCACCTCGAGGGTGTCCCCATGCTCAAAGTACTCCAGCACCATGGGATGCACGTTCTTCTCCAGCTCCCCCTCCTCCAGCTCCGGCGTCACCGTGGCATAGACCGTGTCGCCCTGCAAAGAGGGGCAGAGGGGCTCATGGCCAACGGCACCCACACTTGGACAGGCCCCACCCACACAAGCACCAGTCCATGAGGCATGGAGGGGGGCAGAGAGAGTGGCTGGCATGGCTGAGTGGGGGCAGGTACACAGGCCAGGGGCAGGAGTGCCCGGGTCGATGGGTACTGGGGTTCTACTTTCTGCAGCCTGAGTTCTATGACCCTGGGCTCCAGGCGGAGGGAGGAAGAGGCCCTGGACTCTGCCACACTGCCCTTAAGAACATACCTGAGATGACTCGTCGTAGTTGGGGTCCCGAGCGTCAGGCTCCTGGTACCCGTACACCAGGCCAGGTGCACCCCACACACCCTTGCCCCCAGCACCACCTGCAGGAGACACACTGGTTCAGGCACCCCCATGGGCCACAGCATCCCAGCCAGGCACCAGCTCAGCTCTGCCCACGAGAGAAAAGGGACCAGGGGGCTCTGGGCAAGGGTAGTGCACTGCTCAGCGCCCCCAGCCCAGGAAAAAGCTCAGCATCAGAGCAGCAGTGGTTCACCACAGGCTCCCAGCCCGGGCATGACTGTGTCACAAGTGTAGTGAGTTCAGTGGGGCCCAGCAAACCCACAGCATGTGGCAGGAGTGGCTCCCACCCAGCAAAGGAAGAGCAGGGGCCTGCATGGGGATTGAGAGAGGTAAAGGGGAGGATCCCTGTGTCTTTGGGGCAGTGGGAGGGGGCAGGGGCTGCACTGCGGGGTGGGGGGGAGCTGCACTGTGGCGATGCCCTATGGCGGCAGCAGCAGCAGGAGGAACTGCAGGGTGTGTGCACTATGTGACAGCCAGGGGGGCCACAGGCTGCACCATGGGGCAGGCTTGTGCCCCAAGGCAGCAGGAGCGGCCAGGGGGATGCAGGGCGGGGCAGCAGGGGGGATCAGGGAGCCTGCACGGTGAGGCAGGGGTGTGCCCCATGGCAGCAGTAGGAGCCGGGGGGCGCTGTACCGGGCAGCTGTATCTCACCTTTCTTGGGGAGCCCACGGCCCTTGCCCATGCGTGACTTCCTGTCGTTGGTCTTGCCCTTGGGGCTGCTGGGGTCAGGGCTGGGCTCCCCCCCCTCGGGGGCCGGCTCCCGGGCGGAGTCCCGGGATGAGGTGCGTCGCAGGCGCCGCTTGGCCTTGGCCTTGAGCCGAGCTTCATGCAGGGCCTTCTCCTGCGGGGTCCAGGGGCGGGACCCGTGGCCATCCATCAGCTCCTCCTCCAGAGCCTCCTCCTCTGAGCCTGCCTGGCACGGGGCCTGCAAGGGCACGGAGGGCTCAGAGACGCCCCATGGACTCCTGCTGCACCCGAGCAGCCCCACGGCCGCTCCCCACAGAGCCCCGGTGGGAGAGGCGGAGGAGCTAGGAGCTGCCCCACAGATCGCTTCCTTTCCGTTCATACTCACACCCCCTCCTCCAGCCCCGGCCTACCCAGCCGGGGGCGCCAGCGAGCCGCTGGCTGGGGGCGGGGTGGCTGTGCATTCACACAGCTCCAGGGGAAGTGGAAGAGCCACGGCCCAAGCCCCATATGCCGTCCCACGCCGGGGGCAGCCTGGCGTCCTGGCCTGCAGGCTGGAGGGTACTTGAGGGGCTGCCCTATTCCCCCTTCCCCACAGCAGCGTCCAGACAGCTCCGGGACAAGCCTCCTCCCCAAGCTCACTCTGGGGCGTAGCACCCGCCTGCAGCACCCCAGGCAGGGGGCAGAGTCCCTCGGACAGGCCACGCTCCTGGCCCCCGGGCCCCGCAGACCCCAGAGCTTGGGGGCCTGTGAACGGCTGAGCTCGCCGCTGGGAGAGAAAAGGGAGAATGGGGCCGGGGCCAGACAGGACTGGGCAACCCCGACCCCAACAATGCCCCCGGGCGCCCCGCAGCCCCCGGGCGCCCCGCAGCGACCCCCGCCCCGCAGCGCATGGGGACGGGGCAGGAGAGGCCCGGGAGGCGGTGGGGGCGGGGAACGGAGCCGCGGGGGACCGGCGCGGCCAGAAGGGACTGGCGCGGGGCGGGGCGGGGCCGGGGGGGGCTCGCGCGGCGGGGGGAGGGGCGGGGCCGGGGGGGGCTCGCGCGGCGGGGCGGGGCGGGGCCGGGGGGGGCTCGCGCGGCGGGGCGGGGGGGGACCGGGGCGGCGGGGGGAGGGGCGGGGCCCGGTACTTGCCAGGGCGGGGCTGCCCGAGCCGCGGGCGGGGCTGACCGAGCCCGACATGGCCGCAGGCGGCAGCTGCGAGCCGGGCGCGCTCCCGACCCGAACCCCGACGCTGCGCTGGGCCCCGCTGCTTCGCGCGGCCGCCCGGCCGCCCCTTGCGGAAGTGACGCACACGGGGGCGGGGAACCCAGCCAGCTCCCACCAGCCTGGCAGCCGCAGAGCGCGAGCGGCCACGAGCCCAGGCTGGCCCCGCCCCCAGCCGCGCCCCGCAATGCCCCACCTCGCCAGCAGGGGCCTGGGCGGGGAGCGGACTGACCCATGGCTCTGGGAGGGGGGGCACGGAGCGGACTGACCCATGGCTCTCGGTGGGGGGGCGGGGAGCGGACTGACCCATGGCTCTGGGGCGGGGGGGCACGGAACGGACTGACCCATGGCTCTGGGGCGGGGGGGCACGGAACGGACTGACCCATGGCTCTGGGGAGGGGAGCGGGGCAGGGAGTGGACTGACCCATGGCTCTGGAAGGGTGGGCAGCGAACGGACTGACCCATGGCTCTGGGGAGGGGAGCGGGGCAGGGAACGGACTGACCCATGGCTCTGGGGAGGGGGGCATGGAACGGACTGACCCATGGCTCTGGGGAGGGGAGCGGGGCAGGGAGTGGACTGACCCATGGCTCTGGGGAGGGGGGGCGGGGAACGGACTGACCCATGGCTCTGGGAGGGGGGGCACGGAACGGACTGACCCATGGCTCTGGGGGCGGGGAACGGACTGACCCATGGCTCTGGGGACGGGGGGCGGGGAACGGACTGACCCATGGCTCTGGGAAGGGAAGCGGGGCAGGGAGTGGCCTGACCCATGGCTCTGGGAGGGGGGGGCAGGGAACGGACTGACCCATGGCTCTGGGAGGGCGGGCAGCGAACGGATTGACCCATGGCTCTGGGGAGGGGAGCGGGGCAGGGAGTGGACTGACACATGGCTCTGGGGAGGGGGGCAGGGAACGGACTAACCCATGGCTCTGGGGAGGGGAGCGGGGCACAGAACGGACTGACCCATGGCTCTGGGGAGGGGAGCAGGGCAGGGAATGGACTGACCCATGACTCTGGGGAGGGGGGCAGGGCATGGAACGGATTGACCCATGGCTCTGGGGAGGGGAGCAGGGCAGGGAGTGGACTGACCAATGGCTCTGGGAGAGCGGGCAGCGAATGGACTGACCCATGGCTCTGGGGAGGGGAGCGGGGCAGGGAGTGGACTGACCTATGGCTTTGGGGAGGGGAGCGGGGCAGGGAACGTACTGACCCATGGCTGTGGGGAGGGGGGCATGGAACGGACTGACCCATGGCTCTGGGAAGGGGAGCGGGGCAGGGAACGGACTGACCCACGGCTCTGGGAATGGACTGACCCTTGGCAATGGGGAGGGGAGCGGGGCAGGGAACAGACTGACCCATGGCTCTGAGGAGGGGGGGCACGGAACGGACTGACCCATGGCTCGGAAGGGGCGGCAGGGAGCAGACTGACCCAAGGCTCTGGGGAGGGGAGTGGGTCAGGGAGTGGACTGAGCCCATGGCTGGGGCGGGGAGGAAGTAGGGCAGGGAGCAGACTGACCCATGGCTCTGGGAAAAGGAGGGGGCCAAGGAGTGGACTCAGTCATGGTTCTTCCCGGGACCCCATCAGCCAGGGCCGTGGGCAGGGCAGGACTCTGTGCCAGGCAGGGAGGGGCCCAGGGGTCTAGGTCTGTGTGCTGGGTCCATCCCTGAGACCCCTATATCACCCCACACTGCTCTCTCCTGGGACCAACCCCCATAGGCCTTGCACGGACCCTACAGTTGTGCTGGAAGGTGGCAGCCAGGAGCAACAGATCTGGTTAATGTTGCGAAGTGTGCTAACCACCCTTCACTCAGGCAAAATTAAGGGGCAATTAAATGCTCTGTTGTGTTGTGAGAGCTGAAACAAAAGAAAGCCACTACCCAAGGTACTGGCAAGGCCAGACCCAGAGGTAAGCCTTGTGGCTGAGGGAATTCTCTGGGAATTGATTGTCACACAGGGTCTGGGGCATTGACTGGTGCAGCTGTTATGTCTGGTTGTGAGCAAGCCCAGAGAAAGGAGCAGGCAGCGAGAGAAGCAGTGGTGAGCATGGACCAGAGAGAGAGCAGACAGTGCTCCTGAGGCTTAGGGCTGGCAGGAGGAGCAGACGTGGGACTAGTAAGGGAACTGCCTGCGTGCTCCTGCTGTGTCCAGGGAACCAGGCCCTAGTGTGTTGTTTGTGAATTAACTGGTGTCACGTTATTGACTTGAACTGGGACCATATAGAACATGGTTGCAACCAAGGTCCTGTAGTGGCACCAAATCTTGTACAAAGGGGGTCAAATAAGGTGTCTCAGACAAGGTTATGATTATCCTGTCTGTATGTGGGTATCATTCTGATGAAGTGAGCTGTAGCTCACGAAAGCTCATGCTCAAATAAATTTGTTAGTCTCTAAGGTGCCACAAGTCCTCCTTTTCTTTTTGCAGATACAGACTAACACGGCTGTTACTCTAAAACCTATCATTTTGTAGTTGAAGTTATGAATATTGGCTCTACACCATCTGTATTTCAAACTTGTGCTCTGCTTCTGGGTGACACCCCAGACAAGTTGGTGTTAGCTCTGCCTAGCCTGCTGGGTGGCCCGTTAAGGACCATCAGCGACACAACTGACCCATTGAGAGAAGGCAGACACGCCTGGGGACTCAGCCAGGTGTGCAGGGACCTGCCTACGGACAGAACTCTGAGGTGTTTCCAGGCCATGGGATGGGCAGCTTGTCTTTGGGACAAAGAAAGAGACCACATGGCAAGAGACTATAAAAAGCTGCGGCAGCTCCTCCATCTGGTCTTCAGTCCTGCTTCTGACCTCTGGAGGGACTTGGCTACACGGAAGCTTTGACCCAAGGACTGAAGGACCCCTCCCAGCTGGGGATGTTCTCCAGAGACGGGATTTGAACCTGCCGTTTATTCCATCACTGCTGCAAGCCTGAACCAAGAACTTGGCCATCACTGTGTGTCATTGATTCCATTTAACCCATTCTAGCTCTCATCTCTATCTTTTTCCTTTTATGAATAAATCTTTAGATTTTAGATTCTAAAGGATTGGCAACAGCATGACTTGTGGGTAAGATCTGATTTGTATATTGACCTGGGTCTGGGGCTTGGTCCTTTGGGATTGAGAGAACCTGTTTACTGAGGTATTTGGTTTTCATAACCATCTGTCCCCATAATGAGTGGCACTGGTGGGGATACTGGGAAACTGGGGTGTCTAAGGGAATTGCTTGTGTGACTTGTGGTTAGCCAGTGGGGTGAGACCAAAGTGCTCGCTGTTTGGCTGGTTTGGTTTGCCTTGGGGTGCACAGAAACCCCAGCCTTGGGCTGTAACTGCCTTGCTTTAAGCAGCTTGTCCTGAATTGGCACTCTCCGTGGGATCCTGCCAGAACCAGCATCGTTACAACTGGATTGCTGGGCATGGGGCTTGGCTGGATGACAAGACAGCAGGGGCCCGAGTGACCCTTCCTCAGAGACAAAGGGTGTTGGGAACATGGCAAACCCTTGGGGCACCAACCCAACATAGTGGGCAGTTCAGGCCTTGCCCAGCCCTAAGGTGAAAGGAGGCTGGTGAGCTCAGCTCAGGGATTCCTTTGTAAGTGCCTCTTCAGCTCCTGCCATTCCCTCCTGCATCACCCTGCCCAGTTCCTATGCCCGGCTTCCCACCTCCAACACCACCACCCTTCTGCCTCCACACCGCCCAACCCAGCTGCATGGACCCAGCCAGGAGCTCTGCAGGGTAATGCTGCACCCTGTGGCAATAGCAGGCCAGACGGCATCACGCCCAGCCCCTTCTTGGGCCGTTCCTGGGTTCCTTGGGGGTGCGGGTGTAGCCACCGTGCCCATCCACGTGGGCTGGGAGCACTGATAAAAGCCCAGCTCTGGCCCTGGGCAGCAGGCAGCTTGTCCAACTCCCCTCCACTCCCCCATCCCGCTCCCAGGAAGCAGGCTGCTGCGTCGGCCACAGCTGGCAGAGGGAGGAGGGGTTGTTTCTCTGGTGCAGTCAGAGCAGTGTGGGCAGCCCAGCAATGGCTGTTGCCTCTCACCCCCTGCTGAGCAAGGGGAGACTGGCCCTGGGGCCTGGTTGAGGGGCTGGCTCTTGGGTGCTGTGGTCTCGCAGCAAGCGGTGCCCTGCCCCGTGGCAGCTGTGGGCTCGCGGGTGGCACCTGTGCTCTCACGGTGGGCAGTGCCCTGCCCAGTAGCAGCTATGGGCTCACCTGTGGGCTCGCGGCTGGTGCCCTGCCCCGTGGCAGCTGTGGGCTCACGGGTGGTGGCTGTGGGCAGTGCCCTCTCCCGTGGCAGCCGGCTCCCAAATAATCAGTTAACAGTAACGTTTTTAGGCTGAGACGCACAGTCTGCAGGGGGCCTGGGATGGTCAGTCGGAGACCCCCGGTCCATGCATCCAGGCTAGAGTCACTGGGCAGAACTGTTTGTGGGGGGCAGCAGGTAAAAGGCTGCAGAGACACCAAGCACTGGGCAGCGACTCCACCCAGAACACTTAGGCTGTCTGCCACCCCACCCAAGCCAGGGGCTTCCTGCAGAGCTGGCTGCAAGCAGAGAGCCTGGCCCAGGGGCAGCTCAGACAGGAGCCAGCCCCAGCCCTCTCCTGCTGACGGCCCACAGCTGCAGCCCTGCAGCTTGCAGGGCCTTGGCTCAGGGAGCTCTGTGGCCAGCTGTCCTCACAGAGGCCCATTGCATGCTGGGATCTGTAGTCCCACAGGCCACACCAACGTGCCAAGGGGAGACTGGCTGTGGTGTGCTCCAGGAGGCAGGTCAAGGGAATGTGCCACCCTGCCGAGGCATGCCTTGGCTGGCCAGGTCCGGGGGGCTGCGCGTCCCATGGGGGCAAAACAGAATCATGGAGCCATGGAGCTTTGAGGCTACTTGGCCGCTCTATTTCTATCCATGAATACGTGGCCGGGCTATGTCCCCAGCCGGGGGAGCCCAGCCCCTCAGGGCTCAGAGCTCCTGGTGCAGGGCAGGCTGGGCACCTTCCAGCGCCGCGTGCCATGCAGCCGCAGGGAGAGCCACTCCTGCTGGGTGCTGGGCAGGTAGGACTCTGGGGTGCAGCTGCCTTGCAGCTGGCTGAGGAGGTCGGAGCTCTGGGTCTCCAGGGCGGTGCTGTTGCGCAAGGCCTGCACGTCCAGGCTCTCCAGGCTGTTCAGGCTGCCCGGGGGGAAGTCCTGAGTGCGGATGCCGTTGTGTGAGCCTGGGACAAGGAGAGGAATTGTCACCGGGGGGGGATCTAGGAGAGGTTAGCCCCGGCGGGGTGGGGGGGCAGAGGGGAGGTTAGCCCGGCACTGACATCGCTGTGTTCCATTCACTTGCTGTCATCGCCTGGGCCCTCCACACAGCCCATCCCACCCATGCCCTGGCCCCCCGCCCCGTTGGGGCTGATCAGAGCCAGGGGAGGTGGTGCCCCAAACTGGGGGAGGCGGTGCCCCAAACTGGGGGAGGCGGTGCCCCGCGCAGACTCCTGCCCACTCCTACAAACAGCTGTTTACCCTGGAATCACCCAGCAGATGCGCGGGGCTCTGGGGTGAGCTAATCTCCTGGGGAGCTGGGCAGGGGCCTCTCGGACAGGCTCTTGCCATCTGCAGAGGAGCCCAAACCCAATAACACGGGGGATCCCAGCTCACTGCCCTACAAGAAGGATGTGGAAAAATTGGAAAGAGTCCAGCAGAGGGCAACAAAAATGATGAGGGGACTGGAACACATGACTTATGAGGAGAGGTTGAGGGAACTGGGGATATTTAGTCTGCAGAAGAGAAGAATGAGGGGGGATTTGATAGCTGCTTTCAACTACCTGAAAGGGGGTTCCAGAGAGGATGGATCTAGACTGTTCTCAGTGGTAGCAGATGACAGAACGAGGAGTAATGGTCTCAAGTTGCAGTGAGGGAGGTTTAGGTTGGATATTAGGAAAAACTTTTTCATTAGGAAGGTGGTGAAACACTGGAATGCGTTACCTAGGGAGGTGGTGGAATCTCCTTCCTTTGAGGTTTTTAAGGCCCAGCTTGACAAAGCCCTGGCTGGGATGATTTAGTTGGGGATTGGTCCTGCTTTGAGCAGGGGGTTGGACTAGATGACCTCCTGCGGTCCCTTCCAACCCTGATATTCTATGATTCTATGGCTGAGAAGCCCTCAGCATGGCTGAACTACCCCAGGGTGCCTCCCAGACACCCATACCCAGCCCCACCACCTACAGGAGGGCCTCAGCCAAGGGGATACTGCTCCCCTGTACCCAGACAGGCCCAGCCCTGCTGGGAGGGCAGTACCGAGGAGTCCAGAGTGTCTCCAGGATGGAAGGCTGTCAGCAGGCTGCTTGAGAAAGGGCCACGGACCAGCACCTCCCCTTCGACAGATGCCCGCTAACCTCCCCTGACACCACCGGGCCCAGGGGTGCCGTGCAGGGTGGAGCCGGTCCCCCACAGTGCTCCCCCACAGCCGGTGCAGAGCTGAGCAAGTCCGTCCTGTCCCCATGCCAGGGCGCGGGGCTCCACGTACTCAACGCTCGCACGCTGATCATGCGCCAACAGAGCGCGTCTCTGGGCACGTCCCACCCAGGGCCCAGCCCTGCTCGCCCGGGCTCCCACCTCTGACCCGCCATCATGCACCTGGCCGGGGGCAGTGCAGCCCATTGCCCCTCCAGCCCAGCCCCACAGCACTCACAGCATTTGCGGAAGGACTCCCAGGTGTGGGAGGGCAGGTAGGCCTTGCTGCTGGGCTGCTGCAAGAGGCAGACGATGGCATTGTCCATCTGCTGGAAGATGCGCAGCGACAACACCGACTGCTTGATCTCGGGCGAGAGGCCGGAATCCTCCGACTGCACCAGCTGCCGCACCGTGTCGAAGTCCTGCTTCAGTTGTAAGGCACCCTGCAGGCTGGGGAGCCCCAGGATTAGAGGGGGGAAGAGATCGCAGCTCTGCCGGTGCCCCTCACTCCCGACCCGCAGCCCCCTGCTACTCTAGCCCTGAGCTCCCCCAGCCCTGCCGGTGCCCCTCAATCCCGACCCGCAGCCCCTCCTACTCCAGCTCTGGGCTCCCCCCAGCCCTGTCACAAACATACCGCTAAGGGTAGCATAGAATCCCTCCTTTGCCTGTAGAGGGTTAAGAAGCTCAGATAACCTGGTTGGCACCTGACCAAAAGGACCAATAAGGGGAGAAGATACTTTCAAATCAGTGGGGGAAGGTTTTTGTTTTGTGTTTTTTTGGGCGTGCTCTCCGGAGACAAAGAGAGACCAAGCAAGTAATCCAGCTCCTACTGAATGATACATCTAAACTTACAGAAATAGTAAGTAATAGCAAGGAAATGCGTTCGAGTATCTTTTATTTTAGCTTGTGAATTTTCCCTGTGCTAAGAGAGAGGTTTATCCCAGTTTTTTGTAACTTTAAAGTTTTGCCTAGAGGGGAATCCTCTGTGTTTTGAATCGGATTTCCCTGTGAAGTTACCTTCCATCCTGATTTTGCAGAGGTGCTTATTTTTTTCCTCTTTATTATAAAGTTCTGTTTTTTAAAAATCTGATTGGTTTTTAGTGTCCTAAAAACCAAAGGGTCTGGTCTGTGCTCACCTGGTTTACCTATTTGGTTGGCAGATTATTCTCAAGCCTCCCCAGGAAAGGGGGTGAAGGGGCTTGGGGGGATATTTTAGGGAAACAGGAACTCCAAGTGGTCCTTTTTCCTGAATCTTTGTCTAACTCACTTGGTGGTGGCAGCAATACCCATCCAAGGACAAGGAAGGATTTGTGCCTTGGGGAAGTTTTTAACCTGAGCTGGTAGAAATAAGCTTACGGGGGTCTTTCATGCGGGTCCCCACATCTGTACCCTAGAGTTCAGAGTGGGGAGGGAACCCTGACAGCCCCTCACTCCCGACCCGCAGCCCGCTGCCACCCTAGCCCTGAGCTCCCGCCCAACCCTGCAGTGCCCCTCACTCCCGACCCGCAGCCCCCTGCCACCGCACCCGGTGAGCTCCACTACCTAAACTTGATTTTCTGGGTGAGGATGTGGTCCATCCAGGCTTCCACGAAGGCTGTCATGACGTGGGTGAGCGTGGGCATCTGGGACTCACGTGGGAGCATCTGGATGCCCTGCAGGACCTGGCCCAGGACACTCTGGGCAGCAGTCAAGGCGTACTCACTCGGGGTGCTGGGTAGGTCTGAAAGAGGCCGGGGCGGGGGCAGCATTACCCCTGCATGGCTGGAAGGAGCTGTGAGGGGTGTATGCCCCACATTGGCACGGCAAGGGTTAAGGGGAGCTCATTAGGGCACCCGGGTGCAACTCCAGAGCGTGGCAGGCCCAATGCAGATGGCCAGCTGGGCGGCTCTAGAAAGGCGGGCGGCAGGCAGGAAGAGGGAGGTGCCCAGGGAGAGCTGGCAGCAGGGGCCAGGGCCCAGATCTCCCAGGTAAGCGCTGGAAGGGCCACACGAGGGTGGCAGCAGGGAGTTAAATTCCCACCTGGGGGAGCCTGGAGCAGATCCAGAGCTGTGGGAAGGGCCTGCTGATAGGCAGAGCGGGGAGGGAGCAGGGAGCGGGTCTGACTAGGCAGACCCTGTTTGTTCACTGCCGGGCACCCGGCTGGAGCCCAGAGGAGAGCAGGGCCTGGGCAAGGAGGTGGGCAAAGCCCGGGGAGCAGGGAGGAAGGACTCGATGTGAGGCCGATGGACCCATTTGTGGGACACTCACACCCCTGAAGGGCAAGACTTTACAGTGACCCACTGGGGTGCCAAAGAACCAGCTATGCCCTGCCCGGCCCCCAGGGGGCGCTGGATACTGAGTCGCTCCGCCACCAGAGGGAGGGGCGGGATGGGGGAGGGCAGTGGTCACACTGCGCCCCCAGCAGCAGGTACCTCCAGTTCTCACTGGGACCCGGGGCCTTTCCCCGGGGCCAGTGGGGCAGGCTGGCCTGGGCCCTGGGGGCACGGTGCTGCCCCAGAGACTCAAGCTGCAGCCCCCAGGCGCCGGCAATGCCAGGCAGCCAGCCCAGCATGCTGGGGGTTAGCGATCCATGCAGCCTGGGAGAGCCACCAGGGATAGCCGGGTCAGCGGCCTGCCAGCAGGGCCCGGGCCCAGAGCTGGTGCTCCGGGCTGCCGTGGCAGGGCAGGGTCCGGGACAGGCCTGGGCAAGAAGGAAGCTGCTCTCAGCCTGACGTGCCAGCTCTGAGCTGCTCTGCCCACCAGGTCTGTCAGCGGATGGGGCTCGGCATGGAGGACACGGGGGGACGTACCTGCACGGAGGCCTGCTCTCCAGTGCTTGCCCAGCGGCATGGTCTGGCCGAAGATCTCTGCCGAAATCCGCTTGCAGTCGGTGGAGAACATCTGCAGCACGTCCTGGGAGAAGCTCTGGGGAACAAAGCGGGAGCTGGGCCGGCACCCCTGGGAGAGCCTGGCTTCGCACCCCCACCCTCAGGCACCTGCCAGCTTAGTGCAGCAAGGATGACGCAGCGGGTCCCGGGCACGTGTGCCAGGAGATGGAGCAAAGCCAGCTTCCACCCGGTGCCACCACCCTGGGGCCGGCTCCACCCCGGCTTCCACCCGGTGCCACCACCCTGGGGCCGGCCCCACCCTGGCTTCCACCCGGTGCCACCACCCTGGGGCCGGCCCCACCTCCAGCCTACCTAGCTCAGAGCCAGCACTGCACACTCCACACCACCCATCTGGCTAGAGTTGCCACCAGCTGTTCCCCCCTACAACCTGCCCACCCGGATCAGACAGTCCCCTCCCCCGGGTCCCAGCTGGCATCGCCCCCCCCCACCCTGCCCCCTCCCCCGGGTCCCAGCTGGCATCGCCCCCCCAGCCCTGCCCCGCGAGAACAGGGCTGGGGACAGGAAGGTGCTCCGACCCTCCATGCAGGAGTTTCCAGTACATGCCCAGCTTTGTGGCACAGCTCCCCGGGCTCGCCAGAGGAGGGCTGTGGCTCAGAGAGGAATGGGCTGGCCCGAGGCAGGGCCCCTGCCCTGAAGCCCCGGGACCCGAGCCCTACGCAGTCACCGTGAGGCGCTGCAGCGCTCCCAGGTAGTGCGAGGCAGGGCAGGTCCCTTACCTGGATGCTGGCAGCGGTGGAGTGGATCTGTAGGCTCAGCTGCCACTCCTGGCGGGAGCCCAGGGCTGGCTGCACCCACCTGGGGCTGTCCCCGCCCTCAGGGAAGGCCCCACTCACGAGCTCTGCCAACCTGGTGGTCTCTGCCTTTAACAGCTGCAGAGGAGGGGAAGACATGAGGCCCTGAGCCTAGCCACGGCCAAAGAGAGCTTGGCTGGGGGCCAGCTGCAGCCCTCCTCCGGCCTGGGATCCCAGCCCCAACCCCTCCGCTGCCAACTTCCTTTCCCACGCACCAGCTGTGCCCGTGGAGCTCTGGCACTCTACAGGGAGGGACTCCAGCTTGGGAGCTGGGGGTCGGGTCCCTGTAGCTGTGGGAGGGAGAGGCCCCAGGCCCAGACAGCATCTCCCTGGCTGAGGGTCCCAGCCTGAGGAAGCGTCCCAGGAGCTGTACTTGCCTGGAGATCTCCCTGGGTGACGAGCAGGAACGGGCAGAGGGACCAGGCCGCAAGGTGCTGATAGGCCTTGGCCATGAGCCAGGAGCAGGAGGCCTGCCCTGTGGCCAGGCAGCGAGTCAGCAGCTCCAGCCGGAGACTTGGGGAGACGAGGTTGCCGCTCGCTGCAGGGCAGGACAATGGGTTAATGGGCAAAGCCAGGAGACCCCGAGGAGCAGAGTGAGCTGGCGCAGGGGAGAGCCCAGGGGGATGGGGATTTGGGGGGGGGGGGAGGCAGTCCCAGGGGTGGCCCAGGAGGTGGGTGGGGGGGCAGCGCTGGGGTGGGTGGGGGGGACGGGCAGTGCCTGGGGGTGGGAGGGGCCGGTGTGGGGGTTGGGGCGCCAGGAAGTGTCAGGGGCAGCCTTAGGGGCATGGGAGGGGGGCCAGGCAGCACCAGGGGCAGCCCCTGACATAGGGGTGGGATGGGCAGCACCGGGGGTGGCCCTGGGGGTGGGGGGCACAGGTCGTGCCAGGGCCCTAGAAGCTGATTTCTCTGCAGAGCACTGGGGCGTGTCCCCTCCGTGAGAAGGAGCCACCCCCCACGGTGAGCAACTCCTCTGGCTGATACAGAACCCTCCTCCGCCTCCGAGTCTCCAGCCCTGCAGCCGAGAGAACCCTGGCGTCCGGGCAGGGCCTCACTCACCAGTCCTTGCAGCGAGTGGAGGCTCCAGGCATTTCAGGGCGAAGGCCAGGGGAGGGTGGAGCTCCCGGAGCAGCTGGGCTGTCCTGCTGTGCGCTGTGCCCGCTGTCCTGGGTCCAGGCACGCACTTATCGCTGAGGCTGGAACCCAGGGCCTGGCAGAACCCTGGGGAGAGAAGAGAGCACCACGGTGGGGGAGGGAGATGCTGCTGCCACTGGGCCCAACGGGGAGCACACTGGGGCCCTGAAACTCCCTGCCCCGTCCCCCTGTGGTCACTGCAGAGCCTCCCCACTCCCAGCATGCCCCCAAAATACCCCACGCAGGGCCCCCTGTTCCCAGAGCCCCTCCAGCCCCAGTGCTGCAGCCAGGCCTTCGCAAAGGACTCCAGTCGGCCCCAGGGCCTCCAGGCCAGCAGCCCCTGGGCCTTACCTCGGTCCCAGCTCTGGAAGACGCCCTGAGAGATCAGCCACTGGCAGAGGTGCTGCAGCGCTGCCTTGCACTCCGGGGGCACGCGGGCTGCAAGCGAACACAGGGGTGAGCACCAGGGCAGGCACAGCCCCGGGGAAGGAGGAGGGGATCAGGCCAGGCCAGTCAGCCCTTGGCTCCTACGGAGCCAGACACTGCCAGGTTGGGGCAAACTCCTGGCCTGAGACTCCAATTCCTGCACCATGGGCCACGCCGCAGCCCTGA
This sequence comes from Eretmochelys imbricata, assembly GCF_965152235.1. Classification (NCBI taxonomy): domain Eukaryota; kingdom Metazoa; phylum Chordata; order Testudines; family Cheloniidae; genus Eretmochelys; species Eretmochelys imbricata. Next base: position 145,132,492 of record NC_135575.1, read on the forward strand.
TGGGAAGGCTATCTGGGCACCAAAACATTCACCTGGATGGGAGCCAGCACCCCCAGAAGGGAGACACACCGTGTTCCAAACCCCGCCCACTCCCCCAAGCCAGCCAGGCCCTGCCCTGAGGCCAGATCAGAGCCAGCACCCCACAGAGTGGAAAGACCCCATGTCCTATTACCTGCCCCCCGAGCCAGCCAGGCCCTTGCCCCAGGGCTGGATGGGAGCCAGCACCCCCTGGAGGGGAAAGACCCTGTGCCCCATTCCCAACCCGGCCCCAACCCTGGGGCTGGATCGGAGCCAGCGTCCCCTAGAGGGGAACGGCTCCACGTCCCATTCCCCGCCGCCCCCCGGCACTCACCCTGACTCAGCGCCTGGCTCAGGTCCTGCGCCAGCGTGGTTGCTGCCCTTTCTGTGCACTGCGGCAGGCCTCCGAAGGGCTGTGCCTGGTCCTGCCGCAGCTCCAGGCGATGGGCCAGCGAGGCGGCCGTGGCCTCCCAGAAGAGCGGGCGGTACTGCGCATACAGAACCTCGGCAGCCTCCGAGTAGGACGCATCCAGCCAGCGCACGGACTTCCAGCTGGGCAGGGAGGCTGAGCTCAGCCTCTCGTCCAGGCCCGGGCTGGCTGCCGGCACCACTGGGGGCTCCTGGGCCTCCTCTGCCGGGGGCTTCTCCTGCTTGGGCCTCTTGAGCACATGGTGCCAGAGGGTGTCAGTAGAGGCCACCAGGACTCCCAGAACAAGGTCCAGGAGCTCCTTGTCCTCCCTGCACAGCGCCTGCAGCTCCTCGGGGAGGCTCGGCAGCCCCTCCACTGTGGGGGGCCCAGGGGACCCCACATCTGTTTCGCTGCTGCTGTGGTCCAGGGCCCAAGGCACCACAGCGTGCTCCCAGTGCACCTGTTCCAGGCTGTCCCCCTGTGCCCGCCGCACGAGGAGCTGGTGGAGTCTGTGGGCGGCCAGCCTGCCTCTCTCGGCTGCCAGCATGCCCAGCACCCGCCCAATGGGATAGGCCTGAGCGCCACCCCCCACCTCCCCTTTGCGCTGGAGTGGAGTGGCGGGATCAGCCCCCGGCTCGCTGGAGGCCCGCTCCAGGGCCTGGTCGCTCAGCACTTGGTTGTAGATCTCCAGGCCCTGGAACAGGTCGGAGACCTGGGCAGGGGAGACGGCGGCGGGGCTGGCCCGTGCCAGGCAGTGCAGCAGCCCCTCCAGGTAGCGCTCCGCCAGGCGGGTGGCGTGCAGGGCCAGCAGGCCCAGCGCCCCCTGCATGTGCCTCACCGACTCGTGACGCTGCAGCAGCAGCCCCCGCAGCCAGGGGTCGCTGCGCATCTTGCTCTGCAGCCCGCTCCAGTGGCCGGTGTGAGTCCGCAGCTCCTCACAGAGTCCCCTGAGCGGCCTGCTCCCCCCAGGGTCCCCTCCCCAGTCCTGCAGCGCCAGGAGAGCCAGGAGGTGGCGGACGAAGTCCGAGGCCCCTTTGAGGCGGCGGCTGTACTCGCGGGAGAGGCGGAGGTGATGGCGGTGCTGCACCAGGGCGTGCAAGGCGGCACAGCGCTTGGCCACGCTGGGGTAGACGGGGTGGTAGGAGAAGGCGCCCTGGGCCGTCTCACCGGCCGCCGGCTTGACGTGGCCTTGGAAGGTCTCCGTGCGGGGGTTCTCCTGCACGCGGAGGCAGCGGCTGAGCCCCAGGAAGCTGTGCTCCACCTGGGCCAGGCAGGCCAGGGCGCCGGGCGAGTCCTCCTCGTCGCTGTCGTAGGCCCCGGCGCCGGCGTGCCGCGGCTGCAGGAGGCGCTGCACACTGGGGTTCACGCAGCTCCACAGCAGGGCCTCCGCCTTCTGCAGGGACCTGGCAAAGCCGCTCAGGGAGCTGCGGCCTGCAAGACACAGAGCCTCAGGGAGCCTGGAGATGGGAGGAGGCAGCTGCAGCCCCAGGGAACCCCCATAACCTCCCGCAGCGGCGAAAGCAGAGCCAGGCTGGGGCTGAATGGAGAGGGCCCAATACGTAGGGGGAGCAGAGATATGCCCCGCAACGGTCCATCATGCTCCTGTAGATGTGCCCCCAACACTCCCTAGGACACCCCCAGCTCCAGTGGCCTGGGGTATGGAGAACCACAAGGCACCTGCCTTATAGCCCCTGGACCACCCGTAATTACCCCATCCTCAACCCACCACTCCCACACTCGTCTTTGGGGAACCCCCGACACCCCTGCCATGGGGAAAGGAGCTAGATCCGTCACTCGCCTGGCTGCTGGGGACACCAACTGTGCCTTGGAGGGCCCGCACTGTTCAACAGAACAGGGGTAGGGGTGAACACCCACAGTGCCAGGGATGCAGAGGGACAAAGGGGAAGCTCCTGCATAGCTCTGTCTCCCCTGCTCCCGCTGCTGTCAGGGCTGTGACACAAGGCTGCAGGTCACCCACTGCCACCTTCAGCTCCTCGTTCTCTTCCCTGCTGCCAGCCCCCTGCCTGCCTCCCCTCTGCACTTCCTCAGCCTGCACTGCTTCTTATCCTCCCCCATCGCTGCCTCTGCAGCTGCCCTTCCCCTGCCAGTAATTCCCAGGGATTAAATGGCCCAGACTGAACAAAAGGAGCTGCAGGAAAGAGGCACAAATGCAATTAAAGGATCAAGAGACTAAAAAGAGCAGCCGCCCCGCCCCAGGTGTCTACCTGAGCTGGCAGCAGCCAAGCATGCCCTGGCACCGCAGCGAGCAGCCCAGGCCACCACAGGCTGCCAAGGAGTTGCCGTCACAGCCCTCGATTGGGGTTTATGTTCTCTGCTTTCAATGGAGACTTTGGTGTCCAGCTCTCCTCCTGCCCGAACCTGTCATGGTGTGGTGCTGCCCAGCCACACAGAGTTACCGTCCTCACCTGAGTCTGCTGACTCCTCTCGCTCCCCGTGCCCATCGGCAGGAGACACCTTCTTGGGCCCCACCAGCGAGCTCAGTGGCGGCAGGATGGAGCCCGAGGCCTGTGACATGCGCGACATGATGAGGATGAAGACAGCATTCAGGCCAATGCCGTCTACTTCGATCATCTGCAAGAGACAAGGGTTGGTGGGTCAACCTCAGCATCGCCCGCAGAGGCAGCCGCCAGCTTAGTTGACTCCGACCCTGACCCCTCCTAAGGACAGCAGCACCATCTCCTGACAGCCCTAGTCACACGGACCTTGGCTGCCACCTTAGGGCAGTGCCCCAGGCCCCAACCTCCACGTGCAGGGGACGGGCACCCAGGAACTGAGGGTGTGTCTACACTGCAGCGTAAATCCAGGGTTTGAACTCAGCCTCAGGACTAACCCCCTTCTGCCTACACACCAATCATGCTAACCCAGGGTTTGGACCCAGGGTCCCGGGACCCCACCGGGGTGGAGGACCTGAGCCTCAGTCAAGCTTGGAGCCAGGGTTCAAGCCCTGTTGCTTTGCAGCGTAGATGCAGCCCCACTGGACTCATGCTCTGGCAGTGTGCCAAAAGTAGCCACAATCCCAAGCCCTGACTTTCTTTTTCCTCTGGACAAAGCAGCTTCGGCGGCCAGTCAAGTTTCCCCACTCTGCCCCAGGAACAGAGGGCTCCAGCGGCCACGGTTTGGGAGGGTGCAAGAACTCTGGGGTATGGGCGGTTGGCCTCAGGCCCGCATAATGCCGTGTAGATGCCGACACACCTCAGGGCGTACCAGCTCCACACCTGGGCTTACAGACGAGTGTGGACGCTCAGGGCCAGGGTCTGCTGACTTGAGCTCACGCTGCAGTGGAGACAGACCAGAACGGCCCCCCGGCATGTGCTGACGCCCAGGGCGGGGGGGCAGCTCAGCCAGGGACACACGTTCCCACACAGCCCCAGCCCGGGCCGGGGGGCAGCGGGCCGGGTGGTTACAAGGGGCGAGCAGGGCTACGAATGGGGGCCCTGCAGATCCCAGACCTCGGGGGGGCCGCACCTCCCCCCCACGCCCTGCCCTCTGCTGTCAGCCCCCTCAACGCCCGCCCGGCTCCCCTTTCCCCGCTGGGGGGCCACAGCCCCCCGCAGCCTCCACGTGCTGCGGCTCCGGGCCCTAGGGGGCTGGGGGGCGTGGCGCCGGCAGGGGGCGTGGCGCGCCCGGAATTGGCCCCGCCCCCCGGGAAACCTCCGCGTCCATCCGGGCACTTCAGCGGGCACGCGCGGCCCGCGGTAGCCATGGTAACCGGCAGCTCCGCGACCGGCCGGAGGCTCCTCGGGCCCGCGCCGGGGTCCCTGGTGGCCGCAGAGCGGCGGCCGCGCCAGCCCCGCCCGGCCCCGACACTCACCGGCCGCCGCCGCTCGCCGACCCGCCCCAGCTCGGGCCGGGGAGCCAAGACCCAATCAGCGGGCGAGGAACTGGCACGTGACGAGGGTCCGCCGGCTTCTGCCCCCCCGCCCGCTCTGTCGCGTGATAAGGGAAGGTTGTGTCCGGCCACGTGAGGACGGGGGTGGGCGGGGCCCGGAGGGCGTATCTGCCCCTCCCCCGCCCGGTTTGCCCCACGGCGGAGGGGGCTGGGCTGTGCGGCAAGGCTCAGGAGCAGGCCCCACCATCGCCAACCTGTGGAACTCCCTGCTGCGCCCTCTGCAGCTAGCCAGACACTGCCCCTCCCATGAGCCACTGAGATACCCCCGGCTGAACCCCCATGTCACCCTTGACTGAATGCCCTGTCAGACCCCTATGAGTCCCCCATGATTCCCTCGGGTCACCTCTGAGTGAACCTACATAGCCCCCCATGAGCCCCCGTGTCACCCCCGACTGAACCCCCCATGTCACCCTTGACTGAATGCCCTGTCACACCCTTATGAGTCCCCCATGATTCCCTCGGGTCACCTCTGAGTGAACCTACATAGCCCCCCATAAGCGCCCGTGTCACTCCCGACTGAACCCCCCATGTCACCCTTGACTGAATGCCCTGTCACACCCCTATAAGTCCCCCATGATTCCCCCGGGTCACCTCTGAGTGAACCCTACATAGCCCCCATGTCACCCCAACTGAACCCCTGACACATCCCCACAGAGCTCCCCATGTCACCCTTGACTGAATGCCCTGACACACCCCTCTGAGTCCCCCATGATTCCCCGGGGTCACCTCTGAGTGAACCCTACATAGCCCCCCATGAGGCCCCATGTCACCCCCGATTGAACCCCCCATGTCACCCTTGACTGAATGCCCTGTCTCACCCCTATGGGTCCCCCATGATTCCCCCGGGTCACCTCTGAGTGAACCCTACATAGCCCCCCATGAGCCCCCATGTCACCCCAACTGAACCCCCCATGTCACCCTTGACTGAATGCCCTGTCAGACCCCTATGAGTCCCCCATGATTCCCTCGGGTCACCTCTGAGTGAACCCTACATAGCCCCCCATGAGCCCCCGTGTCACCCCCGACTGAACCCGCCATGTCACCCTTGACTGAATGCCCTGTCACACCCCTATGAGTCCCCCATGATTCCCCCGGGTCACCTCTGAGTGAACCCTACATAGCCCCCCATGAGCCCCCATGTCACCCCAACTGAACCCCCCATGTCACCCTTGACTGAATGCCCTGCCACACCCCTATGAGTCCCCCATGATTCCCCAGGGTCACCTCTGAGTGAACCCTACATAGCCCCCCATGAGCCCCCATGTCACGCCCGACTGAACCCGCCATGTCACCCTTGACTGAATGCCCTGTCACACCCCTATGAGTCCCCCATGATTCCCCCGGGTCACCTCTGAGTGAACCCTACATAGCCCCCCATGAGCCCCCATGTCACCCCAACTGAACCCCTGACACACCCCCACAGAGCTCCCCATGTTACCCCCAACTGAATCGCCCATGTCACCCTTGACTGAAAGCCCTGCCAAACCCCTATGAGTCCCCCATGATTCCCCCGGCTCATCTCTGAGTGAACCCTACATAGCCCCGCATAAGCCCCCATGTCACCCCAACTGAACCCCCATGTCACCCTTGACTGAATGCCCTGTCACACCCCTATGAGTCCCCCATGATTCCCTGGGGTCACCTCTGAGTGAACCCTACATAGCCCCCCATGTCACCCCTGACTGAACCGCCCATGACACCCCTGCAGAGCCCCCATGAGCCCCCATGTCACCCCAACTGAACCCGTGACACACCCACAGAGCTCCCCATGTCACCCCGACTGAACCGCCCATGACACCCCTGCAGAGAACCCATGGCACCCCAACTGAACCCCTGTGACACCCCCACAGAGCTCCCCATGAGCCCCCATGTCACCCCTGACTGAACGCCCATGACACTCCCTACAAAGCGCCGCCATAATACCCCCCCCAGGGCCCCTTGCAACACCTCAACTGAACCCCCCACAACAGCCCCCTTGAGCCTCCTGTGACATTCCCTCCAGAGCCCCCCTCCAGAGAGCCCGCTGCTGAACCCCCTACAGAGCTACCCCGATGGCCCCTCATGATGCCCCCTGCAGAGCTCCCTGCAACACCCCCCTGCAGAGCCTCTGGCCAACCCCCCCGACTCCCCATGCAGAACCCTCTGCAGCAGCCTGGTAGAGATCCCCATGTTCCCCATAAGTTATGATGCCCCCTGCAGAAGGTGCTGGGCAGAATCTGTGTCTGGGCCCCTTGGATAAGCTGCTGTAGCCAGTGACTGCTGGAGCCCTGCTGCTACTTGCCCCACAGTGCGCTCTTCGGGGCAGAGACCGGTTGGGCCTTCTCTGCCTAGCCTTCCCCAGACCCCTCCAGAAACAAGTTACCCAAGGCCTGGGTAAGGACTTAGCAGGGAGGGTCAGGGTTGCTGGGCTGGCCCTCAGCTGGGGCTTTCTCCTCCCTCCCTGCACAGCCTGTGTTGTGGGACCTTTGCACTTTGCCGACTAGATTGATGTGGTTCAACCAGGAGGCAGGCCTGCCACGTAGGTGTGCCCACTGGCCTGCTCCAGCACAGAAGGGGGGAGTGTCAGGCTAGCAGGCTCCCAGATTTATCTGGCACAGGAGTGTCTCTCTTTCTATAATGACAGGTTTCAGAGTAGCAGCCGTGTTAGTCTGTACTCGCAAAAAGAAAAGGAGGACTTGTGGCACCTTAGAAACTAACCAATTTATTTGAGCATAAGCTTTCGTGAGCTACAGCACCCGATGAAGTGAGCTGTAGCTCACAAAAGCTTATGCTCAAATAAATTGGTTAGTCTCTAAGGTGTCACAAGTCCTCCTTTTCTCTTTCTATACTTCTGCTCCCTGTTCTAGTGGGGCTGATCATGGGTCACACCAGCTCCAAGGTCTCCCAGGCACTGCCAGCCCCTTCCCTCAGTGGCTGCTTTATACATGAAGGGAGTGGACTGAAAGCCAAGAGTATCCTGAGGTCTAATCCCTGCCAATCTCCTCATTTTGTGTGGGCCACCGGGTCAGTTGCTTGGCCTACTTAGCCCAGCCAGCCAGGCCTCCCTGAACACACACAGGATCTACTCTCTGAGAGAGCAGGGGTGCCTGGTAACCCCATCTGGGCATTGTTCTGGAAGAAAGAATTCCTGACTCTCCCCCGCTCCCTGACCTCCTCGCCTGGGGAAGCTGGGTCCAGGCTCAGTGTTGCTGATCCTCCCCTTGAGTTAGTGCTGGGCTCAGTAGGTGCTGGGGTGTGGAGGGCAGCTGCCTGGGTGACCACAGGGGGCTAGTGATGAAGGGAGGGAGAGCCTGAGCGGGGATGGGCCATGGCTTGGGTCTGCTGGGGCTTCTGACGTGTTCTTGCAAAGACTGGCTTTCTGCTCTTTGGTGAAGTTCTCCAAAGCAGTGCGGGGTCACTTGAGCCTTGTCCAGGGTGTGTGCACGTGTCGGGGGGGCGGGCCCATGTGCACACTGGAGGGTGGGCGGGGGGGGCACGCATGGGAAGGTGTGTTCAAGGATACGTGGGCCAGTGCTAGGCTGGGGGGCGGTACCTGCATTGCAAGGTTTAGAGTGTGCACACATGGGTGGGTGTATGTGTGTGCAGGAGCGGGTGGGGGTGCTCGTGGTGGGTGGGGGCCTGGCAGGCGTGCATGTGCGGGATCACCCATCCCCTGCACCAGGAAAAGCCGCTGGACGGGCTTGGCTTCATCAGTCCTGCCTCCCCCAACTCCCCAGGAGCAGCAAGCGCTCATTTCTAACTGAACTCTCCCTCCCTCTCCCCGTCAGCAAGGGGCAGGCAGGCAGGGAAGGGGGCGAGGAAGCTGAAGTGGTCAGAGACCTGACTTTGCTAGAGAGGCCACAGAGATGACACTGGTCCCTGCTGGGCTCGCAATCCATCACCTGTCCCCTGTGAGGAAGCTCCTGGGGGAAGCCCTTCAGCTGGGACCTGGGTTTAACGATGACAGGGGAGGGGCTTTAGGTGTGGGGGAGGAGAGGATAATGGGGAAAGCCCAGCGGTTGGCCCCAGGGCTGAGCGACTGAGTCCTGGCCCTCGCTGCCCACCTGCCCCAGCCCAGCTCAGGAACCCCATTCTCTGGCTCCCTAGTTCGGTGCCCCCCACTCCTTTGCCCCTCTGCTCCTTTCTCCCCTTCCCTGCACCCCTCTCCCCCCTCCAGCCTACCCCCTTTGCTGCACCCCTCCAGGCCTACAGCCAGCACAACAGGCCTGGCTGCCGATTTCAGTTCTGTCACATTCCCACAGAAATCAAGACCAATAGATCAGCCACTCGGACAAGCCACCCAGCTGCACTCTGCCTGCACGTCTCCCCGCCTGAGCCTAGAGTGTGCGTCCATCCCAGGGACAGGGCTATGCACCCACCCTGTCACCTAGGGAAGCCACCTCTGTGCTTTGTGACTCATGGCCACATGTCTGTGTAACCCTGAGTTCAGGGCGCTGCTGGGCAGGATGGAGGCATGCCTGCTGCAGGAGCAGGGGGTAGAGAGGTGCAGGGATGGGCGGCAGAGGGTTGCAGCAGTGGAGGAGGGGCGAAGGGGCAGAGAGCGAAAGGGGGTGGGGGACTAGGGAATGAGAAAAGGATGGGGTGCAGTGAAGGGGGATGGAAGAGTGCCGCAATGGGGTGCAGCAAAGGGTGCACAGGGAAGGGGGGTAGAGGGTTGCAGCAAAGCAATGGGGAATGGGAGAAGGGACAGAGGGGTGCAGTGAAAGGGGTTTTGGGGGTGCAGGGAAGGGAGATGGAGGGGTGCAGCAATGGGGAGGAGAAGGGGCTGAGGGGTGCAGTGAAGGGGGACGGAGGGACAGAGGGGTGCAGTGAAGGGGGTTTTGGGGGTACAGGGAAGGGCGATAGAGGGGTGCAGCAAAGGGGGCACAGGGAAGGGTGCAGGGGGTGTAGCAATGGAGGAGCAGGGAAGGGGGGCAGAGGGAGGCAGTTTCTTCTTGGTCAGAAGAAACAAGGGAGCCAGGACAGGTGGCGTGCTCCCATGCAGAGGGGTGGGGGACACCGAACTAGGGAACCAGAGAACTGGATTCCACAGCTGGGCTGGGGCAGGTGGGCAACAAGGACCAGGAGTCAGTCCCTCAGCCCTGGGGCTAACCGCTGGGCTTTCCCCATTATCCATCTCCCCTCCCCACACCTAGAGCTCCCCCTCCCTGCATGCACACACCTGTGTGACGCCTGGGTCCCAACTTGGACTGGGGGAGATGGACCGGTGCACGACCTTGCTGCCCACTCCCTTGCCCTGCCCTGGCCGTGTCGAGGCACAGGAAGGGTGGGTTTGTGGCAGGACGTAGCTGAACCTGGTGCTGCTCCTGGCTTTCCTGGTACTTGTGGGGAGATGTTCCCATCTGACGGCTCCCCAAAGGGGCATAGTGCACATGGGCTGGGGGCCAGGACTCCTTGCAGCTTTGGTCGTGACTCAGTGCCCCTGAGCACTGTGCTGCTTTGCTCACAGCCTTTCCTGCGGAGCTTGGCATTGGTGTCTGTCTCCATTAGAACCCTAACTCCTGCCATGTGCCCTGTGTGTCAGTTCTCAGAGCTCTTTACAGACCAACTAATCCTGGGTAACTGACTAACCTCCCACCTCCAGGGCAATAGCACTGTCCCCACTTTACAGAGGGAAACTGAGGCATGGGGCACGGGGCTGGCCTGCTGCAGGCCAGGCCCATTGGTGTGCAGTGGGATCCCAATGCCAGGGCCTAGCTTCCAGCCCACCCCTCTCTCCAGAGGACACTGCTTCTCCGGGTGGCTGGCATTCTGCCCAGAGAGCCATTGCCAGCTGGGGCTGACGACTGGGTACAAGTGACTTGTGTCTCCTCTTGCTGGGTTGGGGGGAGAATTTCAGGGGGTGCCTGGGCAGATGAAGAGTTAGGGGGGCGGGATGCTGGGGATCCACTCTCCCTTGTTCATGTTGTCCCAGACTGGGGTCCCCTCCAGTTGCTTATATGGCAAATCAAGCTATTTGGAGTCCAGCCATAGATGCGTCTGTCCCTGGGGAAGGACCCTCTTGGCTCCCTAGTCAGCTCAGTACCTGGGGCTCACCAATGATCCCACCCATAGGACTGTGGTGTGTTGGAGACATTCACCCCCTTGCCTGGCCTGAGAAACACCCAGCCCTCAAGGGCGAGAACTCCCTGTGCCAGCTGGGACCCCATGTAACAGGGCTGCTGTGGGGTTGGCTCAGCCTTCCCTCCAATCCCCAGTGACTGGCCTCAGTCCCCTGCTCCCACTGGCACCCCAAAAAGACACAGCGCAGACGCAGGGCTCCCCTCAGTCCTCACCTCAAGGTAAGCCTTCCTGCGGCTTCTCTCTAGGCTGTTCTCCTTGTCCATGGTGGGTCAGCAACGGCCCCAGGCAGCTGCCCACTGCTAAAGCCAGAGAGAAATGAGCTTAATAACAGCTCTAATCAGCTCCTAATCCGGGCAGTCCCGGAGAGGGGGCGGGCAGGCAGGCAGTCCTCCTCTCCAGAGCAGCCCTCCGAGCACATCCAGCCCTCTGGGGATCCCGCCTGGGTGCTGGGGAACCGCAAACTCACATTAGCTCCCTGCCTGCAGTTACAGTATTGTCCTCAGTTGCCCGTCCCGCGTGTGATTGAAGGGTGCCCTGTGAGCACTGGGCCTACCCACCCCATGTGCTATTGAGGGTTCCCCCTGGGCTTGCCCACACCTCGAATAGTGTGTGCTGCTTGGTGTCATGCCACGTGAAACAAAGTACTAGACTGGGAGAAAGCACAGAGGGCAAGCGACTGTGGGTCTGAAACAGAGTCTATATGAGGAGAGATGAAAACGACGGGGATCTTGGAAGAGAGACGACGCAGGGGAGATATGAGGGAGGCCTATAAAATCCTGACGGGGGCGGAGAAAGGAAAGAAGGACGAGTTATTTACCCGTTCTCGTAACCCAAGAACCAGGGGCCACCCAATGCAATGAACGGGCAGCGGGTTTCAAACAAGCCGGAGGAAGGGTTCCTTCCCTCGGCGCGCAGTCGACCCGGGGAACTCCTTGCGTGGGGACGCTGCGGCGGCCGAAAGCACAACTGGGACGATCTGACACAACTGACAATCTCAGCAAATTTGCGGACGATACTAAACTGGGAGGAGTGGTAGATACGCTGGAGGGGAGGGATAGGATACAGAAGGACCTAGACAAATTGGAGGATTGGGCCAAAAGAAATCTGATGAGGTTCAATAAGGATAAGTGCAGGGTCCTGCACTTAGGACGGAAGAATCCAATGCACCGCTACAGACTAGGGACCGAATGGCTAGGCAGCAGTTCTGCGGAAAAGGACCTAGGGGTGACAGTGGACGAGAAGCTGGATATGAGTCAGCAGTGTGCCCTTGTTGCCAAGAAGGCCAATGGCATTTTGGGATGTATAAGTAGGGGCATAGCGAGCAGATCGAGGGACGTGATCGTCCCCCTCTATTCAACATTGGTGAGGCCTCATCTGGAGTACTGTGTCCAGTTTTGGGCCCCACACTACAAGAAGGATGTGGATAAATTGGAGAGAGTCCAGCGAAGGGCAACAAAAATGATTAGGGGTCTAGAACACATGACTTATGAGGAGAGGCTGAGGGAGCTGGGATTGTTTAGCCTGCAGAAGAGAAGAACGAGGGGGGATTTGATAGCTGCTTTCAACTACCTGAAAGGGGGTTCCAAAGAGGATGGCTCTAGACTGTTCTCAATGGTAGCAGATGACAGAACGAGGAGTAATGGCCTCAAGTTGCAGTGGGGGAGGTTTAGATTGGATATTAGGAAAAACTTTTTCACTAAGAGGGTGGTGAGACACTGGAATGCGTTGCCTAGGGAGGTGGTGGAATCTCCTTCCTTGGAAGTTTTTAAGGTCAGGCTTGACAAAGCCCTGGCTGGGATGATTTAACTGGGAATTGGTCCTGCTTCGAGCAGGGGGTTGGACTAGATGACCTTCAGGGGTCCCTTCCAACCCTGATATTCTATGATTCTATGATTCTATGGGTTAACAACAGAGCGAGGTAAGTTCACGGAGGGCCGCAGAGTATCAGGGCTGGAACCGGCCCCCTGCTCAAAGCAGGGCCAGACCCCAGTTTCTGCCCCGCTCCCTGGCTGGGCCCTCAAGGATTGAACTCCCAGCCCCGGGTTCAGCAGGCCCCCGCTCAAGGGATCAGAGGCCGTTCCCGGGGATGGGGGGGGACAGGAGGCCTCTGGGCCCCACGGGCCGGGCCCCGGTTTGCCAGGCGCCGGGCCGGGGCGGGTCACGCCAGGGCTGACCCAGCCTGGCCGCTCCCGGTGTCCCTGCCCGGAGCCCTGGCAACGCGCCGCGCCGCCCTCAGCAAAGATGGCGGGCTCGGGGCCCGCGGGCCCTCCCCGCCCCTAGCAAAGATGGCGGGCTCGGGGCTCTCGGGCCCTCCCCGCCCTCAGCAAAGATGGCGGGCTCGGGGCTCTCGGGCCCTCCCCGCCCTCAGCAAAAATGGCGGGCTCGGGGCCCGCGGGCCCTCCCCGCCCCTAGCAAAGATGGCGTCAGCAGACGGCAGGGTGGACTCCTGTGACTGTGTCCGGTTTCCGCACGGCGCAGAGGATTGTGGGGTGGGCTGAGGGGGGTGTTTCTGGTGTGGGAGGGAGGCCGCCCCTCCCTGGGCTGATGCCGAACGCGGGACTCGGGGAGGCGGGAGCCCCCGGGGGGCCGGAGCGGGGTGAGTGAGGGGGAGTCTGAGGGGCTGGAGGTTGGGGCGGTGGGGGGGGATCTGAAGGGCTGGGGCTGGGGAGGTTGGAGGGTGCCTGAAGGGCTGGGTGTGGGGGGAGTTGGGGCGGTGAGGGGGGATCTGAAGGGCTGAGTGTGGGGGGAGTTGGGGCGGTGAGGGGGGATCTGAAGGGCTGGGGGTGGGGAGGTTGGAGGGTGCCTGAAGGGCTGGGTGTGGGAGGGGTTGGGGCGGTGAGGGGGGATCTGAAGGGCTGGGTGTGGGGGGGGTTGGGGCGGTGAGGGGGGATCTGAAGGGCTGGGTGTGGGGGGGGTTGGGGCGGTGAGGGGGGATCTGAAGGGCTGAGTGTGGGGGGGTTTGAGTGCGAGGGGGAGTTGGGGCGGTGCGGGGGGGTTTGGACGGTGGGGGGTCTGAAGGGCTGGGTGTGAGGGGGGATTGGGGGAGTGGGGGGTGTCTAAGGGTTCAGGTACAGTGGGGGCTTGGGGAGGTGGGGGGGTGTCTGAAGGGCTGGGTGTAGGGGGGTTGGGATGGTGAAGGGGGTCTGAGGGTTTGACTGCAAGGGGGAGGTGGGGGGTGTCTGAGGGTTTGGGTGCAGTGGGGGGTTGGGGAGGTGGGGAAGTCTGGGGACATGCGGGAAGAAAGTAACTCCCGAGCCCCAGGCTGTTCTGCTCAGGGCGTTTGGGGGGAGCCCCCACCCTATGTTTGGGGGAGGAAGTGATGTTGCCCCCGGCGCCGGCTGGGGGGATGGCCTACTTGGGGTGCTCCCTGGAGTGAGCGAGCGGTGAGGAGATACGCTGGGCCTGATGCGGGGGTGTCCCCTTGGGAGATCTCTTGGGAGGCGGCGGGGGGGGGTGCTGGGGCGTCAGCGGGAGGTGGGTTGGTCTGTTCCCTGGCCTTCCTGACCCTCTGCACATTCACTTTCGGTCCTGGCCGCTTGGCTGCTTGCTCACAGCTGCTGTCTTGCAGGGCCCTTCCCGCCGGGGCACTTACCCCTCAGCCTGCTCACCAGCTACGGCTGTGACCCCAGCTTACAGCACCACAAGGAAGAGGTATGTGTCTGCTGTCCCTCTGCCTTCAAGGGAGTGTGTGGGGTGCATCCCTCAAGGGGATCATGGGGCTCCCACCTTCCCAGCCAGACCCCTGGCAACTAGACATGGCTGAGTCTCTTGGGCTGGCTGCCTGGTTTGCAGGCGGGGAGGGGGACCCTGGGCCAGGGCTCTGGGAGAAGCTCATTCCTGCTTCTTCTGTCTGATTTGACCAGAGCTTCAAGTTGTGTAACGGGTGGGCGCAGCAGTGAGCTGGGGGAGGCACTGAGGAACCCCAGCGGGGCTGCTGGAGACCCTGAGTCGCTAGCTGTGGTTCCGTCTCCTAGGATCTCAACAACTTCATGGAGAAGCTGATGATGGAGAACCTGTACGGCCCCCCCAACAGTGCCATGAAGTGTAAAGCTGAGGAGATAGCAGGTACGAGGGGGTGGGGAAGGGGAGAGTCAGGGAGGCCAGGGGCTTTTGTGGGTGGACCTTGTGGGGTCAGAAGCTCTTGGAAGCAGCGTGTCTCATGTTCCTGCGGAATCAGCCGGTCTCCTCAGGCAGAGCCATCCCCGGCCCCTCTTGACTCCACCCCTGGGGTGCTAACAGTGCATCTGCTCCTGGTGCTTGTATGAGGCACTGCTGTGCCCAGGGCTTTGCGCCCTGGCGTATCCCTGCTGCGGGCAGGCTTCACCCTCCTCACTCATTTTCACCCCTGCTTCCATGAGCCCTGTCTGATTGCTTCACACAACGCACAGTCAGCCTGTGGAACTCTTTGCCAAAGGATGTTGTGAAGGCCAAGACTATAACAGGGCTCAAAAAAGAACTAGATAAGTTAAGGGAGGATAGGCCCATCAGTGGCTATTAGCCGGGATGATGGCCTGAGCTTCTGTTTGCCAGCAGCTGGGAATGGGTGACGGGATGGATCACTTGATGATTCCCTGTTCTGTTCATTCCCTCTGGGGCACCTGCTACTGGCCACTGTCGGAAGACAGGATACTGGGCTAAAGGGACCTTTGGTCTCACCCAGCATGGCCGCTCTTATGTTACGTTCTTGGCAAAGTGCTTGGGAACCCCGCGGGGACAAGCCAGTGCTGCCGAGAGGGGCCAGTCTCACAGCCCTGGCCTAGAAGCTCTCTCTGAACGATGCACCCTGCCTTCTGCCAAGTGCCTCGCCCTGCCCTGGGAGAAGCAGGTTTGTGGTGGAGGGTGGGGTTCAGACTCCATGGGCTGAGAAGTCCTTTGCCTCTGATGAAGCTGCCACGAGGGGGTCTATTGTAGCTGCAGGCAGAGGACTCAGCTGGGTGCTCTTTCCCCTCCCAGTTCGTGACCGCTCCCAGCGTGGCTAGAGTCTGAGTGGGGCTGGGTAAAGAATACCCATCCAGACACCTGTTAGTCAGTGCCCCAGCCATGTGCATTGTGACATTACCTATATCGTGGCAGAGCCGAGCAGCCCCAGTTGTGGCCCAGGACTTCGTTGCGCTAGGCGCTGTATGCACACAGCCCCAGTGACCTCACAGTTGAAGGACAAGACGAGAGGTAGACAGAGGACCAGAGCTATGGCCTGGAGGCATGTATGGGACAGGAGCCTGTCAGCAGATCATCCTGTCCCTGCTAAAACCCTGCGGGGAAGGAAATTCATCCACATTCTAGGAGTACGTCTACGCTCCAGAGAAAAACCCACACCACCAAGTCTCAGAGCCCAGCTCAATTGACTTGGGCTTGCACTACAGGGCTTAAAACAGCAATGTAGATGTTCCTGCTTGGGCTGGAGGCTGGGATCCGAGCCCCTTGGCGGGATTCAGAGCCCAGGCTCCAGCCGGAGTGGGAAGTTCTGCATTGCTATTTTTAGCCTTGTGAGCCTGACTCCTTTGACCTGGGCTCTGTGATGTGGCCTTGCAGGTTTTTCTTTGCAGTGTCGAGGTCCCCTGCGGGACTTGTGAACGATGCTTCCGCAGAATGAGAACCTCTCCCAGGCTGGGATTCTGAACTGCCAGGAATCTCCCATCCCCTCCGGCCCTGTCCTGACAAACCCACTCCCTGCCCATCACCACAGAGTCTGGGCACCTCCCGTGGCAGATTGACAGCAGTAGGGAAGGCCTTGGGGTCTATGGAATCTCAGGCTCCTTCCTCGGTGGGGGAGGGGTTTGGGGTGAGTTGGTTTATTTTGGGGTTTTGGGATGGGGCTGCTCCTTCTCTGATCACTCGAGGTTTGGGGAGAGCTGGGGACTAAGGGGTTTGGAGTGAGGGTGCGCATCGAGAGTTCCACTCCCAGGAGATATGGGCTGGTGGAGTCATGCACTGGGGACTGTCTCTGGAGCATAGCTGGGACCTGACGGGGGGAGGTACAGCACAGGGGATGGGAAGCCCAAGCCGTGGCTGCATGGGGCTGAGCGCCTGATGTGCTCTCCCTGTGCAGACTCAGACGAAGAGCTCTGCTATTATTACGACAATGATGGGGAGTATTATGAGGATGAGGAGGAGAAGTGGGACGATTTCAACAAGGAGTGCGATGCAAAGACTGACGAGGACTCACTCCCTGGCACCTTCTGTGGCTTCAGGAAATCCTTCCTGTGCAAGGACACCTCACCAGCTCCCCCGCCCCAGAAGTCGATGGACTATCAACTGCTGGACCTGAAATTGCCCCAGAGGCAGCAGGTGACCGCAGAGGTGAGCCGAGCCCCAGGGTCATCCTCCCCAGTGGGTCCGTGTAACAGGGCGTACAGGGCCCCCTTTGCTCCTGCCCCTGCTCTGCTCCAAAAACCACTCAGAGACCTTCTGGCTCAGCAATTACGGGTGCAGTTTATTTACAGCGTGAAACCCCACCACCTTCTCACCATATACAGCTTGGGGGCTTCAGTCTGAAGGACTTCCCAGCCTTTGCATCCAAGAGAGAAGAGCTCCCACTCTCTGGCTTCCCCCCTTTCTGTCTGCCCCCCATTGGCTTCCTTCCTCTGAGGCTTTTATGTACCCCCAGGCTAATCAAGCTGGCAGCTGTTTCCCCTTTGCCAATCATGCAGAGGCTTCTCTAGCCAGCT
Source organism: Eretmochelys imbricata (assembly GCF_965152235.1). Taxonomy (NCBI): domain Eukaryota; kingdom Metazoa; phylum Chordata; order Testudines; family Cheloniidae; genus Eretmochelys; species Eretmochelys imbricata. Next base: position 145,149,560 of record NC_135575.1, read on the forward strand.
CCAATTTATCTCCCGTAATGGGAGCTGGTGTGACGGAGGGCTAGCTCAGCAGTTTGTGCCTGGCACCCTGTCACAGTCCCCTGGAAGCCCCACTGTGGCCAGGGCTGGATGGGGCCCTCCATGTATTTCCTAAGGGCTTTGTCCACTGTGGTGCCTCCTGGATCTCTGCCAGTCCTCCGCGGGAGAACCTGCTGGTGGTGTCCTGGCTGCAGATTAGAGAGGACAGAACCTGGGGGAAGGGGTGGGGATTGTCAGCGCCACCTTTGACCAGCCCGTGGGGCCGCTGCTGAGCATGGATGTAGTACTGCTTCTCTAGGAACAGAGCAAGCTGGCCTCGGACTTCGCCAGGGTGCAGACCGGGATCCCCATCCCGGATCAGCCCAGGGCTCCACGGAGCCCATCTCCAGCTGCTGCAGAGCAAGGTGCAGAAGCCCCTGCAGTAGCGGGGGTGAGAGAACCTGCCCCAGGGAAAGCTTCCTAGCTGTTAAGGCCAGAAGGGAGCATTGGACCATCCAGCCCCGAGAACCGCCCAGGGATTCCTGCATCCAGCCCCAGATGTTTGACTGAGCTAGAGCCTCTCTCAGAAAGACACAGAGTGCACCGCGTCCCTGCTGAAACAAGTTAGTCTGAATTTATCTTGCTTCGGCTCCTAGCCATTGGCTCTCATCCTGCCCTTGTGTACTCACACCTTGGGTTCTCAGAAATCTCCTCCCCGTGGAGGAGGTGCTCGTAGTCCCCTCAGAACTCTTTCTTGGATAAGTTGACTAGACTGAGCTGCTTCAGCCTCTCCCGAAGGTCAGCCCTCAGAGCATCCTTGTAGCTCTTTTCTGATCCGTTTCCAGTTTGTCACCATCCCTTTGAAAGCGTAGACTACAGCCATGGGCCTGCTGTCCCAACAAGGGTCGCACTAAAGCTGCAGACAGACATGTTACCACTTCCTGGCTCCTGCTCGCCACCCCTCTGCCTGCCCATCTACGGGCCACGCTCCCCACTTACAGCCAGCATGGCACTACCAGGAGCACATGTTTAGCTGCCTGTCTACCATGGCTCCTTGCTCTAGACCTTGGTTCTGCTCTCACTGCAGCGTGATTTCCTGTGGGGGAAGGGGTCCTTCTCACAGCTGCCACCCCTAGCTGATCATCACCTGTGATCTCCTGGGGGATAGGGACTCTCAGTTCCAGTGGTGTGCCCCTGCTCCCAGTTGGGAAGGGCTGGCTGCTGGGTGGGGGCTGTGCCCAGCTGGCGTGGTTCTCTTCCCAGGAAGCGGAGAAGAACGCCAAGGAGCTGGTAGCTGAGGAAGAGCGAGTTAAAAGGAAAGCAGAGAAAAAAAGACTTAAGAAGAAGGTGAGTGCCCGGAGCTGAGCTCTCCACTCCTGCTGCTATCCCAGCCACCTGGCATGCCTGCTTCCTCCTCTCCATTCTCAGCCTGGCCAGTGACCCCAGGGGATGGGGTGTGCATCTCGCCAGCATGCCACACCGGTGACGGCGCTTGCCTCCCCCCCAACAGTGCAAATGCCATTCTCCCGCCCCCAAGCAGGGCAGGGAGCCTGTGGCCAGGAGATGGGTTTGTTTGGGGTCCATACCAGGTCTGTTGGTAAAATGGATGGATAGCAAACTCTGCCTCTGTCATGCCAACGAGCCAAGGGCCCTCTGCTGGCACTCAAATCCGGGGTCTCCCAGCCTGGCTCGTGACAGATCCGGGTGCAGGGATTCCAGCTGTGGGGAGACCTTCCCCTTGTTCCCTGTCCAGCCAACCAGCTGTGCTGCACAGCCTGATGGATCCTCTGGAGGGCAAACTTCTGTTTTCTCTGCTACCCAGTTGCCCTGTGTTTTGAGCTCTTCAGCTCCATCTCTCAGTCTGTGGGAAGGGGGCTGTGTCGAGTTCAGTCCCCTTCTTATACTCCTAGAGTAGACTAGTGTAAAGCAGTCCCATAGAAGAGGAGTGGTGTGTCGGGTAGATTGAATGGAGTCTGGGGCTATCACTGAGCTTGGGATAAGGGATGTCTCTTGGCTCATGCAGCAATCGCACGCATTGGTGGGAATCTCTGGTTAGTGTGGAACAGGGAGTGCTGGCCAGGCTCTACTGGTGCCTTCTCTTCCCTGAGGTCCTCTCTTGCCCAGGCCCCTAGCTCCAGGCTGCAAGCCAGGAGTTCAGCCTGCCCTGCGTCTAGGCTCTGCAGGACAACCTGTCTCAGTTCCGTTCCCCTTGCCAGAGGAGCCTGGCTGGCTGCCCTGCTCCCCACAGAACCTGCCCTGGAGGTCCCTTGGGGGTGTGTGGTGCTGGGTGGCCCCCAGCCCCAGGAGGGTGAGCTGACTCTGCTCTACCAAATGTGTCAGCAGTGACTCGGAAGTGCAGCCTTCCCCGGGAGGGAACAGGGTCAGAGCCCCTGGCTGGGGAAAGCTTCAGCTCTCTGGAGCTCACTCGTTTCTCTGTGGCTTCCAGAGGCAGAAAGATCGGAAGAGGCAAGAAAAACTAGAACAAGAATTGAAGCCCAAGCCCGAGATGAAGTCGGTAAGTGGCTGGGTGTCACGGAGTCCCCGGGCGATGCTCTGAAATTGCTCCCTACATAGCCAGTCAGGACTCTGGGGAAGTCTCCTTTCTGGGAGCAGCCTGTCTGCAGGACACACAGCTCACTCGGCTTCCCCCTTCCTGGGTCTGACCTCGGAGCATTCAGCTTCCTCTGCCCCTCTGTACGCTTCCCACAGCGAGTCCGCCCAGGCGGGGTCCTGGGGAAGCCAGAGGGTCCCGCCCCCCAAGTCCGCAGACAGACGTGACTCTCAGCCAGCCAGTAAAACAGAAGGTTTATTAGACGACAGGAACATGGTCTAACATAGAGCTTGTAGGTGCAGAGAACAGGACCCCTCAGCCGGGTCCATTTTGGGGGGCAGTGAGCCAGACAACCCCGTCTGCCCTTCACTCCATGTCCCAGCCAGACCCAAAAACTGAAACTCCCTCCAGCCCCCCCTCCTCTGGGCTTTGTCCCTTTCCCGGGCCAGGAGGTCACCTGATTCCTTTGTTCTCCAACCCTTTAGCTCTCACCTTGCAGTGGGGAAGGGCCCAGGCCATCCGTTGCCAGGAAACAGGGTGTCAGCGATTGTCTGTGTCCAGACCCCTGCACACACCTGCCCTCCTGGGCTCTGCAACGATCATACATCCTTATCCTACCCCCTAGAGACTTAAGAACTGCACAAGGGAAACTGAGGCACACCCACACTATTCAGAGGAAACATTAAGAACAGTCCCACTTCGTCACAGCTGGGATGCACCTTGCTCTCCGGGCAGCCTGCCCTGTCATCCCCGGGCTTGGGAGCGGGGCTCAGAGCCACGTTTCTGAGGCGCAGCGCTCGTGGTTCCTGTGTGTCCGAGAAGAGGAGGGGCTGTAACCTGTGAGTGCTGGGCTGGGCTGGGCTCTCCCCTCCCCTCCCAGGGGAGTCTGGTGGGTGGGTGCCAGGTGGCAGAGCCTTGCCATCCTGGGGAAGCTGCCGGCAGAGCTCTGATCTCACGGGCTGGTGCTCTCCTTGCAGAATGAACCTTGTCTGAATGGTGACGCGGAGGAGGAAGGCGCCATGACATCATTGCGGAGGGGGACCCTGGACTCTAGCTCCTCCCGGAGAGATCCCAGCGAGGCCCCAGCTCCTAGGAGAGGGGAGGGAGCCAGGGCCCAGGACAGGAGTGCAGACATGAGCACCGAGGAGGAGACGGAGGTGAGGCTTGGGTGTGCTGGGCTGTGGCCCTGTCCTGCTTTTGTGCAGGGCCCGGTGCTCACCCGGCCTGCCTAGACAGAATGGCTGGGCTGTGAAAGTCCGGGTCAGCTGGCTCGGTGATGGCTGGGGGTCAGGGACCAAGGCACCCGCTGCCTCTGGGGCCAGGTGTCTGTCTTCTGGTCGTGCAACCCGTAGGGTGTGACGTGGCATACTGTTGTATTGATGTCCCTGCTCACCCAGCCTGACACCCGTGTCCCCCTCCCCCAGGATGAGCTGGACTTGAGCAGCACCTTTGTCTCCAAAGCTCAGCGTAAGGTGGGTGTGAAGCCGCTGACGCCCAGGAAGGAGAAGGTGCCCAGAGCTGAGCACAAGGAGCCGGACAGGAAACCCCAGCAGGAGGTGAGCATTGGGTTTCTGGGCAGACACCTCCCTCTGAGTGGGCTGGGTTGGGTGAACGTGTCTCAGCCATGGGGCGGAGGAGGGAGATCCCTGGCTGCCCCAGTGGGTCTGATTAGTGCCAGCGTCTGTGTCCTCTTGGAGTGGGGGCACTTGTCCTCTGAGCACCCGGCTGAGCCGCCCTCCCAACAGTGAGCTGTGACGGGCCTGGCTCTGGACTCTGCAGGCTGCCCACCCTCTTGTGCCTGGCCACGCTCCTCTGGCTCCACCCCCCTTGGTGACGTGCTCCCCCGTGGTCCTGGCCTAACACAGACTCTTCCGGGCTGACTCTCAGCTGCTGAGCCCCATAGGACCAGCCTGGAGGGGATTTCCCACCACTGGGGCAGGGGCTGCAGATTCACTCCCCGCCGCTGAAGGGCTTTGGGAAGTGCTCGGAGCCTCGCTGGGCTCCAGTGAGTGGAACCAGCAGATGGGCCAGGTGATCAGCAGTTCTGTGAGGCCTGGCTGGCACCGGGGTTGAGCTCTCGTGTTTGTCTGCCACACCCATAGCCCTTGAGAATGGTCTCGTGACTCTTCAGGGAAGGTTCTGAGGTAGCCAACCTTCCCTGGAGTGAGCTGAGGCCAGCTGGTGAGGGAGGAGTGGAGCCAGCCTGGGGCTCTGCCTGGGACTGATCTAGGCTGTGTCGTGACAGGGCCTGTTCTCTATTAGCAGGCAGGGTTCTTGGCCCTGAGGCCTCGGCTCACAGCAGTGCAGGGACAAGACAGCTCTGGGTCCCTCCTGGGAGGGGTGCTTTCCATTGGCTCTAGCATCCTGCTCCTGCTCCAGGACACTCCGCGATCACCCTCCATGTCCCCAGTGCCTTTCAGTGTGTCTCAGAGCACCTCTGCACCAGATCAGCCTGGACCGCTGCTGGAGTGTCTGGGCTCCGCGCGGCAGAGGGGCCGGGGCTCGCCGGGGGCACAGGACCATGGCACAGGACCCTCCTCATGGCCACCTGCTCAGCCAGAGCCAGGCTGTCCCTGCAATGTGCTGCTCACCCAAGGCAGAGTGAATGGAGGGGTTCTGCCCCAGGGCACATCCCCCTGCCTGCTCCCAGGGAAGGGGAGCGTCTGTCTGGGGAAGGACGTGGCTTCTCGAGAGCACTGTCTGTGGGGGAGACTCTGGTCCCCTCTGTTATGTGCTGACTGCAAGTGGGGAGCGTGGAGGGGCTGGTGGAGGAGGCGGTGGGATGTGGGGCTAAGAGGAGGAGGAGGAAAATCAGGGGCAAGTGCAGGCGGAGCTGGTCAGCCCCCCGCTAGGTCACCTGCTCTTCGCGTGACGGGGCAGAGGCAGGGCAGGCTCTGCCCCACGACCCAGCCGTGAGCACTGCAGGGGAGCCAGCGGGGAAAAGTGGCAAGTGTTCTGCGGTGTGACCCTGGCCTAGGACATCTGGGCCCCAACAGCCCATGCTGCCTCCCGAGGCTGGTGTCCGGGTCAAGGCCAGGCTGGAGTGTGCCGGGGCTGCTGGGAGCAGCCAAAGCGTGCGGTGAGCGGCGACAGACATGGGCCCAGCATGGGGTGTCAGGTTGCAGAGTGAATGGGGGAAGGTGTGGGGCAGCCCCATGGCAAGCTGCTGTGCAAGCAAGCCATACCTGCCTGCAGACCCAAGGCTCAGGGGAGCCTGGCTAAAGCGAAGAGCAGGCTAATGGTGCAGCGTCTCTCCCAGCCAGCCCAGAGGCCCTGCGTGAGCAGGAAGCTGCTCAGTTGCTTGTTCGGTTGGCGCTAGGAGAAGGTGGGTCCCCACCCCAGCCAGCGCACTCAGGCCTCTCGTCCTGCGACCTGCTGGGCTTGGCTCCAAGTGGAGTCGCGGCGGCTGGGGAAGCGGAGCCCCCCATGGGGAGAGGTGGGGCCAGTTCCCGCTGCACCCGTTCTCCTTGGCAGCGCTGGGGCGGCTGAAGGAAGTGGGTCCGTCTGCGTGTCTCTCTGGAAGGTGCCTAGTTCTGGCGCATGGCGCCCCCTCGGGGCAGGGGGCCCGGGCCTGTCTGAGAATGATCGAATGTGCAAATCCCTGTCAGGCAATCAGAGTGGAAGGATTTGCACCCTGCCTTGGTGCTGTGCGTGTGCAGAGGGACAGCCCCAGCCGGTGGGCGTGTGGGGAATTGGGTAGCAGAGCCGTGCCAGAGCAGCCCGGGTACTGTGATGATGGGCTCAGTGCCTAGGTGCCAGCCAAGAATCCCAGCATGGGAGCTTTGGGCTCGGGCTGGGTGAGGCGGGAAGGGCTGGGCCGTTGTGTGGATTGCATCCTGGCTGATCTCACAGGGAGGCTAAACTGTGCCCTGGGACGGGCTGGGCTGGGTGGGGGTGGGCAGGACTGGAGTCGCTGATGTCTTTGCATGGTGTCTGGGCATGGGGCAGAAATGTGCTGGAAAGTGACAGCTGAAGGACTTCCAAAGGCACCTTGTTGCCACAGCCCTGCGCTTCCCCAGAGCTGTCCTGCGGCATGGGGGCCTGGCCCCACCTAGCCCACACAGACACCCCCACGCTCTGGTGCAGGCCATTAGCTGCAGAGACGGTAACTGGGAGGCAGAACCGGGCTGGGCTGGCTGGTCCCTGCGGGCTGCCTGGGGTGGGAGGTTGGAATTGCCTGCCATTCACGTGACTGGCTTGGGGAACTGCTGGTCTTCAGAGCTGGGGGCCCTGTGTGAGTCACAGGCCCAGAGAGGGGGAAGGGCTTGGTGGGTTGCCCCCAGCCTTGGCCAGTCCACCCCTCAGGGCCAGGGCATGAGGCACAAAGCCTTCAACTTGGGCAGAAAATATCCCCTTCCCCTGCTGGCCAAGGGGAAAGGCCAGGGTGTGAGCGTGCTCCACGCCGCCCTTCAGAGCCCTGTCCCTGACCCCTGCTGCCTGCGCTGGTCACGGCAAGACGGGCAGCCTGTGTGGGCAGGGGGAGGTGTCTTCCAGTGGTGGGGGTTTCGGGTTTTCCCCTGCACGCCAGAGGCTCTGCTGGGGCTGCACTGTGGGGGGCCCCGCAGCAGTGAGGCTGGGTGGCGGCCGTTGCAGTACCCCAGCCTTGCGGGTCCTCCTGAGTTGTGTCCGTCCCTCGGTAGGGAGCATAGCAGTTCTTTGCTGTGTGTCCTGACCCCGGGGCAGCTCTCCGGCCATGGGCTGGAGACATTGAGAATGTCCTGGAGGTGCCTGGTGCTGCCCAGGTTCTCTGGGCAGAGACTGGTCTCCTAAGGGCCCCTGCCTCCTCCCACTGCTGCACCCCAAGGTGGTCAGCACTGCTCGGCCTGAGAGAGCTCCTTGGGGCAGGTGGGTGGGGAGCCCCGGACCCCGCTCAGTGAGACCGACTGACTGGTTAGAGTGGTTCCTTGAATGATGCTGCCAGTGGGGGGCAATGCCAGCAGGGGGGAATTGGTGTAACCCGGTCCCCCTCGCTGCAGTCTGAACGGGAGATGGGGCGTCCCCAGGGGGAGCTGTAACGCACGCAGCACCCTTCCCGTGCCAGAAGAAAGCAGCCTCCTGGCGCCGAGGCCTGGCAATCAGCGATGTCGGCTCTGTGGCAGTGTTGGGACGGGTGACTCCGGCCCGGGGCAGCGTGTGCTGCGGGGACGGGGTAACTGTCCCTGCTCTCGCCAGGGGCTGAATTCCCGCGTGGTCTGTGCCCAGCACCAGCCCGTCTGCTAGGCGGCTCAGGCGAGCGGGCTTCCCAGCCTGCCCCTCGGCTCCTGGGGGAGGCTGGCCTGGCAGCACCGCAGGTGTACCCCATGCACTGTGCTGCAGCCTCTCCCCCCTCCAGTGCCCCCCCACTCAGCCGAGCTGCCCCACACGCGCTGCCCAGCTGAGCGCTCGCCTCCTGCCGGGCCCGGGGGGTGAGCCCAGCTGCCCTGGCCCTGGCAGCCCAGCCCTCACCATGTTACTTGGCTCCCTGTGCAGGTGCCGAGGCCTGGGCAGGACGGGAGGGGAGTGGATCCCAGCACAGTGCTAGCAGGTCAGTGTCCCCCGCCCCCCACAGGCCCGGCCTTCCCACACCCAGCAGAAGGGGTCTGGGGCCGTGGGGCCGGACAAGTGGCCACGCCTTTCCTGTGCCAACCTGGCTCCGCCCTGCTCACTCCTGATGCGCAGCCCCCCCATCCCAGCCCTGGGCTCTCCCCCAGGTCTGCTGGTGCCCCTCAGTCCCGACCCGCAGCCCCTGATAGCCCAGCCCTGAGCAGGCACAGCCCTTCCTAGAGCCCTGGCGTCAGGGATGCATTAACCCTTTCCTTCCCAGCCTCGTTTCCCTCCCTCTGGCCCATTCCCCGCTGCATCCCGCTTGTCCCGTGGTGAGTGATCTCCATGTAGGTGCCAGGCAGGCACGGGCACCCGAGCCAGCCCCGCCCTGGAGGCCTGCCTAGGCTGCGCGGGGTTCAGTAATGCAGTGCCTGTCTTGGTGACCCTGTTCCCTTCCTGCAGGCTATGGGAACGAGGCGGCAAAGCGGAGCTGCTTCCAGGAGGCCGTGTTCTTCTTCACTGAGGCTGTCAAACTCAACCCTCGGGAGCACAGGTAGGAGCGCTGGGCAGGGCTCGGGGCGGGGGGGCTCACTGGGGAGGGGGCAGAGTGTTTCTCTCTCAGGGTGGGGGGATGCTCTGGTGTGGGGCTGGGGGAGTGTTTCTCTCGGGGGTGTGCTCTTTGGGGAAGGGCTGGGGGGAGTGTGTTTCTCTCATTGGGAGGTGTGGGGGGTTCTCCATGCCAGAGGCGGGCTGGTAGTCCGTGCAGCCCCCTCCTAGCCCTGGCTCTGTGTCCCCAGCCTGACTCCCTCTGTGCCTGCACGATCTGCTGGAGCCTCAGCCCCACACAGGCCCAGCGCTGCCGGGCGCTTTGGGGCAGGAGCAGGCAGCAGGGTTTGGCCCAGGCTTGCTGACCGGCCCAGTGCTGCTGGGCACTTTGGGGCTGGGGCAGGAGCGGGCAGCTGGCCTTGGCCCAGGCTCGCTGACCGCGCTCTCCCTGTAGGCTCTTCGGGAACCGCTCGTACTGCTATGAGAGGATGCAGCAGTATGACAAGGCCCTGCGTGACGCCCACGTGGCCCTGAGCCTCCTGCCCGGCTGGCCCAAAGGCTTTTTCCGCAAGGGCAAGGCCCTCATGGGGCTGAAGGTACCTGGGTGTGGGGGGTGGGCGCCAGGGCTTGAATCCCTGCCTGGCCCTGCTGGTCAGGGAGATGGGGGGCCCTCTGAGCGAGCAGCTCATGGGAGTGGGAGCCAGGTCTAAGTGAGGTGGGGGAGGAGGCCCCTACCCTGGCCCCTGGGGTGCAGGTGGGATGGGGGAGGTGCCAGGCTCAGGGGAAGGGGACAGGTGCCTGGCCCTGTGGGGCAGGGAGGCGCTGGGCCTGGTTGGGGGGTGGCAGTGAGTGACTGCCTGGCTCTCCCCAGCGCTACGCTGAGGCCAAAAGCACTTTCCTGGAGCTGCTGCAGCTGGACAGCTCCCATGCCGACGCAGCCACCCAGCTGGAAGTCTGCCAGGTGCAGCTCATCCTGGTGAGTGTCCCTGCTGTCTACATGGGGGTGGGGACAGGCCCTCCAGCTGTGGGCACAGCGCGGCCTGGGCGATTGTGGGGTGGGGTGGGCTGGCTGGCTTGGGCCCCGTGGGAGCCACCCCTGCAGGGGACAGAGCATGAGACAGGAATAGTCTCTGCCTGCTGGGCAGTAGGGAGTCCCCTGCGTGCTGGGACATCACTGGGGCCCTGCTCATCTCTGGGAGGATCGCCCCTCCCAGGCTGGGGGCTCTGGCTGGGACAGACAGCCCTGCAGCCCCCTCCCTGGTCTAGGCTGCATGTGCTCAGAGCCCCTGCGGTGGTCTGGCAAGGCTGGGAAACTTTGCCAGGGGCCTCTCCCTGCGGGGACCACCCTGGGTTGATTTGATGTGCAGGGGCCCAGATACCAGGGTGATGGTCAGCAGAATCAGAGCCCTAGCTCGCTAGCTGGGGAAAGATGAGTGGGGCTGGGCTGCTGACCTGCTCCCCTCCTGACAGGAGAACGGCTTCAGCAGCTTCAGCGGTGAGAGGAGCCTGCTGGTGGAGCCGTCGCTGGGAGCCACAGAGTCCCAGCCGGCGGGGCCTGGTAAGGGCACAGGGGCATGGGGACCGTTGGGTGTGGAGCTCCGCTTCCCTGCGGAGACCTGGCTTGGGCCCAGTCTTCCTCGGGGAACCAGTAAGAGTTGGGAGCGGGAAGGCTGCAGGCTGGGACTGAGGGGCAGGGGCTGCGAGTCGGGAGCGAGGGGCACTGGCAGAGCGGTGTGGGGATGGGGGAGCAGGGGGCTGCGGGTTGGGCTTGAGGGGCAGCTCGGGGTTGAACTGCCAGTCCCCCAGCCATCAGTTTGCCCCTCTGCAGTGTCCCTGCTGGGGGGGCCGAGTCTTCTGGGCAGCTCCTGAGCAGCCTCCAGCTTGTCCCTGCCTCTGGCCGAATGGTGCTGTGCCTGCAGAGCGGGGGTGTGCTAAGCCCTGCCTGTCCCCCCAGGTGAGCAGGCCAGGAGCTGGTCCCTGGGCAGCAGTGGTTACGCCGAGGGGGACGAGGATGGGGAGAGCGGGTTTGTGACCATCACTAGCTCGCGGAGCCGAGGGAAAGGCCCAGCCCAGCAGGGGCTCCGGGCCAGCGGCAGGGAGACCCCGGCTAGCACCAGACACCCTGTAGCCACTGTGCATCAGGCCAGGTAATGGGGCGCCTGGGAAATGGGCTGTGGGGGGAAACAGGCTAGTGTCCTGGATGCATCTCTGGCTATGCTGGAGGAGGGATCCGGGCCCTGGGCAGAAAGCCTGCTAGGCCTGGGGCTGGGGCAGGCGCTGGGCCCTGAGCAGAGAGCCAGGTGGGCCTGGGGGTGTTGGGAGGGGGCAGATGCTGGATCCAGGGGGTGGGGCGGGAGCCTGAGGGCGTAGTGGAGGCGCAGGTGTTGGGCCTGGAGGCGGGGAGGGACAGGTGCTGGGCCTGGGGGTGCAGCAGGGGGAGTGGGTGGTGGGGTGGGGGCGGCACTCGTCGGCCCGCTGGCTCCTGGTGCCCGGGGTGAGGCTGGCGGGTGGGTGACCCCGTGCTGTGTGCCTTTGGCAGGGAGTGGTACGCTGTGTGGGTCGGGAACGTCACCCCCAGGATCACCCAGAAGTTGCTGCGCAGCTATTTTGAGGCGTGAGTGATTCTCCTCCCCTGTCCCCCCCCATGCCCCCAAGCTGTCTGGGCAGGGCACGGTGGGGCGGGGCGGGGCTGGGGTGGAGCCTGGGCCCTCAGGCATAAACCCTGCCCTGCCCTGCCCTGCTGCTTTCTGTCTCCTGCCAGCTCATCCCTCCCCCGCTGGGGCTGCCTTGACCCCTGGCCCTGCCCCTAAGCTGGTGCCCCTCCAGGCCCTGCCCCCCAGTCCCGCTGGTGCTCCCCCACGTTGCCTTGGCTAGCAAGCACCACATGCCCGGGGCTGCCCCAGAGCCAGCCTGGGGGCTGCCCAGTCAAAGGAGTACTGCCTTCTGGGCCACAGCCTCTCCCCTCTGGCTGCAGCGTGGGGCCGGGGAGCCGTGCCTGTCTTGAGGCCCGCGTCAGCCTGCCCTCCCTGGAGTAACCCGGCCGACCCAGGGCCCTCTCGCTGACTCCAGCTCCCTGCTGCCGACGCAAGAGTCCCTCGTGTCGGCTGCCCCGTGCCTGGAGAGCCTGGGGCTGGTCCCGGCGGGGGCTGCGCGGGGGCAGCAAGGCTGAGCCCGCTCTGCTCGGCAGGTATGGGCCCATCCACTCGGTGCGGATGCTCCCGGAGAAGTACTGCGCCTTCATCAACTACACCAAGAAGGAGGCTGCGGAGGCGGCCTACGCAGCCCTGCAGGTCAGGCCAGGCCTGGGGAGAGGGTCGGGGGTACTGGCCCACGTGGCTTGGCAGAGGCTGCTCTGGGCCAGCAGGCCACACTGATGCCAGCCATCAGTGCAGCCTGGTGGGCAGCAGGCAGGACTGGTCATGGCAGGGGCTCAGCTCCCCTAGGGCCAGGCCTGCTGTGCCCAGGGGGAGCCGCTCTTCTCCTGGCCCACTTGTCCTGCCTCTCTCTGGCTGGGGGGCCCCGCCTGAAGGCTCATCTGGGGCTCTCCCCCATGGAGACAGGGCCCCACTCGGGTTCTGTCATTCCCCCACTCCTGCCCCCAGCACACACTCTGCTTGGAGACTTGCCCCAGTCAGTGTCTGGTGCTGAGCCCAGCTCTGGGTGAGCTGAGCCCTCTCCTCACTCGGCTTGAGCCAACCCTCCATGCCCTGCGCTCATGCCGGGTCGTCCGCACAGGGCCTGTGCCAGCAACACCCGCTTGGTGACACCAGCCTGGGTTTG